>NC_045559.1:150699887-151021137 GCF_009819795.1 Aythya fuligula
ATGTCCCTATATATTGAAGCAATATGTTTGTAGAAGTACAGCTATTAAACATACAAGCAAATAGCAATTGATTTCACTAACTTACAGACCAGAGGGTTCCAGGAATCAGGCTAAAAACTAGGATGGGAGAGCAGACTAACACAAGGAATTAGTAGAAAAGGTACAATGCGGTCACAACGAAGAATGGAGAGGCAAACTGTCACTTGCATTGACCATATCCTTCTGAAAAGAAACGTACTTCAGTCTTGTTTAAAATATCACACACAGTTTTTAAAAAAAAATGGAAAAAAAATGTCAAAAAAGGTAAAGAGTCTTAATATTTGTCTTTAAAACCATTCAAAAAAGACTCTGAAACAGATATTTTTTGGTTATACCAGCAGTGCCTTGGGGCAGGTAGAATGCTTACAGTGTGCTACATTCCATTCTGAACTAAAAATAACATGCGAGTTCTGGGAAGATGAGGTACCCTCTGGGCAGTGGTGGAAGCAGTTATGTTCGGGGCAAAAAAGCACTGATCAAAATGTCAGGACAAGCTCTTGTTTTTGCAGTTGTTTTTATGCTATTTGAAAAGAGTAAAGAATACGAAGACCTCCTAAGTGTTTTTGCAGATGCATGTTTTTCTGTTCTAGGCATCTGATTATTGTATCCTAAATGTATATTTTGTGTCTGCTTTCCTGTGGAACCATAAAAATGTAATATATATTTTTTCTTTCAAACGTATAAACATACTAGCAGCTTATATGATTTTGAATTTACTGGCACATATGCACAGATTGTTGCAGAATCATTAAAGTTTTCCTTCATTTCTGCTCCTACAAATACCTTCCTTATGTATGCATATGTGAATGCAGGTGTGCACACCCACACACACACAGTAAACTTGTCAAATATACAGAATTTTTCAAAGTGCCCCGATTTTTGCAGGTTGCAGAATGACAACAGATCCCTTTCAAAATCAGGTCAATTTTATGTAAGTGCTGAACGTATTCCCAAAGCTTGAAAGTTTGTATGCATGCCTTATAAGAATGCTGCTTCTTAAAATAACAAAACAAAACAACAACAAAAAAAATTCTCGAGTTTTAACAGCTCCTATGGTGCCATATATAACACAGCACCTCTAATGAGCTTTCTTGTGTTTAGTACTTTTTTTTTTCTTGTTTTTTTTTTTTTTTTCACCAGGCATGTTGTAATTCCACAAGATTATTTTATCTATTGTCGGTAACAGAATGGTGTGTGGTACTTACATGCATCTCTTGTTTATAATGGCAGTGGACTGTCCTTAGAGAAAAAGTTATCATTAAAATAATTTATTTTGGTCACCCAACTATACCAAGTTCAAATATAAGTCATGCTGTGCCTCTACCCTAAAACTACTGCTCTTGAGTACGATTTTGCTTGATGTTATTCCTGCAAGATGATGGTCACTGACATCAGAGGGAAGCCTTCTGCAGCCCTTTCCCTTAGGAACCCCTATTTCTGAGGCAAGGGTAGTTCCTGGTAACCCATGTCTCCCTGTTAGCTCTAGTTAGATTGGTACCAACATTGCAGTCATCTGAAAGGAAAACCAGGAAAGGAAAGTCAGACAGTCACTTGAAGGTTTCTTCTGACCAATGACTGATACAATTTCACTAGCAATATTTCTGGTAAAAAAGTAACGCCACTATTGTGCTTAAATGTCTATTATGAGAAGGTTCATAATGAGAAAAAGGTTATTATGAAGGTTCTTCCAAGGAAGAACCTGTAGGTTCAGAATGTAACAACAGCTGTAATGGGGGGAAAAAAATATCGTTCTGGTTCAATATCCAGTCTCTGGCAGTGGCCAATAAAGATGTGTGGGGAATAGTAGAAGAACAGCGAAGGCACACAGTGAGTAATATTTCATTCTCCAGTGATATTTCATACTTCAGTGATACTCACTTTCTCCAGGCATATGTGGCTTGGGAACTTCTGTGCCTAACATGGTGTATTTTTGTTTAGTAGTTCTTGCACATACATGTATTTGTTAAATCTATCTTCAAATCTATGTACATTTCACCATTTACAGTGTGCAGTAGCAACGATAAATTTTACTATGCATTATGTGAAGAGATATTTATGAATCTGCCACTTGACTACAATGCCCCTTACAAAGTGTAGTCATTCCAGTCAAACAATTCCTCAGTGCTCTCTCCTTCCTGAGGTGCCTGTTATTACTTCCACTGTATTCTCTTTTTGTATAACTATATATACAGCTTTACAATCGAACCAAACTTTCAGTTCACTGGGTAAGCCTATTTAAAGTGTTCTGCATTTGCAAGAACATTTGTCAGTTTAACTAACACATCTTGGAATAAGTCATATTTAATATCCATTGCAAAACCTCTAAGATTTTTCTAAGCATAGGATAGAATTTCTATAACACCACTTCCTGGAAAATGCATTTTTTCAACAAGAAATACAAACATCTTGTCAATAACAGAAAAAAATATATATTAGCAAGACAGTCTGAAATAATCAAAGTCCTGCCTCCCTGCATTCAGCTTGCTGTTTTCTAGGGAGTCCATCTTTTTGCCTCCTCTATGTCTCCATTTCCACTCCTCAGATGTATTTCTGGCGAAGCAGCTTAGTATTTGAAAGCACGCTGTTTCTAGGGGAAGTCCAGACCATCCAGACACAGTCATTATTCATTCAGTTTTGACCTTACTCCTGTTAATACTAAGGAGTGTCACTATCCTGGCAATGCAAGCATCATTTTGGCAGAACTATTAACAACTCCTTTATTCAGTGAGGAGCAAAACCATGTTCACACTTGGTGACCCAAGTGTGAATATGGTTAACACTTTAAGTGTTAAGGGAGTTTTCTTTTTTGTTTTCTTTTTTTTTTTTTTGTTGTTGTTGTTGTTGTTTGTGTTGTTTTTTTTTTCTTTTTCCTTTTCCTTTTTTCTTTTTTTTTTTTCTTTTTCCTTTTTATCTTTCTTGTTTCTTTTTTTCTCCTTTTTCCTTTTTTCCTTTTTTCTTTTTAGTTTATCTCCTCTCCTCTCCTCTCCTCTCCTCTCCTCTCCTCTCCTCTCCTCTCCTCTCCTCTCCTCTCCTCTCCTCTCCTCTCCTCTCCTCTCCTCTCCTCTCCTCTCCTCTCCTCTCCTCTCCTCTCCTCTCCTCTCCTCTCCTCTCCTCTCCTCTCCTCTCCTCTCCTTCCTTAGGATCCAGTGAAGAGCTAAAAGGCAAAAAATCGAGGTACTCCTAATCCAGCCCTGATAGGGCTGGGCTGGTCAGAGCACAGAGCCTGATCCTAATGCCTTTCCCCAAGCACCACCAGGCACTCAGCAGTTCTAGGAAGATGCCAATGACAGTTTCAGCAGTAGCATCGAACTTGCCACTTCCAAATTTTGGGTGCTGAGGTTTCATCACTGAAGTAGGAGTTTCAGCATATGGATATTTTTTTTGTGAACATATTGTGTGAACAAGGTGTTATAATTGGTATATCTAATTTAAACACACTCTTGGCAAGACATTATATATATATAATGGAGTGTGTGTGTGAAAATCAAGGAGCTTTTTAAAGCCTAGTTACTCTTGCCTCCAGAGTATTATTATTCTGAGGATAGTGCTTAAGGTAATTCCAAATGGGAAATAACTACAAAATAGAATAAAAATGAAAAATTACCTTTCCATTATATCTGATGCCATGTAAATGGATTTTTAACAATTGGTAGGAAAGATAAGTGTTGAGCACATTTTATTAACAAATGGAAAGTGCAATAATGGTTCCAAACTGAATTTTAAGTACTACATAATATGGATGAAATCCATCTTTTCATCATAGAGGGAAGATACTAGGAAGTTCAAAAACACATGTTGGTCCTCCATTCACAGGCCATATACAGAGTATTTAAAGCATTGCTATTTTAAAACTTAACAGAGAATGTTTCCATTTCTAGAAAACAAGCTGTCCTTCCAAAACTGAAAAATGTGGTCAGCTGGAAAACTACTTGTGCCAGAGTCTTTACTTTTGAGTAACTAAAAAAATTTTGAAAGTCTCCCTGAAGGTTGTAGCTTCCACCTTTGTTTATTCCACCTCTTACCTTATCTACCATCCTTTTTAAAAAAAAAAAAAAAAACAGTATAACTGGATCATAAATTCTGGCTTATATATTTATGCCCAGTGGTAAAATAAACATCTGAATGTTAATTCAGAAGTTGCCACTCCCTGGTGTTTGCAGTACTGTATTATTTATCAAGAACACACATTTGATTCAAGAGGGTTTCTCTTGGAGGAAGGTTTTATTGTATCAAATAAGGACGTTTGAAAATTCTAGTCAATGATCATAGTCAAAGCACACACTTTTCAAGGAGGAGAGATGGGAGTTCAATTGGCTATGAATGTGTGAATAGCAGTAACAAAAATATAAATGTAAGTTGCTGCTGCTTCATTTTATATCAGTAGGGAAGGAAATATTTACCTGGCTTTTATATCACCATCTAATCTTTATTTTTTGTTTTATTTCATTGATACCTAAGAAAAAAATGCAAGTGCACATAGTGATTCTAGATGCTTCTTCCTCTGAAGCAAGGAACAATCCTGTTGGTCTTTGGAAGGAAGGAGAGGGCTTATATAGCATTACTCATTATTTTGATGGCAATTGCAAATCCATGCTGTATTTTCTTTGGCGTTCATTTGTGTCATGCAAGTTTGCATTGCCTTTTCTGAACTGTGTCTTAGGCCCATAGGAGCTTGTGGATCTGTGTACTTCTGTAAACACTGTACACAACAGCCTTTGTATCCTTTGTGCACTTGCAGCCCAGAACGCCAACCATGTCCAGGGCTGCATCAAAAGCAGAGTGGCCAGCTGGTCAAGGGAGATGATTTACCCCCTCTGCTCTCGTGAGACCCCACCTGGGGTGCTGCCTTCAGCTCTGAGGCCCCCAGCACAAGAAGGACATGGACATCTCAGAATGAGTTTAGAGGAGGGTCACAAATATGATCAGAGGGCTGGAGCACCTCTCTTTTGAAAACAGGCTGAAGGAGTTGGGGTTGTTCTGCCTGAAGAAGAGAAGGCTCTGGGGAGACCTTATAACAATTTTCCACTACCTAAAAGGGAGGCTACAGGAAAGCTGGGGAGGGACTCTGTCAGGGAGTGTAGTGGTAGGACAAGGAGTAGTGGTTTTAAAATAAAAAAGGGTAGATTTAAATAAGCTGTAAGGAAGAAATTCTTTACTCTGAGGGTGGTGAGGCAATGGCACAGGTTGTCCAGAGAAGCTGTGGCTGCCCAATCCCTAGAGGTGTTCAAAGCCAGGCTGGATGGGGCTTTGGGCAACCTGGTCTGGTGGGAGGTGTCCCTGCCTACAGCAGGAGGAGTGGAATTAGATGATCTTTAATGTCCTTTCCAATCTAAAACCTTATATGATTCTGTGATTCTGCGATTCTATAATCCTTACAAAACTGGAGGCTTTGCATGAGATTTAATTCTTTGCTCACTAACTAAAAAAGCTAGCTGCTTAGAAGGGTGAATTCATTACTTTTTTTGTTGAGATTTTTAGGTTCCTGAGTGTAAGTCACTTATTTTCCACTTAGAATTCAGAGGACTTCTCTTTACAGCTCCTCAAGAATGAATCAGGCAATCTTTTAAAAACATGACAGAAGATGAGGAAGCACACACAGTTTTTGCTGCATAATATCCAACAAATGGGAGCACTATTTCAGAATTAAGGGAGAATTCATGCCATATCTTCCTCTCCAAAGATGCAATCCATCATCACATGAACACAAATAGAACCATCCCCACTGCCAGTGAAAGGGAAAAGCAGGATGCATAATTCCAGCCCCAGCTAAAATTTCATCAGCAAACTTGTATGGTAGAAAGGCCAGCTAGTAACACCAAACTATCTTTTCATCTAGTCCAGCCAAGGTTTCTGAAGTAGCTTGCATCAGCCTCTGTGGCCTTCCCATCATTACTCATATAGGTTTGCTTCTTCATGTCCTTTGTTTAAATTGATTTTCTGTGTAAATTTCTGTACTGGAGAAATACTGTAAAACTGCAATGAATCTAAAACTCAGGGCAGCTGTGTCAAGTAAAATGTACTGCCTCTGATTAAAAACAAAGAAACCACTGAAAAAGCAAGGGGCAGCTCATTTGTGCAAAGACGAAGTCGTTCTTGTTTAAAGAAATATACTGTATTCTGGCCTCAAGCTTCAGCGATGACTTTTTTCTCAACTTCAGTTATTTTTGCTCGGTGTTATGGATGTCCAATTGCAGAACTTGGTTCACCATGTTGATTGCAAATACTAGCTTAAATCTAAGTTATATAAATTGCCCTCTCAAAGAATCTAACAGAGCCCAGTAATGGTTTGAATGAAAGTACAAGTTATCAGGAGATGGCAGATGCAGGCATAAAACAGTGAAGTTGAAGGCAATTGAAGAATGGTTTTGGGTCAGATAACTATCACCAAAAATAGAATCATAGAGAAGCCCAGGGCTTCTGGAATATATCAAGTTGGATATGCTGTATTTCCACACCAGTTTACTCATGATCCATTCTGTGTAATTCCCAGGACAATGAATTAATCAGCCTATATGAATTACAAGGAATACAATTTTTGCATCAAATTCCAGTCTTCCTCTAATTTGGTATCGAAAGTTACTTTTTTTTTTTTTTTCGTCAGGCTGTGAGCAGAGACACACAGATTCCCTGCAGACTGAGTCTTTTATCCATGTGACCTCAGTACCATTCTGCATTTTTTATGCTTCTCACTGTCTGTACCTTGATAGGAGGTCAAGATGATGACTTCCTTGGTCAATCACAGCCCAGTTCTCTTCAGCTCCTTTTTAACTAAATGGGAGCTGCCTGTGGTGAGAACCTTTGAAAGTCTGTCTGTAATTATCATTTCCCAGATTGGCCCTATTTTTCTGTGAACCCAGCAGGGCAGATGAATTTGTATGTCTTGACATGTTGGTAAGCACCATTTACAGAGCTACCTCCATGAATCTTCCTTTGTGCAGGGTCTGGAATAGGTAAGCAAACATTAAGAGTCTCTGAATTTCCCTGCAATGCTACCTCCTTTGCTTCCTAGACAGAAGCACCCGTTCAGATTGTAATTAATCTTGCCATATGTCTTGGAAGATTAATACATTGTACCTAGTCAATATTGAATGATTCTGTTTGTACAAGAGCAGAAATCATACATCTTGTGCATTTGTTCACTTGAGAATGTATTAGTTGCTTATTTATCAGGACATATAGTTCATAACAAATAATGTTGCCTAGTTTTGGTGGACTCAAGCAGTTTCTTCTGATGAAACGGACCATGTAATGCATGTTTTTATTGTAATGGATATTCTTCTGTGACTCAGTAACCTTTGTATGGAAACAGATATTTCTGCTACTTATCACAAAAGAAATTGCCCTATTAATATGTAAGTGGCAAAGATGCAATTTATATGTGAAAAAGCTATTAAAAGAACAGTTAGCATGTTAGCATTAAATGTATGTTTCATTTCCATTGTCTATTTCACTGGGCATCACACATGTGACTTAAAGAACATACTGGATTTAAGTTCCCTGTTTAGTTGATGAAAAAAGATAAGCATGGCTGAAAGACATAGCAAACCCAATATCTGAACTGACCTCTAAGAAGTGTGTCCTTGTGTCTTTTGGCTGTAAAGAGAGACTAAAACAACCAGAATGCAATTAACTGAGGTAGGTACTTCAGTCTGAAGGCATGGAGGTTGAATCTGGTCTGGTAAGCACATTCGTAGGCCTTGAATCTGGTCACTGACTATGCAGAATCACAGATTTCATTTCTTTGATTAAATACAATTCTTGTCACCAAAAGATAGGGTAAAAAAATGGAAGAACAGCTGAATTTTAATCAACATAGCAATGTTTGTCCAAGCTTGTAGAGAATATGAAGTAATAGCTCTGGAAAAATCATTTATCTCAATCAAAGGGAAACTTTCTGACACACTGGATTCCTGTCCTCTATTAAATAAATGGACTAAATCTTAGCCGAGTTTTGCCAGAGGAGTTTTATGCCATTTGAATTGCAATCACATCTTTTCAGCAGCATTTGTTCGTGAAGAACCGATAGGAGTTACAATTACTGAAAGGAAGTTATTAAGAAAACACATTTGTGATACTTTCCTCAAT
The DNA here is from genome assembly GCF_009819795.1 of Aythya fuligula. NCBI lineage: Eukaryota > Metazoa > Chordata > Aves > Anseriformes > Anatidae > Aythya > Aythya fuligula. The sequence continues at coordinate 150,708,012 of NC_045559.1, forward strand.
ATCTTATTAATTTGGGAGACTTCATGCAAAATTGAGGAAAAAGTTACTTAAATGAACAATTGGGAAATAGCAATCACAGCATCCAATCATGCTACACACAGCATATAAACCCTGTGACACATAAAAGTTGTTTATTAAAAAAAAATAATCTTGTGCATATGAGAAATACATGTGCAATCTTGTTCCTCCATAAGCTAGGAACTTTTTCAGTTTATTTTACCCTTTGATTATCAACAGTGCAGTCTCTGCTGTGAATGCTAGCACCACTGTAATCATATTTTTTGGTACATTTCAGTGAAAATTCCCCAAGGCACCACAGAATGTGGTTAAAATCAATTTAGGTTCTGTTTTATAGTTGCTACATGGGAGAATTTTTTATTGCCTGCAATGTCCCCATTTGTTTAGGTGAGCCCAAAGGGCAAAATGCAGAGTTGGTACATCTAGATTGTTAACTAAAAGAGGACAAGACAGCTAGAGCAAGCTGAAACACAGAGCCCTTGTCTATGCATTCTGCTTAACTGTTTGCTCATGGCTGGCTCTGTCTTGGGCCTCCATCTGGATTTCCTGGACTTTCTCCCAGACAATGCGTTGGGAGTAGTTTAGGGAATAGTTTACTTGAGGGACTGCTTTCAAAGGAAGCATGGACAAGCTTTCACCAGGTTTATCACCTCTAAGCCACTCAGTCCTTGTCACGCTCTCCCAGCAAGCCTCATGCTTTCAGGCAAACTCGCAAGTTCTTGTCTCTCTTAGAGTAGGCAGTTCACAACCCAAATTTCATAACACAGAAATGTGACTCAGCTGAATTGCACATAAAAACTATCACTTTATTTCAGGTGCCTTGAAGAACTGGAAAATGCATAGAAATGTAACTACTGTAATTATGTCTCAAGGTCATCCCAAGGGACCCAGAGAAACCAAGAGCCAAATATTATGAAGTATGATTGAAGTCAGCTGGCAGCACTCTAGGCAAAGGTTAGGCCCTTGGTAGCCTTTTATTTAGCACTACAGACAAACCTAATAGGATCTACATGTCATAAGTGCTGTGGTTTTTTTTATTTTTTTTTTTTTTTTTTTTTTTTTTTGTGTTGAAAGTGTTACTTTTACCCAAATTCAAACTACTGCATTTTGTCAGTATTTTTTACCTTAATTTTCAGATCATTTTTTGCCTTTCTATTTTCATGTTGCAGTTTGCTCAAACAAAATTGAGCTGCTTCTTCATTTTTATTGGAATTACAGGTGTAAATAGTAGTAGTTCTTACATTACATTACAACTTTTGATTTCTCTTGAATCTGAATCCAATATAGGTACAATGTGTTGGCACAAATTTATGCCAGAGCTGAGTCTGGGCTATGAAAGCTTACCCACATACATGTTTTCTTGTCTCAGCTCTCATTCATGTCCAGAAATTTACCAGATCTATATGGCTTCAGAGTAATAACAGAAGGGGAAAAAGCAGCTCATTTAACCCACCGTTCTGATTTTTAATTGTTTAATTTAATGTGTCATTTAATGCTATAATTAGCATTACTAATTACTTGGATTTCATTTCAAAGTTGCTGTTGACAAATCAGGTGTTGATAAATACGAAAATTTGGATGAGAAAAAAAAAATCTGGAAAACTGTTGGATAGGTGCTGGTATCAGTCTTTAATGTTGTTCATCCCCTCCTGTGTTTGTATCATGCTCAAATTGTGTGGTGCAGAAGCACAGAGCATATCCTACTAAGAGGGTAGCACAGATAGTGTATAGCAACTGTATGCTTCAAATATAGCCCCTAGAGGATATTTCCAGTGAAAAAAATGATATATAGCAGTGCACTCTAATGTACCAAGCAATATTAATTTAAAGCTATCCTGTAGAGAGACCCCCTGAACTTTCTCCAACAGCTTGAACTTTCCACACTCACCATGAAAGTACTCTGGGCAGCTGGCCAGTTCCTAAATAAACTGTGTGTACATCAGTTGCACAGCTTTTAATTTTGAACATGATTGATCTCAGCCTGTTATGAAAACTGTCAACTGAAATGACAAGAGTTTGAGCAACGCAGTACATTTCTCATAATTATTTAATTTCATTGAGATATTTATGCAATATTTAAGTGAATTTCACAGACTACATGAAAAGCACATCTTTCATTATGTTTTGCATGTTACTAGCTCTTCTTCCACAATCAGAATTAACTGAATAGAGAAACAAATAAAAGTTAGGAAGGGTAGATCTTATCCCTTTGGATATGATTAACTCTGTTTTTCCTCTGGCATGTTCCCACCAATGTGTCAATGTCCTAGAAACTCAATGACTGTATTAAATTTGAGCTTTCAGTTTGCCTTGCCAAGAACATTACTTTTAAGGATGTTTCTGTCTCTAAATGCAAATTGGTGATATGAACAGATACTCACCTTAGCTCTTTGAACTGTTAAAGTCATCACATTTATATTACCTGACCCCAGAGCACTTCAATGTCCCAGGCTGTTAGCTCCTGCCTATCAAAGAAGCCGCAGTACACACTTGAAAAGAACTTGCTACTTTTGCCCCAAGCACAATTTTGGTGATTGAGATCTGTGAGATTATAGTACTACAGTCCTTTAAGACAGAAAAAAAAAATATTTAGATGCACCATTTGTTGCTTTACTGGTCTATTCAGGTTCAATATAACAGTGTATAGTGTGTGACTTGATTACTTTAATACAGCATATTATACAAAAGTTTAAATGTCATCACTTGAGTTTCTAAGGCATGGATGAGAGAGTCTTTGTAGCTGGCAAGTAGGAGGGATGGTCTTGTGCTGTGGCTCTGTTGGCCTGGCTGGACTAGCATGATTATGTGGGAGATGCCAGCATCCTGCTGGGAAGGCTGTTATCTCCAGCTGGGCAATTGCTTTGTTGACCATCCCAGCTCACATGTTTGACCATAACTGGTGTGGGTATGTGCTAAAGAGCTGACCCTGCCCCTATTTCTCACTAGTCACTACCTGATGTCTCTTTTATTCCCCCTGCCTCTACCTTCTTCTTCCATTTTCACCACCATACTTTATGTGTTTAGAACAACTTCTTACAGGTTCTCTTTGGTTTTAAGGGCCCAGGTCTTGGTGATTTTAACAGTCGCCCTTTTATAAAGAAGCCTTGAAGACACAAATAAATATTTTGTAGTATTATGTAGTATTATGAATGAAGTCATCTCCCATTAATGCCCTGAACTGTGTCATGGGAGAGAATACCAACAATGCAGCAGCTGATGCACCACAGTTACAGGAGATGCAGTTCAGGGTGTTTGTATGTGTGTTTGCTAAATAATTGATTTGGTGTAACACTGCACTAAATGCCCCATTACACAAAGGGTTTGAAGCTACCCTAACAAGCAGCCATTTGTTCTGATCCTTCCATCAGTCTTAGTGATTGGGATTGCATTTGTATTCAACAAGGGTGGAGTGGAGCTTGCAGTTCTGTTTCCTCCAAAAATAATCTGTTTTGCTTACCAACACAACTCACAAAATCACCAAATAGCAAGTAAAGATAGTTGGGGATTCACTTCAAACTGCTCTGAACCAAATGGAGGTGTGGCCATCATGTCTTTCTGGAAAAAATAAAAATAAATCTAAACACCATCAATAAGTGTACCTTTCTGTCAGCTGCCTTTTGTACTCATCTGAGATAGTTACGTGAACCAGATCTAGATATCTTGGTGCCTTGGGCCTGTATCTGAATGTGTTATTCAACTGCTATTATCCAGTGGAATCCCAATTTAAGATTTCCTCTCCATCACTCCCTACCATTTAGGTGATGTTTTAATAACTTCTGATCTAAGGTCAGAACAGACAGTAGTACTGTATGCATTGTGCCATTAAATCTGCCCTTATAAACTTAAGCACCATGGAAATAGTGAAAATAGACATAAATTCCTTCTGTGGCTTTACAGGAATTGTTCTAGCAGGCACACGAGAATTTTGCCAACCCAGGCTGACAAAATGTCATTGAGCTGCTTCCAATAGGCTCTTAGGAGCTGGAGACAAGAGCCAAGCAGTACCAATCAAGACCATGCACATTTCCTTGCTAATTATAATAATAATAATAACTAAAAAAATAAAAAAAATAAAAATCATAGAAACAAAGTCCTGGTATTTTATTTTGGGTTTAGCTGTTGCTAGAAACATTCTGCACCACCATCACCATATTTCAACATAATCCTGTACCTTTAAAACCCTGTACCTTTAAAAATATATGTGTTTGTTATGTGTTAGAGAAAGTTGAAATGTAAAGGATTTAAGCAGCAATACAAAATGGGATGTGTGTCATGCAGAGCAACAATTACACCCTAAATGTGTAGAGAAGAATTCAGTGAAGCTAAATGCTTCACGCTCCCCAACATGTAATATTATCACAGCATGAGTAATTGGAGAGAGATTCGGTAGAACTGCTCTGACTTTAGGTTATTTTAAAGTCTATCTTGGATCATTCTCCTTGTTAGGAGGGGGATATTTCTGTTCCCTTGCTTATCACTTCAGCTGTACAGTTCCCTGTTTCCAAGCTCTCCCTGATCTGTTCTGCACTGAGACTTCAGGCAACATTGCAATCTGTGGTGTGTGCTCTATTCTGCGTACGCTGACTTCTGTGAATGGGAGTCCATAGCTGCAAGGGACATTATTTGTCCGTGCCAGAATCTGCCTATTTATACAGTGATTTCTCACTAAAGCAAACTAGCAGAAACTCAAAACTCTTTATTCTTCTAAAAATTACTCCCTCCCAAAGCTTTTCAACAGCACAATGTAGCAGAAAAGCCCTGGTAGATAATTTGATTCATTTCCGTGACAGTGAAGGATTTCTTTCTGTGGTACGCTGGCATTTCAAGGGTTCTGTCTCACCTGAATCTGGAATGATGAGGCACTTCCCTCCAGAGACCTTTCTGAACACTCCTAGATTTCTTTGTAACTATATTAATCTTTATTCTCAGCCTAAAAAATCCCTATTTTCATCCTTTAATTCCTATACTTGGGTCACGCTATCATATTCTTGAAATAATATGTTTTCAAATATTTCTTCCACAATTTTACATCTCCTCCCCTTCTTTTACTATCAGGTGTGGTTGCTGAAATATAAATATCTGTCCCCTTTAGTCTTTCACTCCTTTTTTCTCTCCCACTCCAGTTGGTTTCTGTAGCTCTCTCCTTTTTTTCATGTCTCTCTTCTGCACGGTTTTGGCTTGTCCGTGTGAGACTGCTGAAATGGGCTTCAGAATAGAATGCTTACCCTGGTACAGGCTCCTCAAAGCAGCAGAGGGAGGAGCTGTGAACTTCTGTACAATTTTCTAAGACTGTATAATGCATAACCAACCTTTGGCTGGTAACATAATTGGTGCCCGAATTGCCCTTTTGATGCTGTATTGAAGTACAAGTTCTGGTTTAGTTTCTGCTCTTATTCTTGCTCTAGAATTATTTTCAGTCTTTGTTATTTCCTGCCCCTACTTCTAAATCTGTCCTCTTTTTTCTCCACCGTGGTATTTTACTCCACATTTTAATATCAACTGAATTTCATTAATGTCATAATTTCTTCCTTTTAAGGATCATTAATGAAGCAATTAAGTAGGACCGAACATAATACAGATTTATACAATATTCCATTCCCCTTCTCTTCTGACCCTGTGCTTTACCATTAATCATTAATCTTTGTTTGTAGCACTTCATACAGTTTTCTGTCCACATGACAACTTGTATCCAGCCGAATATGAATCGATTTTCAGTTTAAGCTGTCCTGTGGCTGGAAGTGGTGATGTTGCTGATAGCATGACAGTGCAGCAGAGCAGTTGTTCTTCTATAGCATGCGGTGGAAGCATGGATTACACAAGGCAGTGCAAATAGGAGTTAAAACTTCATTCAACTTCCTGGGCAGTTCACCATGGTAAAAATCTATAGCTGATACCTATCAGCAGTATTCCCTGCAGGTGCTGATTGGGCATCTCTGTTTTAAAGTATAAGCTCCTAAGCTTGTGCTCACAAGCTGGCATGGGAAGAAGAATTAAACTTCGTATCTAAATAATCTCAATTAGACGTGTGCTAACTGAAATGGTACATGATATTTGAATATATAGAACTAGATAGAAATTTAACGTTTAAATTCCCATTTAATATAAACATAAAAACAACCATGTTTCACTGAATCCTTCTGACTTGGTATTTTGTTGTTATGACACAGTTGAGTTGCAAATGCAGTAATCACAATTCAGGAATCACAATTTACAATTCATATCTCCATATCAAATCTATTTTATCTTATATCATTAGATGTATCCATTATCTGTCCACATCGGTGTATCTGCCTTATCTGTATTTAAATGTGTGGTATTCCTTGGCATAACTGTTTGTGGATATTTACAAGTGCAATGTTCATTATTAGATTTGCTGCAGCTCAGTATCAGAATTGCTGACATAGATGGATTCTTTTGAGTCTTTTGATATTATTTTTAATACTCATCTAAATGCAATTTTCCTGTTACTTCCATGTTCTGAAAGCTGGATTTCTTTAAAATTACTCCCTTTATAAATGCTGTTTTCTATTGGAATATTTTAGGGCTGTCAAGAAATACAGAAAGATGTGACTAATAAGAAAAGAGCATGGATGTTTATTTCCTTGATAAAGTGTTAGGGAACTGTGAAGGAAACATAGAAACAACCATATTGAATAGGGCATTAATATGTTTCATATTTTAAAATTAAAATTATTAGCAATCCTCCCATTTTATGACTTTCAGTCAAAGGCATGATATTGTTTGGAATTTGTCAGCTTCTAGCACAAGCAGACCAATAAACCCGAGTACCAAATTTATCCTCTGTAGTTCTTTGCTGCCATCTTCTGTTTCTTTATATAATTGCTGTTATTATTTGAATTATGAAAAACAAGGCTGCAATATTACAGAGCAATTTTTTTTCTTTTCTTTTCTTTTTTTTTTTTTTTTTCATTTCCGTGTTTTTAGCTGAAGCAAAGTGAAGCAAATGCAGATACAAAAGAGAAGCTTCCACTGCGTCTACGCATCTTTGAAAAATTTCCAAACAGGCCACAAATGGTGAAAATCTCCAAGCTTCCTTCAGATTTCACAGTTCCAAAAATAAGGTATTGAAATATTCCCATTGCTGGTCTGGTGCCACAGAGTTCCAAAAATATTTAACTGTTTTGCTTATGGATGAAGCAGATACTTCAGAAAATCAGAACTGAAACAGCATTAACAGAGTTGAAAGGAGCTGACATTCTATTTTTATCTTACTTTTACTTAAAAAAAATAAAATCCTAGCACTCATTATAACATTCATGAAAGGAACTAGATTGACTGAAACCAACACAAATAAAATATGATTGAAAACTACATTGTTGTTCCTCCCTTCCCATTTGGGTTTTAGGTTCTTGGCTGAAATGGACAGCTAGAAGTCTAATCAATTCTCATGTGGCTTTTTAAAGATGAGATCAACTGGCAGCAAATCATTAAGAGTGGATAATGCAGGCCATCGAACAGCAGTTTCATTGTGATGACCTTGTCCCCTGTTTGGATGTGCACTTGTTACTACTTTCCTGTAAAACTCACCTTAACAAAGGATCTTTCCCCCAGTTGGCTACCGGATCATCAATTAGTAATACTGTTTTAATTGGTGTGGTACCAAGAAAAGAGAAGTATTACAGAAGTCTAAGGGCTGTTGCTGCAGATACAGGCTGATGAGACTGCTGAAACAGCACAGGCTGGCCGAGTAGGTATCCCAGTCTCCCCAGTGAGCACATGCTTGGAGACAGGATGCTGTGAAAGATGGCTGTCATTCTTATTTGTCTTCTGAAATTACATTACATTCTGATTAAATTCACAAGGATACTAGTACAACTGATTTGATCTGTTTGTACCATCTTATATGAATGCAAAGAATAATGTTGGTGAACAGGGTCAGGAAAAAGAGTTCCAAACCTCAAGGAAACAGTCACAGATAACTTTGTTCTTAGTACCAAAATACTGCTTAGTTATATATTGAGTGTGCTGTCCCAGTCTCCCTCTTTTTTCTTTTTTTAATTTCTTTTTAGCTATGTTTTTTTCCCAGTACCCTCTAAATGTGATCATGCTAAATCTTTAAATATGAAGCTATTGTACTATATGAAACTACCTCTCCAGATAAAAATTAGTTACAACATAGTCAATTTACGCTTAAAACAGGGCAGTGATATTAAATTTAAAAGACAGCAAGATAAATGTATGTTTCTTGTAAACAGAAATACTTTTTAAACGTAGCATATGCGAGCCACAGAATTGCTGAAGTGCCTTAATACTGGCATTCAAAGCAGTTATACGAACAGATGTTGTTTGAAATCTTGAAGAAACAATTTCTTGCAGGAAGTATGTTTCCTTTGGATTATACCAGCATTTGATTTATATTGCAATAACAACTCACTGTGTAATGAGCTCAAAAGAGCCAAAAACTGCAAAAGGCACTTCAAATATTTAGCACTTTATTTGGTAAATAAATAAATAAAATGGTTATTATAAAATGGAGTGAAGCTATTTTCTTCAAAGCTACATGCAAGCCACACAGGTCTCAATTCAGCTGTAGATTCTTTTAATAAACTGAATGTAAGTTTTATCAGTTGTTTTTTCTTCATTCTGTCCATTTATACATCTATAGGTCAGTACATCCGTTTCTCACAGTTTATCTTAGCACTAATGGGTTGTGACACATTGTAAAGGAAAGCAAATAACTGTTCCTGGGTTTTTAATCTATCAATATCCTTTGTTTGTTCACAAGGGAAAGTTTTATGAAGCAGTTTATTGATCGCCAGCAACAAGATACCAGCTGTCTGCTGCGAAGGCTTCCTTCAGCATCCTCTTCCTCATGTGACCACTCTAAAAGATCAGCAATTGAAGAAAACAAATATATCGACCAAAAGGTAAATCAAGAATTCACAGCAGTATATGTCTATCCTTGAGTATTGTGAGGAGAGACCTCAGATTATTCAGTTTGTCAAATTACATAAAAGCAAACACAAGCTAGGGCAACTGAACACAGAATAAAATGCTATACTTAATTTAGGTATCCTAAAACTGACATCATAGTAGAGCCTTATTTTGTTTGAATTCTCTCTCCTTTGACTTCAAAATTTAGGATGTGATACATAGTTTTGTTCAAAGCATCCATCTTATGAACCTATTTTTTCTTTTAAATGGTCTTGCTGTTAATCACTGCAAAGCTAGTAGAAAATTAAAATTTATGAATATCAGAGTGGATTTCTGAGTGTCTTGCTACTTTTACAGTGCTTTATACACTCACTGAAGCAAGGTAAAGTGTAATCAGTGGAGATATGTAAAAATCTAAGAATTATTCTAGTTACTTAGAGGGCATTAACCTCTGCATAGGCCTGGGAATTCCTAGGAAACAGGTGATAAACATACAGTTTTGAAACTCGTTATGTTACATGGTGATAGTCTCCCAGCTGGACTGGCATAAATGTTGGGTTTGAAAAATATCAGGACTGCTTGGAATGATGATGACAACAGTGCAGCAGCATGAATAAATGTGTGTGGCTTCTGGCACCTTGCAAAACTGCAGGGTCAGAAAAAAACTCAGTGTGTACCATGGAAGTACATGGTTTGCAACTAAAACTCAGGATAGCATTCATACAGGCAGGAAGCAGAGTTAGGGAAAGCAATACTCATCTGATAGTGTATGTAAAGAGCCTATTTACAAACTGCTAATTTTCACTCCTAATGCAGTGCAAGAACTCACCCCTGTGGCCAATGTAGTCTATGCCATCAGTAAGCCAAAGCTGAACAGCACAGCCTGAGAGGGAGGTCTCTGATGCAATATTATTCAGAAAACAAGTCCATGGGAAGGAATCAATCTGTTCACATTAATATATAGCTGAAGTATATTAAATTGGAGTTTTAATTTCTTCTGCCTGCTGTTCACAAAAGTGAATCATTGTTGATTGTCTTTTAAGATACGTGAATAAATGGCTTGCTTTATTCAATGATATTTTGAAATATGAAAATGGAAAGTTACATTTTTTTCAATTTTTCACTTCCCTTTAAGAGCAAATATGCATGATCTGACTTCACTTTTTTAATTGAAACAAGTTTTTACAAATTGTTTTTGCACTATTCAACCTGCTTTTAGTATGTACTTTTGTATTTCCATGGCTCAAAGGTAGGATTAATGATGAGTAATATTTCTGATAAATGTAGCTTAAAATGAGGTATTTACACTTTCCTATTAAGAGGGAGAAAACACTAGGTAGGATTTTGTGAAAGTAATTACTATGGCTTCCTATAGTTACAGTTGCCAAAGCAACCTTACTTTTGTATGGACAAATCTTCTTAAAAATATCTTATCCTTAAAACAAGATTGGAATGACTGGTTGCATTTAAATGTAAACCTTACATGTATGTAAAAAAAGAAACCTGAAAAAATATTTTACTGATACCATTTCATACTAGGATGCTCTCCCACTGCTCATGATGACAGTGGCTTCAGAAATTTTTTCATGTCTCATTTATATTGTAGTTGCTAAAAAAAAAAAAAAAAAAAAAAAAAAAAAAAAAAAAAGGTAGAATCAAAAGGTGGGATTCTGCTGGCAGATTTGACTCTTTGCTTCCTTTGAGGTGCCTGAAATATGGCTGGCTCCTCCAATGTCTTCTGGATGTAGATAGCATTTCTGCATTGCATATCTGCTGAAGTGATTGGAAGTGTATATGATGCATATGTTCCCTTACTTCCACTTCATGAATGTTCTTTTTTTCTCTCTCCAAAAATGTGCAACTATATTTATGGTATTTTTTTTTTCATTCAAAATCAATCTGACCTATAATTTGTCATTATCAGTAAAGCAAATCGTTCTATGTTCTATTATATAACAGCTTTAGTAAGTCTTTTCAGAATTGTAATTACCTACTTCCTTGAAAAGCAGCTTTAAGTTGTAAGTGGGGAGTGGATTTTCATTTATCTTCTCAAAATAATAGTATTTATTTGTTACCCATAACCAAAATGAAAACCAGTTTGAAATTATTTTCATCTATGCCAAATCAAAAGAACAGTTTTGAAAAACAGGCATCTGTAGTGCCTTTTTCTAGTCAAGTCTGTGAGTTCCAGAAGTTTTTCTAACTCCTCCAAATTTATAAACCAATATCAAAGAAATAAACTAACAAAAAATAATAGAAAAAATGGCTTCTGGGTACCTTAATGCCCTTAAAGTTGTATACCTCCCCTAAGATTTCTCTCTCACTGTGTGTGGTTAGGTTAAGTTAAATGCATGAGTGGATGTGTGAGGACAGACCACACCACATTCATTCTTACACATCACATGCCAACTACATTTGGGCTGTCTCAGTTACAGACACTTGGTAGGCAGCTTCTCCATGATGCTTTTGTTGAGCTGTTTATGACTATATGTGACATTATGTGCAAGACTGGGGTTCTCTGAAATTAACACTGCTGGAAATGGAGGATGGTCATCCTTTGCTCCTTCCTTGAGCTGTGCTGAGCAAACTTTCTTAAACCCATTGATCCTGCCACAGATCTCCTCTAGACTTCTCTGATGTGGCCTGCAGGCCACAAGTTGAAGGAAGGGGTTAAAAAATAAAAATAGGGAATTATGGCATCACATGAATATTGTAGATGTTGGAGAAGGGGAGTTTTTCAAAGGCAGAGGGAAAAGTTCTTTTATACTTCCACAGTCGTATGAAAATTATTCACAATATGATGGGAAATTCCTTAGCTAACCAATATTTCAGTGAATTCTTAGAACAGGATGAAATATGTGTACACGGATAATTTTTGTGTGAGTGGGTGGATGAGAAGAAAGGAAGTTGTCAGAAAATGAAGACATCTCACTGTGATGGCTCTCACAAGAGCCTCAGGGACAGTCACAGCCAGTTGTAAGGGACAAAAGCGAATAAGCTGTAAGATTTACATCAAATCAGGTGTCTAGTAAAATACAGTTGAGTTGGCTGTTGAGCATTGGACTTGGGTTCTTAACTTCAAGACGAGAATCAGAGGAAGGCACAAACACCTCAGAGCACTTTCATAAGAGACATAAAATGTTTAGTAAGCCATGCTAAAAAATGTTGCAAGGAGGACGCTCCTGAACAGGTTACTTATCTTTGACCACACAACACAGCACATCACTGTTAAATTATATTTCAAATCTGACAGGCTTATGAGATGAACTTTAAAAATGCCTGTGGCTCATTATGTAGATATGCCCATGTGCATGTCTACAGCTGTGGCACAGCAGGACTGAATTACAAAACAAAACAAAAGAGTTTTCAATATATCCACATTGTTTTTAGCATCTTCCATTTAGTTGAAATATTATAAACAAGCTAGTGCCTTTATTTCTGCATTTTTAAGATTAACTGGATAGTAGCAAATGTATTTTCTCTTTTCCATCCCCTTTATCATCCTGTTTCCTTTTACTTGTATGAGTTTTGTTTTTAGTTCTGCAAGCATTGAAGTTCATAGCTATTCCTTTTTCCTGTGGGACCAACATCCATAATTGAGGTCTAGCTCTCATGGAAGCTCATCCTCCCACACCATATGCCTCTCCCACTGATTTCCTAGTTACAGCAGCGGCCGTATGACAGGAGGTGATGGTCAAAAAGGGAATGCTGATCTCAAAGGTAGCCACAGCCATTACCATGGAGGACAATGAATATTAAGCATCAGACCTCGTTCTGGATTCTGCATTCTTTGGGGAGTCAATGCACAGAACAGAGCACTAAGGTGATGTGTTCATGATGACCTGTGTTACCTAGCAGGTGGGCTGCTGAGCTTTGCATCTGCTTTTTTATAGGCTATTTGGCTTCATCCCCAGATGTGATCCTTCTGGTATCTGTTAAAGCTAGATGGAATGGGACAAAAACATCAACCCAATTACAAGCCTCATCCTGGAAGGGTCTGAGTACTCCCTTGGAAATTAAGTCCCCTTGGTTTATGTAGAAATTAGTGGCTTTCAACACCTCAGGGAAAGGTTTTATTTTTATCTGTTCACTATTTCAAACACACATTGAACACACAAGATTGACCACAACTGTTAATGCATGTTTGGTTAGCATCATAGATGCTTCATTTGTGAGCTGCTGAGACATGCCACCTATTCTTGATAAGATGTTGTTGTTTAATGTGGAAATTTGTTCCAGCATGTCTTTTAGTGGCCTGTCCTTTCATTAACTATTTTGTGTTTTGTTGTGGTTTGTTTTTTTTTGGCAGAAAGAACCATATGTATTCTGAGAGTATTCTGAAAGGAGTTCTTGCACAAGGTGTTTGTAATTGTTAGAACTGAAATTACTTTTAGAATCAAAAACAGGGTGTCCTAAGATATTTTTCAGAAAATCATCAGGCGTGAAGACATGCTTATAAACTTTATTCCTATTTTTTCTTAGAAAAGAAACAAGGGTAGAATATTTATTCATAAATCCTCATTTCCAGAGGTGAATTTGTACTTCTTATGCTAATGAACTCACGTCCCAAGTTAATCAGCCTCTTCTGAACTTTTCTTTGGCTATTGTATTGTGCAAAGCAGAACATGGGCACAAAAAGTACAATAACATTCTGTTGTGTTCCTGGTTCTTCTTTTCCCTATGTAATTTGAAAGAATGACTATATCACACTACTTTTGAATACAACAGAAGCTAATAAAGTGTAATTGCACATGAATTCCAAGCACAAAAGGGTACTTATTTCTAAACACTAAGAGTACATTTTTTTCTAAAGTATTTTTTTGCAGAACTCTGTGATTAAGTATCAACAAAAATCACTCAGACTTTTTCTACCCTTACTGAGTATCTGAGTAGATCCCCACTCACAATTTCAGTTTCCTGGTACCTCTTGTTAATTAAACACAGCCAAGTGCTTCAGTCTTACCTATTTATGTCATTCACAGGATATTGCCAAAATCTGTCTAGTTATAACATTCAGAAAAGCCATTAAAACAATCTACCTGATAGAATAAGAGTGGCTTATGAACTTATCATTTTCTTGGTCATTACAGCCTTGATTTTCAAAGGAGATGATTTTTGTCCCATGTCTACTCTTATCGAGATCTTTCTAATGAAGTTAATATATGGAAATACATTGATGCATTTCAGGTTTTTTGAAAATTAATCAGGAGGCCTCTTTGTCTATTTTGCATTTTTCAGATATTTTGTTTATTTTCAGATAAAACAGAAATGTAACAATGTCCCTATGTTGAAATAATAAATTTACAGGAAAAGAAAAACTTATGAAGTACATTCTCATAAAGCGTTTTACCACATACACATTTCATTTGTTAATATTTTACTTTTGTGACCATGTTTCAGAGCAGAGAAGATAAAACTGCAATAATAGGAAGGCACTGTTCTTGTTATGGTCTGTCTCTAGCTACTGATGATTTTGAATTGGCATTCTTGCCTCTACATAGTGTGCTCAAAATTCTGCCTGGAAAAGAACAATTTTCAATTACATTCTGAAACAAAGGAAAATGGGGATTGGGTACTCTGCCATTTTCAAAGTGCCAAAATTCAGCACTTCTTTCTGGTATTAGCTTTCTATTTTCATCACTTTTTTTTTTGTTTGTTTTGTTTTTGTTTTTGTTTTTGTTTGTTTCCACTTTACAGATTGCAAGGTTTTGATGCAAAGTCTGGGAAAACGCAGGGGGCTGATCATACCCCTCTTGTTTCTTCAATCAACAAAAATTCATACATGGCAAAATTTTTAGGGCTGATGGATTCTAACAGATAAGAGCATACATAAATATGGAATGAAGGAAGAGCTGATGAGGGACTAGGTTACAGACAAGCCTTTAAAGTAGAGCCTTTACTCTCCCTTTCCGTGATCCTACTGAATATCCAGATCTCCTTCTCTAAGCCCTTTGATCTGTTACCCACTTATAATACTCATTTACAAAAACTGATTAAATATAGTCATTATCACTTTTTTCTAGTGAAGGGAATTATATGCTTGTACAACCAGAAGCAATGTTCTTTCTTATTCCCCCAACCCAGGTTACCCCAAACTTGAAACTCTCACTCTATCTCAGTCTTCTTCTGTTCCCAGTCCAGCCCACACTAGCAGTATCTTCTTACCTAGAAGTGAAGGTGTGGAGTGGGGCCTCCAGCCTCATTGCTGTACACCAGCAGAGCATATCACAACCCCATATCGGGTTGGCCAGAAGTCCTCACTTTTCACCCTTCTTTTGGCAGCCATCAGTAATCTACCCAGCCCTCCTTACTGGCTTTTCCCCTGCTTTCCCTGTCTTCTGTCTGGTGTAAAGATGGAAAACAGAAGAAAACAAAAGAAAGCAGTGAAAGTAAAAAGCTCAGATATGTCGAAGACAGAAATCCAACCATATTATGACAAAATGTTAAAGAAAGGGATTCTTCTCACTTCCTGGAGCTGCTCCCCTGTGTGCCTGAGATGGACTATTAGCATCCTCTTTAAGTCTCTGGGGGTTTTATGACTATGTCGATATTAGCCCTCTCCACATTCTCAGACTTAACTGAAAAGTGTTCCTGGTTATGAAAGACCATGTAGATTTTCCAGACCGGTAATCAGCTAATTAGAAGAGCATGTCTTTCCTTAAGAAATAGGCAGCAATTAAGGTCTACAAAAGGAATTAAGACTATTTCAGGTCAATGGCTCAAGAGAGTTAAGGAGATAATGCCCAATTCTCACTGAAGCCTTCTGATCAAAAGGGACAGCCCTTGACTCCTTGTGGCACATAGATAATGGTAGGCCACTTTCTTGACTGTTCTGTGAGCCTGTTTCTTATGTAGGACAATCTTGCCAAGGGCCAGATTTTCAAAGTCAAAATGAAAATAATTAGTTCTACTTTGAGATAGGGATATGGATCTCTAGAGATCCATAATTACATCCTTTATGATTCTGTAAGTATTAGGCAAAGTTTTCAAAAGAGCTGTAGAAATTTCCCACTGATTTCCATATGATTTAAACATTAACCTGCACCAATTATTTGAAAATGTTGTTAGGTGCCTACCAACAACTTGCAGTCTTGCAGTTTGGCCTTCCATCACTCTTCAGGTTTCTGTCACATTCATTTTGATACAGTCTGATCTCTTCAAGCTGAAGATGCATAGACAGGATGTTGTCGAACAAATGATTATGTATGTATTTGAGAGGCTACATATCAAATTCATTTGGGCCCAAAATATCTTGTATTTAATGGAATGCTCAAATCTTTAATAGATTCAGCCCAAATAAACATCTCCTCACTGTTTCTAATAAGTACTTCTAAAATATCATTTACTGTAGTGACTCTTCATATTTTCCGTAGAAGCTGTACATGTTTAAATAATGATATCATACCTAACAATCTGTTCATTCAGCAGCTCTACATAAACCATCAATTGATGTCCAACAAATTCCAAATTGAAACAGGAGCTTGGGATGATTTTTTTCACTTTGCTTGGAATTTCTGTCATGGTACAGAAGACTATTCCTGTATGGTCCTGCAATTACCTATAAAAGCTTGTTATTAGCAGCACTAAGCTAAAATTCTAATGTTCTTATAACACTTGAGGGATTGACTTAGAAAAGTATGTTGTGTTCACTTTTTTTTTTTTTTTTTTTTTTGTTGTCACCTAAACATTTCAGATATTTATATTTCATTATTTTCCTTGGGACTTAGTCTCCCCTTCTGTTGCAGAACACCTAGCACTTGTCTCTTCTGTCAGCTCTGCACCTGATATAAAAATAATACACTACCTCACCACAGTTTAACCTCTTGATAACATTCTATTTATGTCAAATTCAAGTTGAAATTAATTGATTTATGCAGTGCTGGCTGCTGTTGTGCACCACAAACATGTCACTTGCAAAATATATCAAAACCTTGACAATGAATAGCATTTCTCAAAACTTAAAACTAATGAGATATATCTTAACTGTTATGACTTATCGCAGATCTCCCTGAAGTCAGCAGTGCTGTGCCAGTACACCTAGGTTGTGGGACCGATCCGCAATCATTAGCAGTCATCTAGCAATGGTACTGTGTTGTGCTGCTTTCCTTTAAAACTTCGACAAAGAATTTTCTTTTTTCCAGGATAGAAAGCCTAGGAATTTTACACAGACTACTCAATAAAGATTTTCATTTAAAATGTCTGCAGTACCTTTTAGAAGCAGCGGGTGGCACTTGCAGAGCAACAATGTTCTGAGCTTTAGCTGCCTTTGCAATGGTTATAGTGGTTTATTGCTTTGTCCTTGTCATTTTGGACAAATTGCATAGGAATGCAGAACTCAGATCAAGTTCATACTAACAGGAATGAGTCATTTTCTCTGCCTGAAGTCTGTCCTACCAACAGCAGCAATGAAAGATACCAGTGCTTGTGGAAGAAGCACTACAAACAGACTTCCTAATTCTGTGTCCACAGGCATACTTGTATAAATAAACTGAAAGGAATATGGGAACCATGCTGTTTTATTCATGTTTTGATAGGAGTACACACATCCTATCTAAAATATTTTCATCCAGGAAGTATTATTGGTAGCTTGCTGACCTGTCACAGCTGTTCCTTACAGATCCAGGTAACCTGCAGGAGTTCCTTAAACGTGTTGTTGAAAACATATTTAACAGTAACAAATAATGTTAGGCGATTTGAGGACAGTGTCTTGTGCTAAGAAAAAATGCTTTATAACAGAACATTAGATGGCATTGTTATTTATGCACTAAGTGTACTTATAGCCTGCATAAATAAGTGAATAAATAAATAATGGTTAATGATGATACACTGAGGGTATCCTCAGTACATCACAATCTATAATAAAAAAAAAATCAGCAGGCTACATGGATATACAATAAAATAACCTTGGTATTGTATACTTATTTAATTTTGTATCATCTGATCAAGTAATGTGTTTTCCACATTAGCACTGCCAGTAATTTCCTCTGCAACATTCAAGAACTCGGCAGGTACCACAAGTTTTTAATTGCCAGCCTCCTACACCAGCATGCTGTATCCAGGCATTATTAAACAAAACAGTGATCATCAACCCCATTTGCTGTTTTTACAGTTCCATTGCATTTGCCTGGTGTGCAATGCAAATTTTGGAAATTAAATGGGAAGCAGTTTTTTTTCTTTATCTTAGAACTAAGGGCACTAAAATCTATATTGATGTTTGATTTTCTTAAACATGTTGCTATTTGATTTACTGCTGAATCCTTTAAATATGATAAATGGATCATTTGTACACATTTAAAAATACTGTCTCATATTGCTTCGTCTGGCTTAAGCAAGGACTCCTAAGTCTTAAAAGCAATGAGGACCGTCATCTTCTAAAGGTGCAATCCGTGGAAGTGCCTGAGTTGTAGGTATTATCAGTTCCATTTTGGAATCAGTCCATCAGTATGCTTAGACCAGTTAATGCCCAAGTACATACTGCTTCAGGGGTGAGTTTCACATCTATTCTTTTGTTAACCACACTGTCTAGAGAAAGGATACAGAAGTCCCTAGAAGCCTAGCGTGCCAGATGTATGTAGTCCTCAGTCTAGACCTGTTAGCAGCTTTTCTTGAGATGTTATTACTTGCTGGCACTTGATGGCTTGGAAGGCACTAAATGTATCTGCACATGTGCCCAGCCTCCCTATGAACTCCCACTTTTCCAGGGCACCTGCCCTTGTTGACAGGCTGGGTGAATTTTCCTTCTTGGACCACATGATTAATGCCAAGGTGTTCTGGCATCTGTTTTAAACACCTAAAATAAGTCATCTATGGCAGATAGCAAGCTGTAGAAATTTTCAGGAAAAATTATTTGACTCAGCTTTTTTTCTGAAATTGGATGAATAAAAACTGGATTTGGAAGGAAATTAATGTTTTCAGTATTTGAAATATTTTACATTTCTAAGACACGTCAACAAGCAAGTAATTGACATTAAAAATAAATGGATTACACTAGGAGAAAGTACCCTTTTTCCCCCTGATGTTTGATGCAGTTGTAATTATACTAAGACAATTATTGATAAAAGAAAAAAAAATCAAAAAAGCTTTTTTTCCATTTTCATTATTGCCTAAATTTTAAGATTTTTAATTAAGCCATTAAAAAAAAAAAAAAAAAAAGCTAACATCTCACAAAAGGATAGGTACTCCTGAGGTTTGGAGTTTTATACATGAAAAAATTAATCATCTGGGATTTCAGCTTCTAATCACTGACATTAGAAGAAAAAAGATGTGAAAACATTGCCCTTGTACTCACCAGTATGAGTTATATCTAAATCCATAGTAAGGTACCATGCTGAGGTACTGTAAATAAGTGTAAAAGTACTGAAATATTTTTTGGTATATGAAATATTTACTCCTACACAGCATTTAAGTGGTTTATATCATACTGTGATTTTCAGTTTATCTTGATGTTAACGATATATCCTGGTAACAGAACAATTTTTTATTATGTCCTATATTATACTAACATATTACGTTAGTTATACTATACTAACAGTGCTGTTAGTATTTCTGGAATAGTTCCTGACATGCCAATATCTTATTTTCTAAACTACATTCTGAAGTGTTCCGTACCTTTTTTCAGTTTTCAAGCTGCAAGATTTTTTTAAGAAAACCCTAGAATTCCAAGAATAGTGGTATTTTCAATTCATCCATGTTCTTACTTCCACAGTCTATACAGAGATGAGTTAGGACTCAGTTAGGACTCAGTTAGGACTGAGTTAGAAGGGTGAAAGGGATCACACTTTAAAAAGGCAGGTGTTAGGAAAGAGATTGTAGTTTGCTGTTACAAGTGTGACTTAAAAGTCAGTAGCCATTATATTAAGGACAGCCAGAATAAGTAACAAGTTTTAAGGTAATTTTTAGGCTTCTACTTTTCTCCACTGTGGACATCCTACCATGAATCAGAGTTGATCTAAGTCTTGAGAGTTCTAGCAAAATTGTTTGTTGAATGACTCTGGACTTGTGGTATCTTTTTAGAAATCTGTAAGTAATACTTCTGTAAGTAATACTTACATCCTTAAGTCAGACGCACACAAATTAAATAAATTGAATAGTTATAATAAACAGTTTTAAAGAAACATGCTTAAAGATTCCATTTCAGATTGATTTATTTGAAAAGTGCACATTTTGCTAGAAGCTCCTAATATCTGTCTCAAACATATGTTTCAAGATAATAATCTCCAAACAGTTGACAGAATTATGTCTTCTAAGGTACCAGAGGCTTTCTGGTCATCACAGGTCCAATTCTTCAGCTAAATTCTTCAGCTGTGATTTGTTCTTTGATTTGCCATGTTTGTTATCACTTTCTCAAGAATTGTTTGCTTTTCTTCTAGCCCAGTCCTTTCATTTAATGTCCAGGAATTCCCAAACAATGTTCGCAAGTAGATGCTTAAAATGATGATCATGACCAGAGGCAGTCAGGGGGAAGCATAGTAAGGATTAAGACAAAGTAGTGACTTGGCCAACTGGGGAAGAAAATGAATTTGTAATAAAGGGAATAATATTAATGCTAATCAACAAAACTATCTGCTTCTTTGCACCCAGAACCAGCTAAGGATTGGCATAGGAAGGCCAAAAGCTGCAAGATAAGACTAGGATTTTACATATTCCTCAAGAAATTTGCTCTGTATGACCATTTTGATCTTTTTCCACTAACATTTTCCTGTAAAAAAATACCAGTGCCACAAACTGTGAAAAATATCTGTATGACAGACAACATTATGTGTTTAATTTTATATACACTCAACACAATGTTTCATTGGTCTGTCAGTGTGCATGCTGTTTTATGGCAATTAAAAAATACACTTTTTTCTTAATTTTATAGCTCCGTAAATCTGTTTTCAGCATCAGAGCAAGAAATCTTCTTGAAAAAGAGACAGCAATCAATAAAATTTTAAGGTAGGAATCAGCAGTGATTTGGTGTTGTCTTGAATGTCAACTGATTTCTCCTAACTTTGCTTCTCATTAATATTACTGCATGTACAATATTTATGATAACCTGTCCCTTTGTAGTACATCTGTTGTCTTCATTATCAATGATAAATTGCTCTTTGGGTATATAATGTGTTTGAACAGCAAGGAGAGAGAGATTTCTTCAACTCTGTGCTGTGTAGAAGGATTGTGTTTCAGTTCCTTTCACTTCTTCCTTCAAAATTAACCCAAACATATCTCTTCAGAGGCAATGCTACTTTGCCTAAAGAATTCCAACCTAGTTCTTGTGTAGACATGCAAATAAATATTCATAGGGATTGTGCACTTGAAAGCATAGACTTCAGATAATCATATTCCAAGTAGGAGACATACAATGAAAAAGACTTTAAAACTGTGACTTCTGTAGAAGATATCCATGAATGTTTTAATAATAATCACTCATTTTGGTACTCCATAAAAAGTAAATACTCAGTACTGTAAGGAAATAACACACTCCCAAGTCTCTAAGACCCAAGTTTAAAGCTATTGTCTGTGTAATGCCATGCTGCAGTTTTTCATGCCACTGTTTCACTTTAGAATGATTATCATTGATACAATATGTATTAGCAATGTCAACAAATTATAGATCATTTGTATTTTATATTCACATTGTCACCAAAGCAGGTTCCTTTCTAGAATGCTGTGACTGGGAAATGACTTGTCCCAGGGAAATAATCAGTATAAGCACGAATAACTGATTTGAGAAGTACAGCTGTGGGATTAGATGAAGTATGGCAGTGTTTTATGGGAAGCAGTGCACTAAGAATTCAGTGTGAGTTCTGAATTGTGTTGTTTGAAAAATGCCTTCTACTTACATGCTATTTGAGAAATATTACAGCTCTTCAGTTCTTTTAGTATTCTGTAAGAATACAGCACAGAGAGAACTGTAGAAATCAATGTGCAACTTTATCTGTCTTGAAACCCATTGTAATGAAAACACAAACAATTACAAATTCAAGTGAATGCTCTTTGTCAAAATATTAACAAGAAATATAACTGAAAGGCCATAAGTATTAATTTTTAAGAAAACTTAGGGCTCTCTTTATGAGCATTTCAAGTCTGTGAATATACTTTGATTTTATGGGCATCGCTGTTATGGATGAATGAATACCTGTTTTTTTGTCTTAATCAAAAAGCTTTAAAAATATGGTTTTACTGAAACACTTCATGGCAGTGTTTCAGTAAAGAATTCATAATAAAATTCTTTGCTATATTCTTTGATATTAAGTTATATATATTTATACATATGTTCTTTGCTATTATGTTATATATTATTACATTATCAAAATTTTATTGATGTTTCTAGGGTTACACAAATTTCAGTTTCTTTGGCATTTTCCTTACACTATACCACAGAGAAAACATGGACAGAGAGAATACCTCACTTTATATATACATATATATTGTTTATTTAAACTGTCACATCTGTAGGGGCTCAATTTCTGGTGAGTTCTTCCATCAGCCCTGAACTTCCTCCTTTTCAGGAGAAGTCTGAAGCAGAGTGGGAGGAGAATCCAAATGAACTTTTGTTTGAACTTCACAAGGTTTTCAGAGGTACCAGGACAGAATCAGAAATCAGTCCCTCCAATTTCAGTCCCACTGACTTCCTCTTGGTCCTTTAGAGCCTGGCTTCTGCCAAATCTATTTATCAAGGAGGACTTCTCATCAATTCATCTCTGAATTCTTCTGAAGAAAAGATTCAGAGGCAGAAGAAGAAAGTTTTAATCTAATAATTTGTTAAACTATTATTTTAATTATTCTATTTAAATTGATAATTTAATCTACATTTAATGTACTTTCCCATCTACTTCCTGTGTCATGATTGATGAATTTTCGAGGAACATGGAGAAAAGGAGAGAACTTCTGTCAACTAAGCAAAATGTGGGATCGTATGTCCTCCAGTGCTTTATAGGGCTGCACGTAAATCACTTACAAAGAAACAGTCTTTAATCTCCTCAGAATCGTTTATTCGCCTCAGAATTGTAAAGTAGGCTCTGAACTGTGACATATCCACTGCATGTTCCAGCATAAAAAGGTTGTGTTCATGGTATATCTATTTGGTGGGCGTGCTGGTAGAGAGCATTGCCAATGATGGGCATGCTGGTGCTGAGCACTGCCAGTTTTTCCATGATAATAGTGCAGGGGAGCTTTATAAACAGAAAAAGAAGTGATAAAAAAGGATAATCTTTACACCTGAAAATTTGGATTCAGCTCAAGGAACACAGGAAAACCCAAATGTGCAAGAGATGGGAGATTCTTTTTCTCATTTTTACTTTCATCATAAAAGCTATATACTCTGAACCTCAGCCATTCTGAATATCTGACAAAAAAAGAAATGACATTTATGCCAAGAACAATAAGAGAAAATTCAAGTCATCCCTTCTGAAAAGATTCCTTCTAAAAGTCTTTTTAGTTTTTGTCTACCTGAATTAAGTATCATTTATCTAAAGCAATGCCTCTTCAAGGTAAAGCTGCCTACAGGCAACTTCAACTTGATCAGATTGCTGTAATAAAAAGAGCATTTTAAGTCTGTTCTGGCTTAAGCCCACCTCTTACCTTTTTCCCCTTAGTTTTTAAACCTGGAAAAATTACATTTTAATTGAATTCTACAGGTTTCAACATAACCAAGTAGGAGGAAAAGAGGTATGGTTACTCTTCTCTTGTGCATCTTCCTCTATCCAAAGTTTGTTTTTCTCCTTGTGTGAAACACTGAACTGCTGCTTGACATCTTCCCCCAAGAGGAAGAAGAAGGGCATAAACTGTCCTAACTATGCAGAGTTACGGTTCATACATTCAATTCTAAGTGTCTCACCTGCTCATCTATTCTTACATTATGCAACAAAAGGGACTGCAAGTCCCTCAAAGTAGAGGCTACCTCAGGTCTTTCCATTATCCTGTAAGTTTCTTACTCTATTTCAGGTGAACCACCTATTTTCTGAAGAGCCTTGCTTGCAAACAAGCCTTCACTTTTTCCTCTTGAGGTCTTGGTGCAGTCAGCCCTGGAAGCAGAGTCACCTCTGACAGTATCAGAGCACAGAGCAGCCTGATTCTTCACATAAATCAAGAGCTTAACCCTTCTGAGGAAAATGAAGGAATATAAAAGTGAGTTATAGCCAGTTAGCATAACTTTTTCAAAACAAGATCACATTTAGTATGAATTACAACCAGCTCCATTTTTTCCCAAAAATGAAGATGCATTTTCCTCAGCAGCAATAGCCACTTCTAGCAAATTTCATTCCTCCTGTGTATCTTCAGTGTTTCCCACGTTTTATCAGTCTCTCTTGATATGTTCACTGTTCTAACTGAAACCAGGACATTATCTTAAAAGCAAATTCTGTGCATACAGTTCTTTTGACCTTCATTCCTTGTGGGATTATCATCTAAAAATGAGTGTCTAGTTCTTGATTGTTCCCACTGGCTTTTTGAAGTGGTGGATGTGGAGAAGATCCAGTTGAAATCTTATCTATAAAGTAATCTATTATTTACAGTGCTAAGGATAAATTGTGAATGAAGTAGAACAGTGGGGAAACTGAGCAAATTAACAGTAGTCTCACATAGGTCAAAATATAATCAAAGTATCCATAGTGGTGCAGAACATGATTCTGGTGTCTATTAAACCATACTTCATAGAATCATAGAATAGTTGAGGTTGGAAGGGACCTCTGAAGGACATCCTATCAAGCCCCCCAGGCCCTGTGCTCAAACAAGGCCAACCAAAAGCTGTTTTCCCTGGACCATGTCCATCTGGCTTTTGAAGATCTCTGAGGAGGGAAACTCGACAACCTCTCTGGGCAACCTGTGCCAGTGATCAGTCACTCTCATGTACGGGCTTATGCCCATGTTTTCTAAAACACAAGGAATAACTTGAAAGTTTTATGGTCTGTTGATAAGGAAATCAAACTCACTAAAATCACCAAAATTCAGTGTATTATAAAATATATTGTGACAGGTTTGGAAACTAGCATTTTTTAGACAAGTAGCTTTTTATTTGCTTTCCGTTATAGCTGATGCTATATATAGTGAAACTGTAAACTGGTGCTAGGCATCTGCAACAGGATTTTCACTGTTCTGGTCAAAGTTTGTCTGATGCTTTTACTGGGCCTGAGGGAATAACACAACTTATGCCTAAGTGCTTAAGTTTCACAAACAGCTAATTCAGTGAAGTGAATTTATCATATGTCTGAAACTGAAACTGCCATGAATGCTTCTAAGGGAAAGAAAAACAAAGAATTGCTTGAATTAAATACCCAGTTCTGCTAATTTGATAATATGGTACAAGATATTTAATCCAGGCTGTGTTCATACAAATATATCATTAAAATACAGTGATTTTTTCTGAACAATGAAGCAAGCAAAAAATGACTTTCAGTGTGCTTCTAGGAAAGTTATAAAATTAATCTATGAATAAATAGACAGTAATAGAGTGATATAATACACCTCCTCCCATAAGGGTATGAGCAAACATTTATCATTAGTTTGTTTATCACAAAAACACAGACGTATTGGTTGGAAGGAAACTTTAAAGCTATGTTGTCTAACCACCCACTTGAAGTAGGTCTACTGCTAACCTTGATTCAGTTTTACATTTTCCATTTTTACATTTTTACAGTACTTCATTACCCTACTCTTGAGAAAGGTTTTCCCTATGTCCGGTCTGAACCCTGCAACCCACAGTTTCTGGCCAGTGTTGACTTTTCTGTCATCTTTGATTAACAAGAGCTTAGCTCCATGCTTTAACATCCTCTTTACCAATATAAAGAAGCCCAACTCCCTCAATGTTCTTTGGTAGTCTCCCTGTATTGGCCACCTGCCAATTGGGTAACCCCAGTGTACATGCTCCAGTGTTTCAGCATCCCTCTTGGAGTATCCCGAACTGTCCCCCAGGTGCAGCATCTCCAGCTCAAACTAAAGGAGAAATAATAACTTCCCTCCATCTGCTGACTACACTCCTCCTTAATATAGTAGGCAGTTCGCCTTATTCATGGTAGGAACATATTCAATGTACATCCAGTTAGCTCCATCCCAGCCAGACACAGTGCACAGTGTAACTCCCAGATCCTTTTCCTTAGCCAGTCATTCCACAGCCCACATGGATGCATGGAGGTATTCTGCACAAGGTGTGAAATGTTGCACGTTTCCTTGTCAAACCTACTGAAGCTTTTGATGTCTATTCCTCGTGTTTATCAGTTCTAAATCACTTACGAGAAGTTCCTCTGCATATAATTTACATTTTGTCTTAAGTGTGTGATTTCATTCTTCCTAACTGCCAGGCTTTAATACTATGCATTTCTCAGGACAAATAATCTAGTTAAGCTCAGATGATGATGATTGTCATGAGGTACAACATCCAGATTTAGTCACTACCTTCTTAAATCTCCATGAGCATATGACATCACAGGATTTCTTCTGTAAACACAAGCAGAAAGAAATACCGGGATGCATATATCCATTGGAAAGAAGTTACCCTGATTTATGTTTTTAGTGCCAAGTGATAGACCCACCATATTATAGATCACTGTGATAAATAGCATTGTGGTGACATTGGGCTAGTGGGCTGTGAAGGCTGCAGGTATTGCAAAGCAAGTTAGCTAAACATCTGCCCCAAATAGTGTAGATACCATCCATTCTGCTTTGAGAGAGATGATAAATTAGTTAACCCCTTGAGATTCCTTCTGCTCAGTTGATTCTATCAATTCTTCTATAATTCTCTTCTGTAACCCAAGGGAAATAATAATTATTCTAACAACTGGTAGAAGAAATGCTGAAACAGCAAGGCAGGGACGACAATGAGAATACAAAACTCTCTCACACATGTAGCACAAAGTATTTTTCTAGTATGACAGTATGATTGAAGGTGATGGCACTGAAAAGCATTCTAAGCTTCTCATTTTTGTTCCAGATCTCACTTTTGATCTATACTCCTATTATTTAGGTGTCTTAATTAAAAAGAAGGAAAAATACCAGAGAAGAGTGAAAAACAGAGTAATAGTGGGGAAAGTAGACAGCCTTTTGCAAGATGATGCCATGCTGTCAAGAATAGCATTTATCCAACCATAGGTAGAGCAGAATGGTGAATAGAGTGGTCCCTCCAATAGCATATGGGTTTTTTGTGTTTTAAAAAAAAAAAAAAAAAAAAAAAAAAAAAAAAAAAGGAGATTAAATTCATTAGAAAATATGAAATATCACCAGCTGGGTCTTGTGTGAGCTTCTCCGAGTAATCATTTGCATAGCAGAGAATGAGCAATAAGTCACGCACTGTGTCAACTTAGAATTGCAATACCCTTGGAAAGTGAAAATATTTTTCCAAGGTTGAAATTCCATTTCTCAGTCATCAGAGGAGTTCTGTCAACTATCTTAATGGAAATCTTCTAGCCAGTGAAAGAAAGATATGGTTGCTGTGTTTAGCTGTAGCACACTTACTAACCAAATCTCTGAATTAAATTAAGTACTAATTTCTGGCAAAATAATGTACCATATGTGGTTGCCAAAATTCAGTAAAAGCAAACTGAAACAAATGAGCAAACAAGTAAAAAAAAAAAAAAAAAAAAAACAAAACAAAACACCAAAATGCTGCAAGTTCAGTGCCTTCCTGGAAAGCAGATGTTGCATATTACAGGATGTCAGCAGTGTGCAGTGTTTCATTTCAAACCGTATTTGGTCCCTGTTACATGGAAGACCACTCAAAGACATGCTGTAAGTCTGGAGCATGTACATAAATATTTTGCTTAGTACAGCCCTGGAAGGAAAGTACCCAAAAGTGACAGCTGCACTTGTACTTTCCCCATCCCTGTTGCAGAGAAGCTGGTATTACTTACTGTTGATTGGTGCATTGCTTGATCTTTGCACACTTAGAGAATTAAGTCTTGTGGGAACATAAATTCTACAGAAAACTGAAAAAATACTTCAAAGATAAGTCTTGCTAAAACATGGAAGAGGCTCACCAAATAACTGGTTATGGTGCAGAGTGGGAGTCATTACCTTGGAAATAACATATTTTAATGGAAAATCTGTTGCTGTTTTATCGTTTTTGTCTCTTAAATCATGCTCTTTTTTCCCAGAAAGCCAATCTGACTTGTCTGAACGCACTACCTCAGAAATTATCATATATGCTGAAAATTCTATGCCATCACCAACATATTTCTTCATAGGGCCTGCACTAGGCAACGCATGCTGAGCGGATCCTTTGAGGGGCAGCCTGCAAAGGAAAGGTCCATTCTTAGTGTCCAGCATCATATACGACAAGAACGCAGGTAAAAACAGACAGAAAGAATGGTTTAAAAATGTTCTTAACATGAGGGTGATGAACAGAGTTAAATTTGAGCAATACCTGGCATGTGTAAAAATGAAATGAATTACATATACAGAGAGCTGAATTCTACATTCTTCACTGTAAATGTAATGAAATTCATTGTAGTGTATAAATGGAAAAAAAGCCTTTTTATTTCAAATGTCATTTCCTTTGCTGACAACAAAGCTATCAATTTAAAGATCAGAAGGAAAGAAATTGGCTTATGTTAGACCAGATTGAAAACAATTGAAGTACATATAAGCTTCTGATGTTAGCAAGAAAAAAAAATGATAAGAATATGAGATATTGTATGGCTGGAGAACAGTGCTTTATAATGGCCATCCTATAAAGGTCAAAGTTTCATCTTGAGATATATCGTTAAATTGATTATGATTGTTTCAGGTCACTAAGACATGGTTCCAACAGCCAGCGAATCAGTAGAGGAAAGTCTCTTGAAACATTGACTCAAGATGTAAGTCCTCACAAAAAAAATGGTTTCAACTTGGGAATACAAGAAATATGAATATGTACTAGATAGTAAATGCTTGTATAAGGCTAATATTTTATCTGTGATCTTGCTTACAGTTTGTCTTTTGAGATCTTGAAATCACAAAACAAATACTGTAATTGCATTTATATTATCCTCAGAAAAATTGCCAAGGTTTTATCACTGATAGGCTTATTGGTTTTGGGGCACTTGCTGAGATAGATTTGCTGAAGCTGTAGACACTACATTAGGAACACAAAAATCGCTATGCGGGACACCTTAAAAGGCCTTAATCTAGAATTACACAAATAATTCAGCATGGCAAAAAACACTTCAAAATTCACAGTGAAAGCTTAACAATATTTTCTAAACACATGAACTGTCAGACAAAAGGACAAAGACTAAAAGGGAGAATGGTAATCAAGGTTTTCACTGTGCTATAGTTTCACACAGTTAAGTGCATTTTCACTCATGCTAATTCATAATGATATTATGTGGATCTCTGTGATTATCATAGAATCATAGAATATCCTGAGTTGGAAGGGACCCTTAAGGATCATCAAGTCCAACTCTCGACACCGCACAGGTCTACCCAAAAGTTCAGACCATGTGACTAAGTGCACAGTCCAATCTCTTCTTAAATTCAGACAGGCTCGGTGCAGTGACCACTTCCCTGGGGAGCCTGTTCCAGTGTGCAACCACCCTCTCTGTGAAGAACCCCCTCCTGACGTCAAGCCTAAATTTCCCCTGCCTCAGCTTAACCCCGTTCCCGCGGGTCCTGTCACTAGTGTTAATGGAGAAAAGGTCTCCTGCCTCTCGACACCCCCTTACGAGGAAGTTGTAGACTGTGATGAGGTCTCCCCTCAGCCTCCTCTTCTCCAGGCTGAACAGGCCCAGTGACCTCAGCCGTTCTTCGTACGTCTTCCCCTCCAGGCCTTTCACCATCTTCGTAGCCCTCCTCTGGACACTCTCCAACAGTTTCATGTCCTTTTTATACTGTGGTGCCCAGAACTGCACACAGTACTCGAGGTGAGGCCGCACCAGCGCAGAGTAGAGCGGGACAATCACCTCCCTTGACCTACTAGCGATGCCGTGCTTGATGCACCCCAGGACACGGTTGGCCCTCCTGGCTGCCAGGGCACACTGCTGGCTCATATTCAACTTGCTGTCTACCACGACCCCCAGATCCCTCTCTTCTAGGCTGCTCTCCAGCGTCTCATCGCCCAGTCTGTACGTGCAGCCAGGGTTTCCCCGTCCCAGGTGCAGGACCCGGCACTTGCTCTTATTGAACTTCATGCGGTTGGTGATCGCCCAGCTCTCCAACCTATCCAGATCCCTCTGCAAGGCCTTTCCACCCTCATTCAAGTCCACAACTCCTCCAAGTTTGGTGTCATCAGCAAACTTGCTCAAAATACCTTCTATTCCTACATCCAGATCATTTATAAAAATATTGAAAAGTACCGGCCCTAAAATGGAGCCTTGAGGGACCCCACTGGTGACCGCCCGCCAGCCTGACGCAGCCCCATTTACCATAACCCTTTGGGCCCTGCCCGTTAGCCAATTGCTCACCCATTGTATGATGTTTTTATTTAGCTGTATGGTGGACATTTTGTCCAGTAGGATCCTATGGGAAACCGTGTCAAAAGCCTTGCTGAAGTCCAAAAAAATCACATCAGCTGGTTTCCCTTGGTCCACCATACGGGTGATCTTATCATAAAAGGAAATCAGGTTAGTTAGGCAGGACCTACCCTTCACAAACC
Source organism: Aythya fuligula (assembly GCF_009819795.1). Taxonomy (NCBI): domain Eukaryota; kingdom Metazoa; phylum Chordata; class Aves; order Anseriformes; family Anatidae; genus Aythya; species Aythya fuligula. The sequence continues at coordinate 150,738,466 of NC_045559.1, forward strand.
CATGCTGGCTGGGACCAATGACTGCTTTGTCCCCCAGGAACGCCTCAATAAGTTCGAGAACCATCTTCTCCATGATTTTACCAGGCACTGACGTGAGACTGACAGGCCTGTAATTGCTAGGGTCTTCTTTCTGACCCTTCTTGAAAATCGGCACAACATTTGCCAGCTTCCAGTCTACCGGGACCTCTCCAAATTCCCAGGATCGTTGAAAAATAATTGAGAGAGGTTCCGCGATGACGTCCGCCAGCTCTTTCAGCACCCGGGGATGAATCCCATCCGGACCCATGGACTTGTAGGGATCTAGGTGGAGTAGCAAATCCCGCACACGTTCAGGGTCGGTTGGGAGTTTGTCATCCCCACCGTCCCGGTCCTCCAGCTCAGGGCACCCTGGGTCCCGAAGCCCATCATCGGCATTGAAGACAGAGGCAAAGAAGGCATTAAGCGTCTCTGCTTTGCCTATGTCATTGTCTGTGAGGAGACCTTCCCTATCAAGGAGCGGCCCTATGTATTCTTTAGTTCTCCTTTTTCCGTTCACATATCTAAAAAAAAACTTTTTATTTTCTCTCACAGACACAGCCAGCTTCAACTCTAGGTGTGCTTTGGCCACTCGAACTTTCTCCCTACAAACACGAACAGCATCCCTGTATTCTTTCCATGACACCTGGCCCTCCTTCCAGTAGCAAAACACTCTCTGTTTCCGCCTAATCTCCATTAGAATGTTCCTGGTCAGCCACGCCGGCCTCCTGCCCCGCCTGCCTGACTTGCGATATTTAGGAATTGCCTGATCTTGTGCTTCTAGGAGGCATCGCTTAAAGAATGACCAGCACTGGTGGACATCGAGGCCTTCAAGAGCAGTTTCCCAGGGGACCTTATGTCAACCGGAGATTTTTGTCTCTCCATTTGCAAACTATGACAGCCATTTTCATACTTAAAAACAACTGCCTAAAAAGTAATTGTTGACTTACTCCCCATAGTGGTAGAAAGTTGTAGGTATCTAATATTTTAAACCAGGGTGTGGCTTTGACTGTGCCTGAAAGGACACCCAACATTACCACTCCAGAAGTGGTCCAAAGAATCATTTAACTCTGAGCAGTAATATTGTACCCTCCATTTGATGAGCTTAGGCTACCATCTTCACTCAGCTTCCCCCTTCTGTGTGTCTGTGCGGTCACTCCCTGGGTGTTGTGCACAACTTGCTGTCTTCCTTTGTTTTGTCCAGCAGTTAATCAGAGAATGATAGAATCATTAAGGTTGGAAAAGGTCTCCCAAGACTATCTGGTCCAACCATCCTCCTACCACCAATATCACCCACTAAACCATGTCCCTTAGCACTATGTCCAACCTTTCCTTTAACAGCTCCAGGAATGGTGACTCCACCACCTCTCTGGGCAACCCATTCCAATGCCTACAAACTCCTTCTGAGAAGAAATGATTTCCTAATTCTAACCCGAACTTCCCCTGGTGCAACTTGAGGCCATTCCCTCTAGTCTTATGGCTAGTTATCTGCAAGAAGAGGCTGACCCCCAGCTCCTCATTGATGTAGCAGGCTCTAGAAAGCAAAAGTGTGGTTAAAGCCTTATCCTTCCCAACTGCTGTCCTTGGTAGCTTTGATGGTATTCATTCTAGTTTGGACACATCAACTGTGTTTCCAGAACCTTTGGTTTTAATGTTAATAGTTGCAGGACTTCTCACATGAAATTAAAACTGAAATGAACCTTGCTGAAAATAAAAACAACCTTGTTCTGTAGATAGAAAATACTGCACGAGATGATTGGCTGAGTTGATGTGCTGTGTATCTGGAAAGAAAGATTTTTCATTAGAATATTCCTATGTAAAATACCATATCTTACTTTCATCTGAAACATTAAAAAACAATAATCCATGAACCTCATTGAAAAGGGATCATTTTCTTTCTAGCACTCCAACACAGTGAGATACAGAAATGCACAGAGAGAAGACAGTGAGATAAAGATGATCCAAGAAAAAAAAGAACAAGCTGAAATGAAAAGGTATTTAAAAATCAACAGTCTAAGTGCACACTTTTCTGCATTAAGTATTTTCTATATGAAGGAAAAAGTATTGATGAAAAAAAAAAAGAATATTTTTTGCCGGGTATAATGCATATCACTTAGTAATTACTCTGTATTTTAAAAGGAAAGTCCAAGAAGAGGAGCTTCGAGAGAATCATCCATATTTCGACAAACCACTTTTCATAGTTGGTCGTGAGCACAGATTCAGGAATTTCTGCCGGGTTGTTGTACGAGCTCGCTTTAATGCGTAAGTTTATTTCATATCAACAGTTGGGTCAGACGAGTGTTTGCGTTCTTTCATGTTCTCTGAAATCTAGGCATAACTTTTCTTTTGAAAGGGAAACTGCCTACCATGTGGTCACAACAACAGCTGGCAGCCAGTTGCCTTTGGGGGTAGCCTTGCTCTGGAGGACAGGAACCAGTAAAATGCTGTATAAGGATAAACACACTTGAGTAGTCTGCAATGCAGAGATGGAAGAAGACTGTGGGGAAACTGCAGGGTAGTGTTTTATACTTCCATTTTTAGGCCTTGGTGAACCAATTTGCTGTTCTGTTCCTGTCCTCATTATAAGGCAAGAAGTAACACCAACAGTTATTCACAGAGTAGAAAAAAGTGAAGATAAATGAATCCCACCTGTGCTCACCTGAGACTCCTTAGCCTAGAGACTGAGAATGGGATGGGGGAGGTGTTCAGCTGTGGGAGATAGAAGCAGAAAAGCAGAAAACAGCTGAAAACCAGGAATATTCAGTACCTAAACTGTAGGTGTATGTGAGTCCACACTCAGTCCACAAGGAACAGGTGTACAAGTAGCATGATACAAAGTTATCTTACAACTCTTCTTTTGAACTTCTGTCTGTGGCTAGCACCCCTGTTGAGGGTGCACATAATCTTAAAGGGGTTAATGCACATCATCTTACCAATAAAGTGTGAGACAGAAGATAACTCAAGGACATGAGCTTGGCGCTTCGAAGAGATTTGAGATTTTTCTCTGTGCCCTTCAACAAATTACTTTTAGGTAGAACAGGAAGGTTAGATACTCAGCTTTACAGTATCTATATTTAAGTGTTCTGCCATTTATGCAGGACATCCTTGAGTAAGATGCCTAGCGTTTCCATGCAGCCACTAACTTCATTGTGGTCCACTGGCCCATGAAGCACTTGCAAATTGAAAAAGCAAAACCAAATGCACAAACACACATCTGAAATACATGTCAGTGCCTGCTAGAATTCTGGACTGCCTAAAGGTAACAGGATATTTATATTAACAGCAGTTTAATTAAAATGGTTGTAATTATGTGAGAAAATATGATTTTGTTAAACAATTTTTGTTTGTTTAAATCATGCCTAATTTATTAATTGCCACACCCAGCTTTCCAAGCAAGATACTCTTAGAGATCTTTTCAAACTGATAAGGTACATACTTTTTTTCTAGTAAAAAAGGCTGAGGAATGCCATTGTATATAAAGTGGGAAAGAGGTATGAGCTTAAGAAATCACAAAAATCAGTGGGTTCATTGACAAGGCACCAAAACAAGTATATTCTGTATACTGAAGTGTGCAAGTGGCTGAGCCTGTCTGTGGAAGATATGACTTGTTCTCCTTGTATGCATCTTGCTATCTTGCAATCCATAACCATGAAATCTCTTCTAGTGGTAATGCCTCAAGTCAGGTCAGTCCTTTTTTCACTTTAAGCTCAGTGAGGAAGTGATGGCAATTTCACATCCCAATGCCTAGAGCCCTCACATGGGATATAGGATTCCTCAGTGCAGATCCTTTCTCTGCATGATTTGCTACAAGGATTTGAAAGATATGTAAAAAGTGCCCTTAACAACTGGGACAGAGGAGAATTCTTGTATAGGATTCTTACAGCTTCTCCTGCTGAAGCCATTCTGCGTTATATAAAAAGCCTAAATAATTGCTGGAACAAGATCTTAACTCATGTCACCTAGATACGTTATTACATACAGAGCAGTTCTTACCCTCTGAGGCTGCCTAATGGGTGTTTGGATATTGTAGGTGAAGCAAGACAATTTTGGAGGAAAAAATCAGATGTGGAAAGTCTAGAAATATTAATCAGGAAATGACTGAATGGGTAATAAAAGAAATGAGGCTTGTGGAAGAAATTTTATGTCAAGTCCAATAGGTTTTGAGGTAAAAGGAAAGAACTCCTGAGGAAGCGCTTTGGAACATAAAATTCAGTAGCAGGTCACCCCCAAGCAAAAGAGAAAATTAAGTCCTTTGTTACAAAAACAAGACCTAAAAAATTAGCCAGCTAAACAGTCATTACAGAAATTACATGTAGACCATGAATTGGTACCAGCTATGTTGACAATATGACTAAAATTGTGTAGAATTAAACAAAACTTATACAGACATTTGAAATTAAGCCAATATAAAATGTGTCCTTGATTTTGGTTATGAATTATGTTGAGGTGATGGATTCATGGTATAATGGCAATGCTGATGAAAATAAAATGTAAATGACTGTATCTTTTCTTCTTTTTATAGTTCTAAAACAGATCCTGTTACTGGAGCTGTGAAAAATACCAAATACCATCAGCTTTAGTAAGCACTGCAAAAGTAACTTTGCTTGGTCACATAAGCCTGCAATATAAGTGAGCACACACATGCATGTGTGTGTGTATGTGTGCATGCACATATGTATATCTCTTCTTTCCCCAGAAAGGTTTTTCTCTCCATGGATTTGTATGGGGAGGAAGATGAATAGGAAGAGGATTATTTTTTATCAGTCTTCTTTCTTTAGTTGTTTGTAATTTCCCTAGTTCTACTACATATTTGTGAAATAGTGAAACCTTTGACATTTCTCGGTTTAATTTACTTTTCATAGGGAATTGTTTAACTGTGGTATAGACAAAACACAAATGACATAGTATTCAGCCTTTCTGTACTGCCTATCCTTATGTATTTTTAACAGTGACTTGCTGGGTTTGGTTACTTACCTGGACTGGGTCATGATCATTGTTACTATATGCTCCTGCATTTCCATGATGTTTGAATCCCCGTTTAGAAGAGTTATGCATGCTCCAACACTCCAGGTACTGACAATGAATCATATTACCTCTAATGAAGCACAGCCACCCTGTGTTTCTTCACTGCTTTTGCTAAATTATAATTTCTCTGCTTTGATTTTCAGATTGCTGAATATGTTTTTGTAATATTCATGAGCATTGAGCTTAATCTCAAGATTATGGCAGATGGCCTGTTTTTTACACCAACAGCTGTCATAAGAGACTTTGGAGGAGTTATGGACATATTCATATATCTCGTAAGTTTTTATATTTATGGGAGTTTTATGTAGCATTCTTAATTTTGATCTCTTTGCATATATAAATGTTGACGAGTGTTAAAAGGTTTGGCTCAGCACCCTGGTGCAAATGCAGTAGTGTACTTTGTGTACAAACACAACTGTATTCATCTGCAATACTGTCAGTTATGTGTACAAATATTTGTTCAGATATTTAAGAATACCCAGACATTTGTTAAGTGTCTGGCAACTCAGTGTAGGTTTTACATTTTATGGTCCCTTTTAGGTGTTTATTTGTTGATCTGTTTTAAGTATTAGATCTCATTTCATTCCAATGTAAGCTCAAGATCTCTGACCTTGCTTTAGCATTTTTATGCAGGAGAATCTGCGTATCTATTTCTTTGTCATTCATTGCTTCCTCCCCTCTTGACAGTTCTTCTGCTTTATAGAAGATATTTCAAAAGCCTCCGCTATTTGACAGAAGGACATATCCTTCTTGTTGGTGTTGCTGTAGCAGAAGGAAAACAAAGCAGTCGTTCTGTTATTGCATACCTATCAAAAACTGTTCTTAAATTGTTCCCCAGAAATTTCTTGCATTCCTCTTAAATTTAAGAGAAGAGCTTCCATTTCCTCTTCATATATGACAATAAATACCAGAGAATGTGTCAAAACCAGTGCTCGGTATAATACAGTATGAAATATTTTATAACTGAAGAAATTACTAAGTAAAATTGCTTTGATGGATTTAGATTAAATCTTTTAGAGATTAATCCACCAGACAGATGTGCTGCATAAAATTTGTCACGATCAATTTGTATCAAAGATTCCATTGTTACCATAAATAAAAATATGCATACTTACACAAAGCTTCTACTGTAGTATGCATAATCAGTAAGTGCCTTAGTCTCTTGAAATCCCTCTGAATCCCTTTGTTTGTTTGAAGAAAAAATTAAGCAGTGTACCTTGGTTATTCTAGACGTGCCTGTGATTTTAAAACAATATGAAAGAAAGTCGAAAGCACTGGCAAACGTTTTTGTTTTGTTAAGAGTGTCTGTCTCTTACCACTGTTTTTTTTTTTAACAAATCCTGTTAAGTTTTAAATCATACTGGTGGTATCAGGTTGATCCGTCATTTCTTCATGCACGTACCTCTGTGTAACACTCTCACCTCTGTCCCCCTGTAATAACACCGGCTTTATAAATGCTTATTAAAAAAAAAAAAAAAAAAAAAAAAAAAAAAACAGAAGTAATTAACAAACTTTCTAATAAATATCTACCTATCAGAGATTGTTCAGGCTACAAAACATAGCTACACTTTGGAATGCATATTATTCATATGATAAAACCACAGAATGACAATGCTACCTATACTTGTAACAAAGTGGTGGGAAGAACTGGTGAGGAAACTGTTAACACTTTCAAGGTGAGGATATTTCGATTTCAGGACAGAGTCTCTGAAATGAGAAGAGGAGGGAGAGATGATACTCTCTGGTCCAGGAAAAGAGTTCATGTCCCTCCTCTGAATCAACCAATTTGATTTCTTCTTTTGGAACTGTTCCATCTGCTGAAAAGAATAAAATAGATTTTGAGTCAAAGGGGAAGACAGAGGCTGAGGCTGGTGCCCATTAGTTAGGACAATCAGCCAGGCTACAGATCTGAGTCCTTTTTCTAAATTAGTCTTTTTTTTCCCTTAATCTTCCCTTTAAGGAAGGGAAGCATTTATTGATCTTCTATACTGTTTTATGTCAGGTAAAACATTGTAATCCTGGTCCTTCTTTGCCTTTTCTGCTCTGTCTTTTCAAGGTGAGCTTGATATTCCTGTGCTGGATGCCTCAAAATGTCCCTGCCAAATCTGGAGCTCAGCTCTTAATGGTACTCCGCTGCCTCCGACCCCTTCGAATATTCAAACTGGTCCCTCAGATGAGGAAAGTTGTACGAGAGCTGTTTAGTGGATTTAAGGAAATCTTTTTGGTATGTCCTGGTTATTTTTTTTTCTTGTTTTAAAAAACAGATGTAGAGGAGTAATAAGATAACCATTTCTCTATATTGTTCATGTTATTTAATATCCATTGCTGTCTGTTTAAATCTCATTGTAGCTACCACTACAGATGAGCACAGAACAGGTTAAAAATTAGGAATATAAATAACTCATTTTCATTTATACTGAATAAAGCTACTGTAATAATTATTTTCAAATGATATTTTTTAGCATATATTTGGCCATAATTACATAGAAAGACTACTAAAAGGAAATCTACCCCCTTTTCACTGGTCTGTCTGGGGAAGGAAGATGAAAAGTAGGGTATGACAGCTCTTCAAGAAAAAAATTAACCTGGTCTCTGAGCTGAAGGTCTATAACTCTAATTTTTCTCAGAAGGCAACCAGAGACAATACAGTTGCTTATCATAGATATGGATCTCATTATGATGTCGTTGTTACTATAAATGTTCATGAATACACAGTTATAGTAAAAGTAATGATTATAATGGAGTCTTTGACTGCTTTTTTAAAACCTAATCTTTTGTCTTGGGACCCAGCTTTTCCTAAGTGGTGTGTATCAGCCTAAATAACAGGCAGTTTGTGCTGGAACAGTATTAGGTCAGGTTGTTACAAAAAGCTAAGCTACAAGATATTTGTAGTCAGTTAGTAAGAGAGCAGCGACAAAAAGTACAAAGCTAGTTAGCATTTCATAGATGCTGTAACTTGTTAAAGATATTTACATCATAATTTGCTCATGCATATCTTTATTGTAGATATACTAGAATTAAGTATCCAACGATGGCTTACTTAGATTAATTGGTAAAGCCTGATTCAGCAAAGCAGAAGATGCACATATTTAAGTACTTGTAGAATTCTCTATAAAGAGAATGGAAATTCTTATGTGTGCAGAATTTAGCAAGGTTGTACATTGAGTGCAAGAAAGGTTTGATCCTTATCTACAATTCTTAGATGCTATATTAATAATATTAATAATAACACAGCACCTGGTTACTGGATAAGAACCTGAAGATACATGTTATGAAAGCCTTATATCCAGCTTATGTAACAAAATGATTCTTCCTGCATTTCACTGAAAGATTTGACCCCCTTTCTCAACTCTGCAGCAGGAGAGCTTGACAAGTCTAACTTCATCTTTACAGGTTTCTATTCTTTTGCTGACATTAATGCTTGTTTTTGCAAGCTTTGGAGTACAGCTATTTGCTGGAAAACTGGCTAAATGCAATGATCCTCACATCATCTCTAGGGTAAGAACTGCTTTCCTGTTTCAAAATAATAGTATGCTGTGCCATTTCTGCCTGCTGGGGAAAGCAAGTGGGGCAATCAGAGAAATCATATGAGAGATGGAGATCTTGGGCACTTTCTGTTTCAGAAGCAGGATGACAGAGGGAAACGTGATAAAGGAAGAAATGAATGAGGGTAAGGCTGTGTTTTCATGTCAAAAAGGAAAGTAAGTCCAGATATTGGGGACTGTCTGAAAAAGCTGTGGAATTCATTCCATGTTATTTGGAAAAGACTGTATGTCACATGGAATTAACCATGGAATATGGCACCTTTGCATTCCTAAATCAGTGGCTGAAAAATAGGTTAGGCTGCTGGATATCAAAAGTACCGGGAACGTTCTAGAGGTTCCATGAAGAAAGTTAGCTGTGTTTCTTACTTAATTTGGAGAAATATCATAATCACTTAAAGAACACAATGGTCTGTAGGAAAGAGGTGAAAGGCTAGGTGGGCTTGCAAAATGAAGAGCGCTCTCAACCCTGGAAGGAAGAGAGTCTTTTGAATCCTTTCTAAGCTGCATTTTTCCTTTGGGTAAAGGTCCATGACTATTAATCCCAGGACGGTAAAAAAACCTGTCATTTCTATTTACACTGGTTCCCTGTGGTGGCAAATGTGCTGTTTATATTGGCATTATAGCCTCTCACACAGGCCATTATTTAATCTCTGTGGTTTATTTTACTATAGGAAGATTGTCATGGCATCTTCAGAATAAATGTAAGTGTTTCCAAAAATCTCAATTTAAAGCTAAGACCTGGAGAGAAAAAGCCTGGATTTTGGGTGCCACGAGTCTGGTGAGTTGCTACATCTTGGCCTGTCTTTCTTCAAAATCTCAGCTATTGATGTAGAGTATGACTCAAATCTCATGGCATTATACTGCTAATGGAGGGTGTTTATTATAAGTAAAATGTCTAAGAATAATCTTACCATTATAGGTAATAAGGGTAAGAATTCTGGTATATTTAGTAATAAACCAGGCATGTGAAAGTTTTCCAGTCTTAGCCAGCTGTTCTATTCATAAAGCAGAAAGAAAAGAAAAAAAAAAAAAAAAAGAAAGAAAAAAAAAAGCATAGTTTGTGAATTCAGGAATTAGACATATTATTATTATTACAGTGGGAGTAATTGGCTTGAACCAGGATTGTCACTTCATTGTGCTTAGTGATGTTATGAAGACATTCTAGGAGCTATTCTTCATCACCAGAACATCAGAATAAATGGGAAAAGCTAGGAAGAAAAAGAAGTGGAAATCAATGTGCCACTAGAACCAGTGAACAAGTCATGCCTGAAACCAACCTTTCCCTTCTATGGCCCTCAGTTATGCCAGCTGCCAGCTGCTTCTTGTGTCCCATGTAGGGAATGTTTGGGGTCTATCTGGCATAACAGAGCAGTGATAATTCTTTAAGACCTAATATTATACTTGTGATTAATATTTTGATACAGTGCACTTAATATTTCCTAAGACCTGAACAGGCAAAAAACCTCTCTTTAATTGTTTATATTTTTAAGTTGATTGGCATTTTGCAAATTCAGCTTAACAGCCACAATTATTTTAATTGGCTATATATGTGGGTAAAGAAAGCACCAGCAATGGTATATTCAGAGCCATCCTACAGTAATGAAATAATATGCTGTGATTCAAACAGTCAGTGAAACTCTGACATCTGCAGAAGTCTTTGTTTCTGTATGCTTCAGACAAAATTCTTCCTCGAGTAAGCAAATTCAATCCACTTCAGCTTGATCCAGAAATAAGCAAAAACTGTCTTCATCAGCATAACTGTAAACTTTGAGGAATGTTTTGTTATTGTAGAAAAAGATTTTACCTCAAGGACATTCATGCCACCTGTTGGCCATGTCTGGCTAGATTTTCAAGAGCTGGATGACACATGAGGGCTACAAAAAGGGCAATAGTAAAGGCCACATAAAAACAAATATATATCAACATCTGGGAGCTCTCTTTTTCACTGACTGATTAGATTTTCAGAAGCACCAAGTACTCAAAGATTCTTCTGGAATCCAACTATTTGCATTTATAAGTTTTTGAAAATTAATTCAGCTCCTTGGAGTATTCATCTGAGATTGCAGAGGCAGAGCAATGTGTTAACCTAGCCCATAGAGGGGACTTTTAATGTTCAGCTGGAAAAATCCTCTTGAATCACAAATGATAGACAAAGCCAGAGCATATGGTATGGGAAAGCCAAGAAGATGTGATTTCCTTTTAGCATGTTTTGCTTTAGACCATCAGTTTGTGATGATAATGAAATTATGAATAACATTTGCAAAACTATCTCTTTGACTTAGAAGTCTGAATCATTTATGTGGCTTTGAGATTGATCTCCTTAAGGTAAATTTAGGAGAATCTGGCCAGTGGCATTAAATCCATTTTTCACAAATACTGTGTTTTGCTTTATTGACAAAAACACCAAGATGCAGCAACATGTTATAGATTAATTACTGTGAATCAGATTATGTATAACAATATAAAACATACATAGGGATCAAGAAAAACAAAGCTATTCATATTTATTACTACTGCTATTGTTTTATTATTTCTTGAGACAACTTTTCTTATATTTTTTGGTCTTTCACACCAACTTTGCAAGGTATTTAAATGTTAGACTATAAAGTATAAAGATAGCAAATAGAAAGAACAGCCTCATTTCAGGAGTTTACACCTATTTGTATACTCATTTCAGGGCAAATCCTCGGAATTTTAATTTTGATAATGTTGGGAATGCAATGCTGGCACTATTCGAAGTTCTTTCATTAAAAGGCTGGGTGGAAGTCAGAGATGTTATTATTCATCGCGTTGGGCCGGTAAGAAAAAGCATCAGAGTCTTTGAATTCTACAGCGAGTACTTTGATTTGTTTGGACAATTAATCATGTTTTTCTTCTATTCAGATCCATGGAATCTATATACATGTTTTTGTATTCCTTGGCTGCATGATTGGATTGACCCTTTTTGTTGGAGTTGTCATCGCTAATTTCAATGAAAACAAGGTACTGATTGAGATGATTTATTTTGTATAGAACTAGCACTGCAATAAATATTGAATGTGATTTTACACATTCTACACTAGCTGGTGGTGTAAGACTGCCTTTAAGATGAACTTACTAGTCTTACATTCTACAAGCATGGCCTCAGACACAACTGATCTATATCAGCTACAAAACTCAAGCCTGGGATGATAGCAGTCCGTCACATTCTCTTTCAAAGCTCTTTTAGTTTATTTATGATGCAGTCATATTGGCAGATGGAGACTGAACCTAAAGCACACTATATTTACAAATGCTCCAGAGTCTGCTCTTTTAGTTTGATGCAGGCATACATGCAGTAGCAGGTAAAAAGTCATGCTATGTTGTATGTTTTACAACTAGAGGGTCTCATTATAGCCCTGCAATTGTAGTATTTCAGATCCAGAGAAAGCTACATGGCTTTTTCCTGGCAGAGAGCAAAGCACACTGTAAAATTAATTGTCCATCACACAACAAAAAGACAGAAAGTATTCTAGGAAAAAAAAATGTGATTTAAATGGCCTTTGTGGATTACCCTGAAAAGTAGAAAAAACAGTCCCTTTTTCTCTGAGTCTCTAGTGGTGCTCCTGTGACACCAAGACATACTTAGTAATTTTTATTATCTTTCAGTTCACAATGCCCCAAAATAATGAGATGACTGTGCTACAGCTATGTAGAGTGATATTTTTATCACTCATGGTACTGGAGAGAAAGGATCATTGTGTCCTCTGGGGCTTGGGGATGCAAGACATCCTGGTGAGCTATAGCTGGAGACAGACTGGGTGCTGGCATTGCCCCTGCTATGGCCCTGGCCTGAACTCTGCAGCAAACACAACTGTCAGGTGTGCCCTTTGAGGAAACCACTTGACTCCTTCTGCAAGGGAGCTGAGCAACACGCTACCTTCTCTTCAGTGTGGGCAAGTACAGCATCATGAGCTGCAGTTAAGGAGTAGTAATGTACTAATTCTGTAGAATTTACTATGAGGAAAAACAAAAATTAAAATTTGAATTGAAAAGATTAATATGTTGATTATGCAGAAAGAAAAAAAAAAAAAAAAAGCAGGATCAAGTAGAGTGAAAAAAATACAGGAACTGAAAAAAAAAAAAAAAGTGCAATAACACATAGAGAAGGATAGAAATTAGTCCAAAAAGAATAGAGCAAAGCAGTCCAGTGGGGACTGTTTGAGGTTAGTGAAAGGGAGTAACAGTGTGAAGTTAATTTTCATCTTCTTAAAACTAATTACTTGGCCAACTATTGTTTTTTTAAGTAGGTGCTGGCTTTAGAAAGTTCATAGCTGATACATGGTTAAAATAGTACCAGGAATTGTTGAGGAGGGTCAGAGCTGGACAATTGCTGAATAAACTATTTTATATGAGAAGCAACAATTTTCTGAAAGAAATAATACATTTTCAGATATGCCATAGTATTTCACAGGATGTCTAGGAGCTTCAGGCCTAGAGATGTTGGACTGGAAACTACCACAGGTGACTCAGGGCTGGGTCTCCAGCAATCCCAGCATTGCAGCCCAAAGCACCCCAAGCCCCCTCTGTTGCACAGCCCCCACGCATCGCTTGCCATGCCATGTGTCCAGTTGGCAGCAAAGATGCGTCTGACTCAAACACTGTCTAGCAGCTTTGAACTGAGGTCTGAATGCAAACATACAGTAGAGCCACTCACAGACCCAGCTGTGCTTTGTGACCCTTTGTAACAATCCAGCTGGTGGAGTGACAGTTTTTGAGAAACAGATAGACTTGTCAACTCTGTTTATAAATTTTATAGAGTTTCACTTTTTTGCCACTTTTTGTCTTCTTTGTGGTGAAAGCTCGCCAAGAACATAAAACAGACACACACACTTGTATGAAAGAGTTGCCTTTAAGCTTTTCTAAGCAGTACAGTTTGGGACCTGAAACAAATAACAGGTATCCTTGTATCTGTTGCTTTGTCTGCATCATGTTTGAAGGCACCTGCTCCCAGGGTGCCATTTGGGGATGCAGCTTCATAAAGAGATTATGTCTGCTACAGAGGGAGCTCTCCTGACCTTATTAGCAGCACAGCCGGCTGCGGTTCCAGCGCCTACACAGGCCAATGCCGAGGGAAGCCCAGACTTAGCGCGGCCTTGTACTACCTGGGCAGGCCGCCTCATGTCAGGGCGACGGGACTCTGACATTTACCTTGAAAAGGTCTCGCTTGTGCCTGCAACTCCAGACTCTTTCCCTGAGATTTTACAGTTCTCTGAAGTGATGAGGACCCTATTTTGCTTTGAAGGTCATTCTGTATAATGTTGAATTCTGTTTAGGGTTTGCATATTTTTTCCTATGTTGCGAAAACACATTACCATCTACCACAACCTGTCCTGAAGGTGTGTGTATCTCCACCTCTTCTTGCTCTTCCTTTGTGGAGAGCTCCTGTAGATTCACAGTATACTGTGAATTTACTTTATTTCAATTATACCCCAGCAGAAGAGCTGTGGAGAGCTGCAGCAGACTCTTAGAAGGCTTACTATCTGAGAAACTATAGCAGCACTGACAAGCCACAGGATTTTTTGCAGCAAAGTCCAGACAAAATCGACCACTCTAAAACAGCTCTTCCTGGCAAGTGATGTTCAGTCAAATGGAAGACATCCTACAGTGCTTCACTGGCCACACTGGGCTGCTGCTACAAAGAGCAACAACTGTGCCTGCTGAGTTGAGTCCCAGAAACTCACGGCTAATGCATCCCGAAATCCTCTTGAGTACAGGCAGATACTTTGACTCCTTTACCCAAGCTGCGTGTTATTTAAGGAGAGTTGTGTATGTAACTTTATTTCAGACACCAAAGAGAATGTTGTTTTCATGTTTACAGCATTAAACGTTCTTGCTTTTATATGACAAAAGCTTTATACGCTTCTCTTTGTTTATTAAGGGGACAGCTTTACTGACTGTAGATCAGAGACGATGGGAAGATCTGAAAAGCAGACTGAAGATAGCACAACCTCTTCATCTCCCACCTCGTCCGGGTATCAAAGATATTTTGATTTTATTCATGTTGAGCCCTAGTGTTCGTAATTCCCCAGGAGTCCAAGATTCAAATTAAAATTGTAATCGTGAGGCCACTAGGAGGTTGTGCATAAGTTAATGTGGAAACAGGCTGCAACCACAGATCTCTGTGTAAGGCTATTAAAATCAACCCAAAAAAGGTTGCGCTTCGATGGTTTTAGGATAAGCCTTAATGAAAAAATGAATTTTTAAATGAAATATATTTGCAGTTGGCTGTTAATGATATGAATGGAATGTATTAACCTGACAGCAGTTGAATGATGCACTTGCCCTACAAGTACCAAAGCCTTCATGCAACACTGGTGTTCAGTATTTGAAATTATATGTTCAGAAGACCTATTTGATATGGGAAATTGTAGCAGAAAATTAGAAATGTATTTCAAAACTGGTCAAGGATTATGTTGCCACTAATGAACATGGAAAATATGTCAAGAAGTGGAGAGGGAAGAATACCACTGTGTATTTTAACTCTCCTCCTGTAACTCTTTCAGATAACGATGGCTTTAGAGCTAAGATGTATGATATAACTCAGCATCCATTTTTTAAGAGAACTATTGCTGTGCTTGTTCTGGCCCAGTCAGTGCTGTTATCAGTTAAGGTAATTGTGTTTCTTTTTAAGTGTTTTATTATAGTCATGTAGAATGTATTGCACATTTCCTAACACCAATTAACGATCAATTGAGCCATTACTGTGATGAATGTAGTGAAACATATGATTTCTAGATACAGAAATCTCAGTTGGCACAGATCGCTGTAGATTAATTGTAACTTGTGGTGCTGAATCAATTTCTGTTTTTTTTGTAGTCTGGTCAACTATTTTTACTTTCCAGCTCAGCTGTAAATCCATGAGAGAAGAATACACCCAATGCTGTTCCTATCTGAATATGTTTTAAAGTGAAATCTATTCATTAATAAATTCTTCTAAGAAAAGTTAAGGCAAGAATAGACATTTATTTCTGTTTAACATCAACTCTTCTATGAACAGATTTTGTTTGCATTTCAGTGGGATGCTGCAGATCCAGTGACTGTGCCTTTAGCAACAATGTCTGTTGTTTTCACCTTCATTTTTGTCCTTGAGGTAAAGTAATATACTTTATGTCTTCTCGAGATTAAGAATAGTATGTGTATATTTTGTTTTGGTTTTAGGAATGCTGTCTCATTCTTCCCTAGTTTTATTTCATAATATGTACATTTGGGATTCTCCATGTTGTTTGTCCTGAAACATGTATTATAAGAATAACTTTTCATTTATTATAGTCATAATGTTCTGGCACCTTGAGCTTGGGGGTTTTTATATATGTTCAGCTCTCATCACTTCAAGTTGTGTTTTTGGTGAACCCAGTGAACTCTTTTTTTTTTTACAGAACGTCTCAAATTAAATTCACTCTACAACACAATGCCTGTCTGTCACAGGAGTTCTGCTTGATCCATTTATATTTTGCCTAAACCTTCAAGACAGAGGACATTAATCCCCACTGTTGTGTAGCTGTAACATCCTCAAACCTCTCACAGTTGTTATTGTTTTTCCTTTTAAATTATTAATAATATTATTTTATTTTAATACCTTTCAATAAGCTATGTCAAATTCCAATGTTGGCTATCTTTTGTTGTATAGATCTGGATCCTAATATGGTAACTGTTCTGTATCTATGACAAAATTGTCATCAGAATCAACTGAGCAAGTTGCAGTTAGCCTGCTTTCATAAGACTGGAATCTAAGGACCTAAATATATTTTAAAATGCAATTATAAACTGTAAAATGTATTTTTTAATTATTTTTATATATAAGGATATCCATAGCATAGCAAAGCACACATTTATGAGGTTAAAGAAGGTGCTTCCTCTGTTAATACAGAATTATTTTATAAGTTTGTTGTTGAGTATCTTTCTTTTCAGTCCCTTCTGAATATCTGATACTGACCACTATCATAAACAGGACAGTGGACTAGATTTCCCACCACTCTAATCCAATATGACAGTTCCTATGTTCCAGTGATAGGTTTTGCCAGCAGTGATGAATAAACAATGAAGTAAATACCTTGTAGCAGCTGTAGATAGAGTATGTCCATGTTGTTGCTTCTTTTTTCTCTGCCCAGGAGAAATCAATATCTCCTGAGAGACTGAGCAAACACAGAAAAGTTTGATTTTTATCATATATAGACAGGTTTTAACTTACCTAGTAACTATGTCTTCATAAATACTTTTCCTCTCACAGTGCCAGGGGAAACAAATGCACTTCTAGAATTTCAAAGGAACTTTTTCAGAGCCAGGAAAAAAATGTTGGCTGTCTCAACAGGCAAGCTATCACATTACAAGTGCACTCAATTTATGAAGATAGGAAGCAGCTTCCTGCCCAGGATCTTCCCTAATGCATCAGGATGATGTTTCAGACTCTGCTATGTATGTTGTCTGCTACCACTAGCAGATATGGTGCTT
Organism: Aythya fuligula; assembly: GCF_009819795.1. Classification (NCBI taxonomy): domain Eukaryota; kingdom Metazoa; phylum Chordata; class Aves; order Anseriformes; family Anatidae; genus Aythya; species Aythya fuligula. The sequence continues at coordinate 150,755,520 of NC_045559.1, forward strand.
GAGGAAGGCCAAGCCTTTCTATCTTGTTTATGGCCCTGTGTCCAGTTTAATGAGTCCTGGTTCTGTCCTAAACCTCTAATGCTCACATCCTTATATGCGGTGTAGAAGAACAGGAAGAACTCAGAGATCTCACTTTTGTTGCAACACTGATGACCACAGAATAAAGCAGGATGTGATTTTTTATTTGCAGGGAGTAATATTCAGTTCAAGACTATAGACACCCCAACTTAGCTATTTAAATTATATAAATGAGGTAGGTGTTCAATTTGTTGCTGTAATCAGGAGAGATGTAATATGGGATTCAGTTGCCTAAATAACTGAAGGCATCAAGAGCTATTATGGATAGCCTAGCTGATCTCCCCTTGCCTCCAGAAGCTGCTACAGGAGGGCAAGGTTGTTTGCAGGTCATGTGTTATCCCTGACAGCCCCATGCAGCTCTCTCTGATATTCTAGGGCATCTAAATTGACTGGATAGAGGTGAGGCAAGACACCCTTGGGTACCTCAAATGCTAATTAGAGAGTCAGAGGCTATATTCTTTATATGGGCTTCAGAAAATATACATTAGAAAACTAACCAAAGAAACAGATTTTTGCTACAAACTAGTGTCCCTTTATATGTAGTTTAGTTTTCAGAAATTTCAAGAATACTGCTAAAAGGCAATGTTGCAAGCTGGGATGGAAAAAAAAAAAATCACGTAATGAATGCCTGGCAATTATTCCCTTTATATAGTAACACTTCAATTGCTTTGAGATTTGATGTGAATTGTGTATGACAAACTCTCTGGTGTCCCTTCTGCATGCATCACCCTACTTCAATATCTGTTACTTGTTGTGAGTTTCCTACCAGTATCTCTTCTTAAGCTTCCTGTCTGCACTTCTGTTACCTATATTGGAAATGTCAAGCACTTTCGCTGCAGTTTTTACCAGGAACATTTTGAAATGTACTGCCTTTACTGTTGTTAGCTTTCTTCTCTTATACACTGCTGAGTACAGATGGTGCTGAGTACAGACAATTCTTCAAAGAAATGAATATTTGCAATATGGGAATGCTTTTTAATTAATTTGAAATACAGGATCTACAGAACACAACTGTGTTCTTGAATTCAAATATGATTATGTGATTTTAGCCTACTTGTTTAGACAGCTATATAGCATATTACTACCTCCTGTAGCTACATATTATCAGCATAATCATTTTTAACTTCATAACTTAACTATATGAAATCTTAAAACCACATTTAATTCAGTAATCTATACATTAATTATTCAGTCTGACATGGTCACCTGCACTCCTTTGGTATTCCATCAACCATTTTAGAGAATGGAAGAGGTTTCTATAGTAAGAAATAGTAATTTCTTCAGTACAACTGAAAACTTGTTTTTTATGTATAGGTCACAATGAAGATTATTGCCATGTCACCTTCTGGCTTCTGGCAAAGCAGAAGAAATCGGTATGATCTCTTGGTGACATCTCTTGGAGTTATATGGGTGATACTTCACTTTGCCTTGCTGGTAAGATTTACAAAATGCAGTTCCAGTGCTTAAGCTTAATTTTATCTGTTAAGCACCAGCAGTAGGATCACTACTGTGCTACATCCAGATAAGCCCTTGGTAGTTTAACAAGTAAAAGGCTGAAATATGGATGAAACAAATTAAGCTTGTTGCTAAGAAGGAATCCTTCTCTTGGGCAATGATGAAGTAAGACAATTGTCTGACTGGTATGAGGTAGTGTCTGTAAATATGGTAGAAAATTGAAGTCTTTAGGAGGAATGTAAATGAGGAGGGGAAGGAACCTGAAAAGGAGGAAGGAACCTGGAAAGACTGAGAGCTCTTGTCAGCAGGAGTCTCATGAGGAGCGAGGAAGTAGACCATGCACAGAATCCAGATAGGAGTAAAGAAGGCATAGGTTCAAAACTGCTGAACGGTACAATCTGTCCCAAACCCAGCAGTGTTTCTGGCCCACTGATGTTGGTTAAGAGGCTATGTTTAATCCAAGAAAGTAGAATAAATCATTCATGGAAGAGAGAAGAAGAAAACAGCTTTCCCTCTATCTCATCTTTTTTTCTTTTTCTTTTTTTTTAAAGTTGGCTACAGCCCTAGTTCCCTTATATATGAGGGAAGGAGGAGGGATTGTTGATGCTTGTCATTAATCACCAGCTGTGGAAGTCACCACCATATAACGGCTGGGGCTTCACTTGTTTGCCCTAAGCTCTGTTTTGAGGAAAACCTGTTTAGTGTGGCTAGTCCTTTTGCTCTGACATCCTCAGTTTGCTCCCTGCTGCAGAGTAGTTTGAAAGGCCTGAGCAGTTTCTTTAAACAAGCAGCCGCCTAGACAAGTAGACCAGGGGAGCTGGACATAATTACTGCCCAGCTAATAGGAGGACTGAAAGCATTTTTGTTTTATGTGTGGGGAGGCTGGGTTAGTGTTTTTGAAGAGGTAGAGCATCTTCTGTTATTTTCTTACTGTTCCATCATTCTTATTGGAATATTGGTGCTCCTAGTTCATGGTTTCTCTTATTTTATATGGTGACTTCATTATTAAAAGACAGATTACCCTTATCTTTCTGTGAGATCACTGGGGGAACGTGCTGTATTCAGTCTTTCATCTTTCTGTTCCAGAATGCATACACATACATGATGGGGGCATGCGTAATTGTCTTCAGGTTTTTCTCAATTTGTGGGAAGCATGTAAGTATAAATTAGCTACTACAGCCATTGCAGTGCTCATGTGTAGACTAAAGGAGTAGTTGCTATGTGTCTCTAGTGCACATTCTATAGGGATCAATATTATATGCCAACAAAGGAGACTTCCAGCAGCAGTCTCCAATTTTACATGCCGTCTTATAAAAGTCAGAGTTTTAGGTATTGCATAATAACAATATATTATAATTACTGGAAAAGCTGCACTTTCTTAAAAAAAATAGAAGTTCTACATTTTAAAATGTTCTTTAAAGCTCTGAACATATACTGTGCTACTCTCAGTCTTTTTCATTTCAGTATGGTGTGATGTGCATGCCAGGTATTTTATTTAACTAGTGGAGTGGTGGAAGACCCACTCGTCTTGTTATGATTGTGTTCTGCCGTAGAAATTTCTTCCTCTAGAATGTAGGTCTGTGTCTGTGTCTTTAGCACTGTATGTCTTACCACAGTAAAGGATTTATATTCAATTTGAAAAAAAAAAAATATTGATATTCTTCTGGAGGCACTGGGATGGCTACAAAGCAAGTCATTTCTAAAGTTTACATTTCTTTCGTGCTTGGATTTACTCTGATGTAATTGACAGTAGACTAGCAGAATAAGCATAGACAGAGAACAAACACATTTGTTTAACAAGTGGTGACACTGCATTCTCTTGCTGTAGAACTTAGATTATCCAAACATTTTCTGTGAAGTCTGTTATATTAAAGTAAATGCATTAAAAAGTAAAGATTGCTGCAGTGGGTCACCAGGGTTAAGAACAGTGAGCCAGAAAGTTTGTTGAGTAAAGATAAAAACTTTTCCTTCAATCAAACTACACAGAGCCTGTAGAGCCTTGGAAGTCAAATGAAATATCCTTCCTTCTTCTAATGCAGCCAGACCATGTAATTGCCTTCAAAGCTTTCTGATTGATTCTGAAGTTTTTTCAAAGCTTTAACATAATCATTTGTGCTTTTGTGTTAGGAGCTGCATCAGTCTCATTAATTTATCTGCTGTGATACAATGCAATACCTAACAGTCAGTATGATTTACCAGTTTGGCATGATTCTATAGAAAACCACTATCTCAGTCCCATTAAAGACAATTTTATATAGCATCCAAAGTGTTTAAGGGTGTTAGGGCAATCTAGAGTAATAAATGTACAATATGGCTGCATGGGAAAATAATGTCTATTATCTAGACCCATTGCATATGTAATTTCCAGAATTATGGTCTCTTCTTAAGCTCTTTGGCCGACTTGCATGAGAAATTAACTAGTTAATCAATCTGTGCTGATCTTAAGGAAATCCCCTTCTCTGTACATTAGCCCATTTCTTCAGATAAGCCCAAAGTAGTTTACTGTACCACCATTTGTACAATGCTAATTTTGGTACTCCTGGCTGATCCTAGAATATTACAGTAAAGCATATGCGGTAGTGTTGCTATATCATCCTATATGGTATTACCTTATACATACTGCTTGAGGACCAACATTTTGACATTGTTAGGTGGATGTGGTGATATCTTCAACGAGTAAAAGGCATACTGAATTTCAAAGGAAGACACAAAACGTTCAGTTCCAATCAGATTCATAATGTACCATTTCACTGGGTTCTTCCATTAACTTATGTGTGTAAAGAATTTGTTGTCAAAATGGCAACTGCAATAGCTCTCACTTTTATCTCTGCTTTCCTGAATGACGTGATGGATTGCTTTTTCTGTCCTTCCAGGTGACACTGAAAATGCTACTCCTGACTGTAGTTGTCAGCATGTACAAGAGTTTCTTCATCATAGTGGGAATGTTCTTACTGCTCCTTTGTTACGCTTTTGCTGGAGTGGTTTTATTTGGTACAGTGAAATACGGAGAGAACATTAATAGGTACAGTATGTACTATCTCATGGGGATGTTCCTTAAAAAGCACCCCCAAAAAATCACATTCTGTTAGAAGCTTATCCCTGGTAAAAAACAGACATGTCCCCCGGTCTAGCTGAAGCACTCCGAACAGGATTTCTGATAGGAAGCACTGAGCCATCTTTCCGATCCTTGTGCGTTGGACCAAATGACACCCAGTCCAGCCCAGAGCAGACTGAGATCTGCTCTTCATTATACCAGCTGGAATGCACTTCAGAGCAGCAAAGCACTAGCCACAAGCTGCAGAAACACAGTGTGCTTACTACATACTCTTGGCGTTATGCAGCAACAGGATCTATATACCAGATTGATACAGAGGGAACAATTCTGTCAACTTAGCATTAGCAGATTTCCCAATCAATATCGTCATCAGACTTCAAGAAGAGAACAGAGAGAGGAGAAAGGAACTGGCCTTGAGTCTACTTTTGCTCTTTAAAAGAATGAGTCTGAATATACAAACCTGTGCCTGAGCTAAATTTTAGTTGTTGTATCTTAAGTCACAGAATAAATAATTTAATGAACTCACTCAGATAATACTGTAACTAATTTCAGTTCAAAATAGTAGAACAGTAGAAAATGGAAATGGTTTTCCTTTTTTTTTCTTGCCATAATTTAGTTCTGGGACATAAAATGATCTCTCTCTCTCTTTTTGTTTAAAACAGACATGCAAATTTTTCATCAGCTGGCAAGGCTATTACTGTACTCTTCAGAATAGTTACTGGAGAAGACTGGAACAAAATTATGCATGACTGCATGGTAAATACACTAACAGAGATAAAGTAGGCAAGGAATGGGAAACATTCTTGCATCTCACTGTGTTTCCAGTACCTTAGGTGGTACAAAGAGTGATGTGCTTGCTTTTAGCTCTTCAAGAGACCTAGTTTGGTAAACCTCAGAATATGACATAAAAATTGCAGTTTCAATCACAGACTCATAATGTAATATTTCATGGGGCCAACCTATTAAATGGTTTTAAAATAAAAATGTGTTTTCAGATTTGGAAGCATGGTAAAACACTTTTCCACTGTTATTTCTCCTTTGATTGTGGCAAGGGGACTTTCAAATAAACTTTGTCTTTAATGCCTGTGCTGTGGTTCGTTCCAAGTGAATGCTGGTCTTAACGACCTCAGAATTTGTTCTTGAATCATTTTACATGGCGTAAATAAATTTCTGCCCGTGGTTTCTGTTGCAATGAAAATCAAATTTTTCACTTCCTTCTTAAAATTAATGCACAAGGAAGCTTTTTGAAAGCCATGTTTCAGAACACCAATTTGTTCCTTTCCAATGGTATAACTGCAGAGTGCCTTGCATGTGTTAGTGAGATCCATGCCTATTTTTTTTTTAATCATGCCTCTTTCTTTTTCTGATCTCTGACCACTAAAGAAACCAGAAAAAAATGCCCACAAGAGTCAATGAAAAAGATCTTTCCTTCTTTTCTATAAAGGGAAATGTCCCCCACATCTTATGTTCAGCATTATTCCTTAATTATGAAGCTTTAAAAAAATGATAGTCATAAGCCATAATATGGATTACAGATAAATTAATGATTGTCTTTTTAAGAATAACTGACTTTGTTTTCCATTGTTTTAAAGGTTCAGCCTCCATTTTGTACACCAGATAATAGCACCTACTGGAAAACAGACTGTGGAAATTATGCTGGTGCTCTTATGTATTTCTGTTCATTTTATGTCATCATTGCATACATCATGCTAAATTTGCTTGTTGGTAAGTGAAATTATGAAATAACAAAACAGTCCATCTTGGCATGTAGTGTATTAATTAGACTTTATTCTGTTGTGCTGTTCCGGTATGAAGTTACTTTGTACCTTCACTTTTACCTTATATACATGTCATGCTTTTGATACTTCTCTAGTGTGGTGTATGCTAAAACATAGGAAGTTTGGGAACACACGCTTTTTGAACAGAGATGGGTTGTATTCATAGTGTGTAATTATATATGTATTATGTTCTGACCTTCCCTATCCTCCAGTTAACATTTTCCAATACTATGGGAATTCTCCTAATTGATTTTAGAAAATGTTTGATTAGGCATCTCTCTAGCATTTAAGCACAGATTTTTAAAAGAAAGCACAATGAATATTTATGCAGCAGCCCATAGGCTGTGAAGCTTGCACAGCAGAATTCACATTCTGTTGAAATTCATTGTTGCTTATATTTCATCAGTTAGAATGTTACTACAGGCTTTCTTTACAGTGTATTTTGGTTTTGTGTTTTTTAGCTATCATTGTGGAGAATTTCTCATTGTTTTATTCAACTGAAGAAGACCAACTTTTAAGTTATAATGATCTTAGGCATTTTCAAATTATTTGGAACATGGTTGATGACAAGAGAGAGGTAAGAAACTTGAACATGAGCACTGAAATCCAGTAAGTCCACATTTTTCATTGAAAAATCATATGGGAAAAAAGTGTGCTGACAAAGCTCACTGAATAATTACTTTCCAGGTTTTGAAAGCTCAGTAAACATGATCTAACATTGTTCATGATCCATCAAATACTAACCTGTAGTCTTTACCACTGTGAAGTACTTACAACAGCAGTTTTAAAAACAGACGTAAATATTCATAGTATCAACACAGTCGCATTCGTACTCCCAGCTCCACAACAGCTGTGGTTTTTTTTTTCAGTCTGCAGACCCACAACCATTTATGTGTCTGATATTCAGAAGAGCTTTGCTGAGATTTTGGCACTGTCTCCAATAAGGTCTTCATAGTGAAGCAAATGAAGTATGGGCTGGATGAGCAAACATCAAGATGGATTGAAAAGTAGCTGAATAGCCAGGCCCAGAGGGTGCTGATCAGGGGCACAAAGCCCAGTGGGAGGCCAGTAACAGTCTGGATAATGGGGCAGAGTGCACTCTCAGCAAGTTTGTAGATGACACAAAACTCAGCACCAGAGGGTCATGCTGCCATCCAGAGGAACATGGGCAGCCTGGAGAAATGGGCTGAGATGAACCTCATGAAATTCAACAAAGGGAGGTAAAGAGTTGTGCACCTGGGGAGGAACAACCCCAGGCACCAGAACATGCTGGGGTGACCCAGCTGGAAAGCAGCTTTGCAGGAAAGAATGTGGGATTGCTTTTGGACACCAAGGTGGACATGAGTCAGCAATGTGCTCTAGCAGCTTACAAGGCTAATGGTATCCTAGGCTACCTTGAGAGTGTTGCCAGCAGGTCAAAGGAGGTGATCCTTTCCTTGTTTTCAACATTGGAGAGGCCATACCTGGAGTACTGATGTGGTGGTTTTACCCAGCTGGGTTGTTCCTCCCCAGTGTCATCACTAAGTTATGAATATACGGTGACAGAAGTTGGTTGTCTGCAGGTGGCAGGTGGCTGTGATGGTGTTGGAAGCTGCAGTCCATTCTGATGGAGGTGGAGAGTTGTGCATCTGTCATGCCCAGAACTGACAGTATCTCTCTGTGATGTGGAACAGCAATACAACAACAGCAAAAATACTTCCAGTTAGGCTAGGTTGAATCTTAGAGCAGAAGACCTATGAAAAGACAGTGAACTACAAACGTTATCCTGTCCAAAAATTCACACAGAAAGGGAGAGTTTTACAGCTAGATATAGGCCAGGCTGTGAATGTTTAAACTGTAATTTAATTTCAGTTTTTCAAAGGCAGCTTTTTGGGTGTTATAACTCATTTCAGATTAATGCAAATGGGGAAACTAAATCCCCAAAGCAATTTCTGAAAATTTCTGACAAAATGAACAGCACAGAATCTCATTATGTATCAGTCAAATAACAGCAAAGTTCCATGAACTACAAGTGATGTGCATGTGCTGAAGAGCTGGCTGCAAGGTTTGACATGGAATCTTTGGAGAAATAGTATTTCTCTCACTGATCAAGTTGAATGCCTGAGTTGGTTGTTAGATCACTGTAATAATATACCAGCTATTATGCAATTTTACCCAGGGAGTAATTCCTACCTTCCGAGTTAAATTTCTGCTGAGGCTTCTGCGTGGCAGGCTGGAGGTGGATCTTGACAAGGACAAGCTGTTGTTCAAGCACATGTGCTACGAAATGGAACGGCTGCATAATGGTGGTGATGTCACTTTCCATGATGTGCTGAGGTACTATGAGATTTTCTCTAAATTTGTAGAAATCATATAATGTCCTGTATTTCTTGCTAGGCTAAAAGGTATTCATTAATCTTGGGAAAAGGGAAGATCAATAGCCACAGAGGCACTGCCATTTAAAATGTAATACAAAAATTGGATTTCCCTTTTTTCCTGAAAAAAAATATTTATGATGGAAAACATGGGTCTTAGGGAATCAGCTGTAAGTGATTTTAACATTTTTGTCTGAGACAAATTGTCTTAACCCGCAGTCCTATATTGACCTTGAATCCCAAGAAATGCAAAGTTGTTCTAACACATGAAGTACTCAGACAGTGTATCTGACTAGAAATAAAATAGAAATGAGAACATTACAGAATCACAGAATTATCTAAATGTAAAAAAATATCAAAAAAAAAAAAAAAAAGAAAAGAAAAAACCACCAAAACTACAAATGTTCTAGTTGCTTACAGTTCAGTGAAACACCTTTGTTGGATTGTTAATATACCTGCTAGGCTCTTCATTTGTTTCAAGCACCAAAAGTCTCTTCTAGAATCATCTTAGCATTTTTTAGCTTCAGATATGAATTCAGTGCATGTGCCAAAATTGCATTTGTGGTTTTTTTTTCATTAATTATGAGTTTTGATTTTCTAAATTCAATTAGCTGTACATCAGCATTTAAAAAAGACAATATGTATGTTTCTTCCAGCATGCTTTCATATAGGTCTGTGGATATCAGAAAAAGTCTTCAACTGGAAGAGCTGCTTGCTAGGGAGCAACTGGAATATACCATAGAAGAGGAGGTAGCCAAACAGACCATACGCATGTGGCTGAAGAAGTGCTTAAAGCGAATTAGAGCAGTAAGTCAAGCTAAAACAGATTCTAAATGGCTGCAGTAAATTGCAACAAAGCTGGAATTTGCTGTCACAATGCTTAATTTATTCTGGAGACACAATAATATTTATATGAAAAAGAATGTAGCAGTTGCTAACTCAGCAAAAAAAAAAGTCAACAGATCAATTCAAAGCATTATAAAAATAATCATCTTTTGAAAGCAAAAAGCTATCTTCCTGACAAAAATATATCTGTCTTTTCAATACATCAGGAAGATGTATGTGCAAAGACCAAAGTCAAAGGAATAAAGGAAAAACAATGTAATTTGATGAAAACTCTTCAGCCTAGTCCTGCCTCTAAATACAATTGTGTTATTTCCTTGCCTCTGTTGACACAAGATACCACTAACAGCTACCAGCATATGACTCTTCAAATGGAATCAGTATCAAGATTCATAATTGGAATAAGTTTTGAGATTAATTGTGTGCAAATGAGCAATGTGTACATGCAAACCAGGTCTACAAACCATGGCCCACAGTAGCCATGTCTATGCCAGTAGATAACTAGGGCCAGGTCACTGGCCCAGGACTGGCAAGGGATCACCCATACTCACGTTCCTTGGCCCGGTTTTGGTCCATGCAAGTTCCTGCTCTCACAGACTGCTGCCTTCCAGATCACTGCTACAGGAGGCACAGTTCAGGGCAAGTAGAGTGGGGACTGTTCCCAGTCAGCAGTGAATTTGAAGCTTTCTTGTAGAGGAGGTCAGCCAGATCATGCAAGGCCTGCCGCTTGGCTTCAGCACTGCAGGAAATCTCAGTCTGTTTAATTCACTAGCACAGATACAGCCAGTGCTTCTGTATTCTCTTTACACAGTGCTGCTGATTGTCAGAAACATTTTTGCCTTTGCTCAGCATAACTTCAGTATTTGCTGATCAAACTTTGTCTTGGAAGAAATTTGTATTAAATATTTTCAGGAAATTTGAATTGGCCTTTGCAATTATTCTCCTCTTTTCTTCAAAAAACAAATCATCCTTTATATAAAAAGTTTTATCCTGGCTATCTTAATGAGTGATTTTTCAGTGGCTGTAAGGCTGAGTCCAGGTTTTGTTATTTTTTATTTTTAAAAAGGCTTATTTCTTGTGTGGAGGTTTTCTATAAACATCTGTGATCATGGGATCTCGCCTTTCCTGTTTGCAAATTTATAAAAAGTATAACTGGGCGATATGAATGTAATGCAGATTCAAGCTGAAACATGAGCGTTCAAGGCATATTCAGATAAATAGTTTCATTTTGGTTCCATCTCCGTAATAGCAATGACAGTAAATTTAATCTCAGCTCTCAGTTCTGGGTTTGTTCAACTCAGATGTTCATTTCATTATGATATTGAATTACACTATGTTAAATATGCTGTTCATTTCATTCTCTTAATACAGTTCAGATCATTTCACATTATATGAACCCTTTATAAACTGAATATAATTATGGAAGTTAAGATGTATTTTCAAATTCTCTTGTTAGTCTTTAAAGAGGGAGCTTGTGAAAACTACCCAGGCAAGTGAAACCCTTCCTAAGGGCTGTTTATTTTAATTTAAAAGCAAATTAGATTGTATGATTATAATAGTAGTGGTTTTGTTTTTCTATTTGTACTGTAATTCTATACTCAGTCCCAAGGTTTCCTCTACTGTTTTATTCATTGTTTTTGGAAGTCTGTTCCAAAGTCCATGAAAACAATCAGATTTTTTTCATTGCATTCATGTAAATCTTATGGTATCTCTAGCAATTTCCTTGTTTCTTCTTTTGCAGAGAAGTTAGCATATGAATTAAAAACTTTGTGTATTTTTAACCTCTAGGTTTTTATGAGCAATTTGTCTTCCACTTAATGTAGTTTATAAGTCCTAGCCTTCAGTTTATACATAAAGGCTAGATGTGCTGGTAGTCACTTTATTTAAATAATGGCCATCTGATACATGTGGCTTTATTGATGCACCTGGAATCCACATTTGGCACTCACTATTTGGTTAAATATTTAAAAGTTCATGGGTTTATTTTTGTTTTGTTTTGTTTTTAAATAATCAAACACTGAGATACACCAATGAGATACACATTATTTTCATCACATATTGTACCTTGATAGAAACAACAGCAGTCGTGCAGCATTATCCATAGTCTACGAGAGAGTCAACAGCAGGAGTTGAGCCGATTTCTGAATCCTCCCAGCATTGAGACAACACAGCCAAGCGAAGATATGAATGCTATTAATCAAGATAACAGCGTGCAGCCAGAGGTATGTTAACTGGGAGACTATCAGCACTCAGAGCAAATTAAAAAATAAAATAAAATTCAGTGTTTCATATTTGTTCTTTTAAATATCATTTTCCCTGGAAAAGTTGAAAGCAATATTTTATTTTGCTTTTCTCTTTGCCTTTAGATGTAAAGACAAGATGACCTATGGCAGGAATACCCCAGTTTATTTAGCTGCCTTGCTAACACTATGTAGGGTGAACTCAGCTGTATGACACTCAGCACCAACTTCCAGCACTAGCATGAGCTGTGTACAGGCTCAGGGACATGAAGTTTACCTTTCCAGAATTCTCAAGTTGTTTTCACACTGGGAGTGATAGCACTGGGCATGCTGGGTCCTGTGAGTAGGATTCCTGGGCTTTTCCAGAGTAGGAAGTGAAGAAGGTACTCTAGTGTAGAAGGCTGAGAACAATTTTGTACCCTTCAATGCAACTGCATAATGGAATTGAGCCCAAACGGTCTTTATTTTCATATCAGTTGTGGAGTTTTGGGGCAGTAAAGAATAGAAACTATATTGCCTTAACAAATGGCAATATATTTTGTTTGGATTTGTGTACAAACTTGGAAGTAGACTAGAAAGGTTAGATAGCCTTTCTTGGGATTATCCCCATGTGATGCAGAACTTTAACTGAGGTTCTTGTTTCTCTGTTCAGACAAGTAGCCAGCAGCAGCTCCTTAGCCCAACGCTTTCTGACAGAGGTGGCTATCGACAAGACTCTGCAGATGCTGGGAAACCTCAGCGGAAATTTGGACAATGGCGTTTGCCATCAGGTAAGTGAAAAAAGTGTTTCAGTAGAGTTTCCATGTGCCTGCTGTACAGTAATAAGACCATAAAAAAGTATAAAGCATTACACTAACATAGAGCAAACACCAGGGAGAGGCTTCATAATTCACAGTTCTACCTCCTGTCTGTAGCTTGCATTCACATCAGACTTTTCCAACCCTCATCTGTGCTGAAATACAGCAATCTCTCCCCTTTCTGCCAATTCTGAAAGTTTGGAAGATGGTACATTAAAGGAGGCTGTAGTGAGATGGGGATTAGTCTATTCTCCCGCATGCCTGGTTACAGGACGTGGGGGAACAGGCTAAAGTTGCACCAGGGGAGGTTTAGGTTGGATATTAGGAAAAATTTCTTTACCGAAAGGGTTGTTAGGCATTGGAATAGGCTGCCCAGGGAAGTGGTTGAATCACCATCCCTGGAGGTCTTTAAAAGACGTTTTGATGTAGAGCTTAGTGATATGGTTTAGTGGAGGACTGTTAGTGTTAGGTCAGAGGTTGGACTAGGTGGTCTTGGAGGTCTCTTCCAACCTAGATGATTCTGTCCACTTCAGAGGTAACTATGTTGTGTATGTAGTGTATAAGGTGCCACGTATAAAGTCAGAGAGGTGATCATGCACTGAATACCATTAACCCTACTTTAGTGACCAGAGTACTTGTCCAAGAAATGGAATAGCTTACTAGAGAGCTTTCAGTCCACATTTTCCGTTTAAGTGTCACTGAGAAAAACAGAGAGGAACAGTAAAATAGGGAACATGCTAAGGAGGGATCATTGGGCTATAGCCAGCTGGATACATTTTCCAAATAAGAATGAGGAGTTCAGGGTTCCCTTTCTTAGCACTGCTCTTGACCACATGAATACTGACAGTTCGATGCTGGACAGCAAATGAGGGACACCCCCATGCACAGTAAAGTCTGGCATGTGGTAAGTACTCTGTTCCCAGTCCAACAAAGATTGTGAATAACATCATTAATATCAATTGTGGTTTTCATATACTTACATTTGTTTTACTGCTTTCCAAAAGCCATGCCAGCACCTTGCACTGGTTTCTACTCCAAGGCTGTTGTCAAGTATCGCTTTCTAGGCATAGAAATGCTCTTTTCCTCCATTTTTCTGGTTGAAGTGGTAACACTTTCACCATTTTTCCAGTACATCAGCTCAAGTAAGTACTACCTAAATCATTTAGTTTACAATCAGCCAGGTAAGAAGAGACCTATTGCTTCAGCTATCCCAGCAAAAGGAAATCAGGCATTGCTTAGTTAAACTGCTCTACCAGCAGATGAGTGGGAGTAGGGGGAGCAGCTGGAGCTGAAAAAATCATTGGGATAGAGTCTTTCTGTTTCTGCACTAAACCACTTCAAAGCTACCCCAGTCCAGCTAGTTCTGTACACCTGAATTCTAAGCAGAAATGTTCAAGAAGCAAATGTACTCTAATACAGAGCCTTCTGTTTACTTTCATAGCCCCCAAACCAATAAGCCATTCCGTGTCTTCAGTAAACCTTCGCTTTGGTGGACGTTCAACTATGAAATCTGTTGTATGCAAAATGAATCCCATGTCTGATGCGGCATCTTGTGGATCAGAAGTCAAGAAGTGGTGGACAAGACAATTAACTGTGGAGAGCGATGAAAGTGGAGAGGACCTACTTGATATCTGAGAAAGACTTATGTAAGATATACAACAACCACTTCAAACACAATCTAATTTTCTATGTTTAGAATTGAACACACTGTAAGTGATGTATGATTTATTTAAAATCAGTGTCATAAAATCTTTCAATTGCTTATCCTTCTGCCATATGAAACATAGCACATACTTACATGTTAGAGTTCACTTCTATAGGTATTAACTGTACTTTAAGAAACCTGTATACAATAGCACTACTAATAAAGCCAGAGAGACTGTATTGCCTTTACAGAGCTTTGAAAAATTTCATGTTCTGCAAGTACATAATGGAAATGCATTTTGATATACGCATCTGTGTTTTTCTTCAACCTATACTGTACTTTAAAATTGCAACACTTTACAATACAAAGGTAATATATTTCTTCTTCTTGTGTTTTCCTTCAGCTTATTTATTAAGATTTCTTTAGAAAGATTTTATTATTCACAAATGACCTGAAGAGGTCAGCACTGACTTCATGTTAAAGGGAAGTATTTTTACAAAGTGCAGATTCTGAATTACAAATCTAAGCTTTTTCTGGACCTTTTTTTAAAATATGCAAGATACAAGATAACTCATTTTAAAATCAGATGGTGAAGGATTGGCTTTTAAAATGTAAATATATTTGGGTTTTGTTTAATTATGTGAAGAGCTTGATTTTCATACAGAAAAAAAGAAGAAAAAAAAAAAAAGACATGAAAACTGTGCATTTAATCATCCATCAAAAGACTTCCATGTGAAAAAACATAATTTATGCTACATTTTCAGATTATGCTGGTTACATATATGTATTATGCTGGTCATGTATGTCATTATTCTCCTGTTAGTTGGGTCCCATTTCCTTGTGTAGCCATAAGATAACTTTGTTCTTGTCTGTGCAATAGAAATTAGCATGTTGGGGGTTCTCTTTAAAGAGCAGTGTTGTATGGCTTTTAAAAATATGGTTCAGTTTATCCTGTATAGGTAGAAGTGAATTTTACTTACCCATGATACTACTCATGCTATTAGCTGTGCACTGCTGAAGCATGACATAGTACTGTGGTTAGGTATCTTTGTCCCTTTTACCCTGATATTTAATATTATTACATGTTAGCATTCTTTTATTTTATGAAGCACCAATAGTGCTAAATTATCACTGGTGAAAAAGCAGCTGTCCCTTTCATAAGTTTTTCCAGTGAAAGGCCAATGCTATACCGACATGGAGGTGGAGAAGAAAAGCAACACAATACAGGAGAGCAGTATTGCACACATTAGTCTCAGAATTTAGGGTGTCTAGAAATGTGGGCTAAAATTTGCCCTTCCTTCGAGGAAGAACTGCGAGATTGTACATTTTATAGCTTGGCCACTGACTGGGTTTTTTAGCGTAGATGGGACTTTTCATTACCATTGTTTCCTATGGAAATGATAGGTTGCTCTAACATGGCCTGATGTGAGATCTTGAAAGAGGCTCACAGCTAATGTATATCACCACTTAAAATATATATCCTTTAAAAAGCTGACAAAAGACAGTGCTTTGTGATGTTTTCTGGCCAAAATATTAACATAGGGTGGTCAGAATACAGAATTGTTTTCACAGATGCCTTCACTGTAAATGCAAAATTAGCTTTGGCCATAAAATACAGTTTTCTTGGCATCTATCAGTGTTTTGTTCTCGGTATCCAGTTGAACATTGTTTAGATTTTTTTTTTCCAAAAAATGTCACATTGCACACATCTGTATTTTGTGGTTACTTTATTTGCTTTGGGATATATTTAAGTTTAAATCTAGTCGATTCTATATATGTAACAGAATCTGTGCATTCTCTTGTTTACTGGCTAGATTATGAACCATCAACAAAACCTCATATGGAAATCCATGATTTTGTGTTCTATTCTGTGCTTCTTTAAGTTCAGCTTTTGTATATATGACAATAAGATAAATATTGGATTTATAAAAGACGGTATCTTTGAAATTTCAATAATATATTGAACTGCAGATCTTTCTGAACCATTCTTGCTGCAAATCTTCTTTTTAAAAAATCTGGCAGACATTTTTTCCTTGCCTTACAGTACTCTGTCAATAAAAGTGAGTTGCTTTAAGCAATATTCCTCCCCCTGGCTTTCATTCTAACTGCATTTGCTATATCTAGCTCATCTGTGATAATGCTGCATAGTGGCTAGGTGTGTGGTTTGTAGAGGATCACTTAAAGCGATGCTTTCAAATTCCTCTAATTGGAAGGCCTTTGTTTTTTTTTTAGAGGGACTTTCAGTGACTAACCTCAGCAGTACTGCCACAGGGTTTCTCATTCAGAAAATGGGACTATATAGGATTGTTTATTTTTTATTTCTGTTTAACTCTTTTTCTTTGTTTAGCTCCAAGATGTGAACATGCTTGTGTGTGTGCGTATGATGAGTAAGTTTGTGGTGGAAAGGGTGTGATGGTTTTATAGGCTGCCTACAAACATTTTACAAAACACTGGAGGTCCCTGGACCATTCATTTAACCTGCAATCTGGTTCTAAGAAAGCAGTGCTCACCTGCTGCCTCCCTCACTTTGCTTTTGTAAAAATATAGGAAGTGAAATGCAATTACATAGACATGAAAATAATATACACCAGAGCACCCAGGGGACTAGATTAGGGTGAAAATCTTCTTAGGATGGCACCCCTGGCATAACTAGAGGAACTAATAACCTCCTACTTTACCACAGAGCAACCACCGCACATTTGCACATGAAGGTGAAGAAGCAAAGTTCAAAACAACATGCACAAACAATGGAAGAGAGACACGGAGGGAATAATACTGCATTAGGAAATTAGAGTCAGTCCAGACAGCCCTGGAGAAATGTTCAAACAAGAACAGATCCTAGACAAAGGTAAACAAAAAATTGCCAGGGGAATATCACTACCTGCAGCGCTCTTGGCTCATAGCATTAAATGCAGTATTATCCCATAAAAATAAAAAGAATAAAGTGCTTAGACCTCTTTTCATCCCAAGGAGAGCTCTCTTCCATAGGAAGCAAGTTATAAAAGTCTTCATGGCTTGGTTGGGGCAAAATGAGTGGTCCATGTTGTCACTGCTCAAAGAAAAATGTTCCTGTGGGAAGTCTGAGAACACGCAGCAGACTTGTATCTTAATAGCGTTCCAAAGTCAGGTCCTTTTTCAGACAATCACATTTAGAACGAAGAAATTAATAACTTGAAACCATTTGCTACTGGATGATATCCAACTGAATTAAGAGCTAAAAACATAAAGTGCACTTTATCTGGCAAGCTAAAATACCATCATTGTTTTAACTAATCAGGACCAATCAGATTTAAATATCTTCCAAATAACTTTACGTTCAGTGTTGTCTACATTCAAAGACCAGTATCACAGCTTCTGAGAAGCCAGAGCTTTGGATGCCAAAAGCAAGTGACTGACTTTGTAAGAATAATCTTTTTTGTTCTCTTCTGTTATTCACAACATGCCCACTGCTCTTGTTATTGTGCAGATAAGGATGTCCATGAATAACCAAAGCAGGAAAAGAGCTCGCACTGTTGTAACAGTACATTTGGAGCCCCAGCAAGCAAGATCTGTGCTAAGCCTCCCATCCAGAATGTCCGCTCTTCTCCTCCCACAGCATTTCCACACAAGAAAATAAACTCTGGCCTGAGTTGTCAGTCAATGTTTCCAATATGATTATCTCAGTCTCACTGACTTTAGTTTTAGAAGGCTTAATCCATCCCTTCTACTGCAGTCATTTTAATCACACCAAGGATGAACTTGCTGATGATGCTGGGAAGTTGGCTGCCCTGCTTTCTTCAATTGCTCTGCAATACAAAGGAAGCCTCACTAGAATTCAATTAACCTTCCTCTTCTTCCCAAGGGTGCTAGTGTCGGACCCCATTAGCAGCTGTTGCCCATTGTTCTCAATGACGAACCTCTAAGCACCGAGTTATTAACCCATCAGCGAGCTAAGTGTACAGGCAGTGGCATTTTAGCCCCCTTCCACAGGTTCCTTTCTCAGGTAAGTGTCTCAGCACCATTACTGGCTTCGTGCATTTATCTGCCTTGCATACCTGCACTAGGGAATTTGGGCAAACTACTTGGGCACCTACAAAATTGCATTTCATAAAATGATAGCTTAGTGGATGTCATATGGAAAACTGACAGTAGAAAAAGAGGACCACTGCCTTTGTTATCAGTATGTCGCAGAAAGAAATAAAGAAAGAGAGAGAGAGAGAAAGAGAAAGAGAGAGAAAGAGAGAGAAAGAGAAAGAGAGAAAGAGAGAAAGAGAGAAAGAGAGAAAGAAAGAAGAACATTTTGTTTTATTTGCTGGAAGTGATTTTGCCAAATGCTGGCCACAGAAGGTGAGCAGATGCAGGGTCCAGCTGACTGCTCCACCATGGAAGGGAAACCTCCAGCACTGTGGTGCTTGGGTACTGTGGGTGCTTGGGTGCTGTGGAGCAGGCAATGGGTGCAGTGAGGCTCACCTGAGCTTTTCTGCCAAAACTTTTAGATCTGTGATGTTAAGTGTGCGTGTAATCCACTCTTGTGCTGTGGATGCTCCTAGGGGCATGATCCCATGAACGGTTTTAGCTGCTGTGAGTAAGAAGTTCTTACACATGGCCGCTTGTAACCAGGTCCAGCTCTTCTCCCACTGGGAAGTACAATGCCCTGAACTTTGCCAGTTTAATCCTTCACCCAGTTGCGTCGACTCCTAAGGCCTGCCAAGTACTCCTGGTTTTAAAAGCCAAATAGTAAAACCTTCATCTTAATTGGATCAGCAACAGCAAGAATGCATCTCTGACCTTGGCCTATAAATGTATTTCAGCTTCATATGCATACTTCAATTCAAAGTATATCTATAAGGGCTTATCTACATGAGGAAGTTGCACCAGTTTAAATTTAACCTGTTGTAGCAAATTGATTTCACTAAATCAGTTTGCATACCCGTGGAAATGCTTATTTCACTTTAAAGATTTTTTTTTCTATTGATCTTTGTTAAAACCCAAATAACCTTGGTTTTATTCTAACAGCAAGAGGGCTCCCACAGGTCTATGTATCAGCTATCTTAACTGGTTTTAAAAGCCTCACCTTTAATTATATGGCTGTAAATTCTTTGTACAGAGGAAATCTTTCTTTGGGTCTCTGGCTAAGCTCAGCTCCAGCTCTGTGTCAGGCCACCCTAGCCTCCTTGCTCCAAGGCATTGCTGGGCAGTTTGGGTAATTCCCTCTGGGAACACCCCACCCCACCCCCAGGAGACATTCTGGATGAGATTATGCTGTGTGTTTCTCCCTCTGCCTTGCACAGCCCTCAGATAGGGCATGAGCAGCTTTGTGCTCCCAGGCATCCCTAGAAGCCCCTTTCCATGGCATACACTATGTGGCATTATCCTCTCAACTTCACGCTATGGTCAGTGCGACATGTCTCTTGCCTTATTCCAGACAACTGTAATGAACAAAGCACGCAAAGAATATGTGATAGCTGCTCACGAGGGCCATATAAACACTAAACATGGCTCAGGGATATTCATTTTATGGATGTGACAGGGCTCTTCCCCATGCAGTGTGGCCGTGCAGCTCTTGCCACATGCCATTGGAGCCAGGGACACCAGGCTCCTTCTTACTTTGCTGTTCAGAAACAGTTTGTACAAATGCTACTAGCTTGGGCTTGGGTTGCTTTTATAAGGTCTTTCTTCTTTGAAGTGGTTTTCAGTGCTTTTCAGTAGAAAAATCTCTTAGTACAATCTGTACAACTGGTTTTCTGAGCCAATCCAGCTGCAGAGATATATTTTAATAGATGTTCTGTCAGACACAGTTCTAAACAAACATTATAATGCTCCTGAGCTGGACAGTCAGAAATGCCAAAGATAGGCTATTTCAACAATTTTCAATAGCTGAGCCATCTTTTAAGATATCTCAGAACTGCAACAAATTTGAAGGTTTTTTTTTTTTCCTAACACTAGAGGGCTAGTGCTGCTTTACACAGCCTGTCTGCATGTGCGTACACACACACATTCAAGATCAGTAGGTTGATCATCTCTGTGGCAAAATTTTATTTTTCTGTTTTGCACAGCATTTAGATATCACAATGCCAAGGAATTTTCAGCATGATTATAGAACAAGGGATCTTTCACTAACCTTGTGTTACATACTGAAAAAAAATGCTTTTATTTTTGTTTTTTGTGGAAGCATGACTTTTTGGGAAACTTAATGACGTTTGCATTCCCACCTGTATATGATATGCAAGGAATTTGTAATAGAAGATTGCATTAGCAATAGCATTTAATTTTTTCTGTCTCCAGTGATTGCAATATTTGCATGTCAGTTGAAGTGGAGCTTATCTTCGTATTTCGACTCCAAGGAAAATTCAGGAGTGACATAATTTTCAAAATCTAGCACCTCAAGTTGAAGAAACAAGTAGCTGTCAGAAATCTTATGCCATTAATTAAATACACTTTTTTTTTTCTTTTTTCTTTTTTTTCTTTTTGAGACAAATTATGCTCAATAATTTGAACTGTGACACCTGCTTTTTATGATGTCTGATTTCCATGTCTGAAAGTCCTTTTTTTTTTTTTTTTTTTTTTTTTTTTTTTCCTTGACTCTAAGCATATGTTCATTTACAAGCTATGGTTATGTGGTGGTTTTACCCAGCTGGGCAGCTGAACTCCACCACAACCTCTCTCTCACTCCCCCTCCTCAAAGGGAAAGTGGGAGAAAATACGATGGAAAGGGCTCAAGAGGTGAGATAAGGGCAGGGAGATCACTCAACAATTATTGTAATGGGCAAAACAGACTCAGCATAGGGAGATTAATATAATTTATTGCCTATCACTAGCAGACTAGAGCAGTGAGAAACTAAAAGAGAATTAAAAATACCTTCCCCCCATCCACCCACTCCTACCTCCTCCCCCTGATTGCCGGGGAACGGGTAATGGGGGCTGTGGTCACTCCCTGACGCTTCATCTCCACCTCTCCTTCATGACCACTCTCAGCCCCTGGCCTGCCCACAAGCAGCAGCTCTTCAAGAACTGCTCCCACACAGCTCTGTACCATGGGGTCCATCCATCCCCCAGGAGCAAACTGCTCCAGCACGGGTCCCCCACAGGTGAGCGGCAGATCCTCCCAGACCCCCTGCTCCTGCGTGGGCTCCTCTCCATGGGCTGCAGCTCCAGCCCAGGGCCTGCTCCTGCGGGGGCTCTCCATGGGCCGCAGCGTTGAGATCTGCTCCATGTGGGATCCATGGGCTGCAGGGGGACAGCCTGCTCCACCAGGGGCCTCTCCACAGGCCGCAGGGGAACTGCTGCTGCATACCTGGAGCACCTCCTGCCCTCCTACTGCACTGGCCTGGGGGGCTGCAGGGCTGCTTCTCACTCCCCTCTCCCAGCTGCTGTAACACAACAGGATTTTGTTGTTGTTGTTTTCCCTTTCTTCAGTCTGCTCTCCCAGAGGTGCAAACAATATCCCATATTGTCTCTGCTCTGGCCAGCAGTGGGTCCCCTTTTGGAGCCAGCTGGAGCTGGCTCTGATCTGATATGGGGCAGCTGCTGGGCTCTGCTCACAGAGGCCACCCCTGCAGCCCCTCTGCTACCAAAACCTTACCACATAAACCCAATACAGATTGGATGAGAAATACCATTACAGATGACATTTGTTGACTAATAGTTAATCATTTGGAGAAACATTTTGAAGCACTGCTTTCTTTCTGTGCTTTAACGTGAAAAACAGAGAATGGTGTTATTTTTTCATAACAGTTTTTACATCAAGAGGGAAAGGGAATGAAAAAGCACAGGGTTATATGCAATGTCCATTGAAGCCAGCATGAAGTTTCCCTATGGCTGCAATGATCCTGTGGTGCCTCTCCTTAATGGGCCCTTGAAGCTAATGTGATTTATTTCACAGTTTCAGGCTGGCTACACACATGCCCACATGCATACTCAGCTGCGTGCACTGATTTGATCAGCTGTGGTTCACCCACATTTGGTTATGTGCCCACATCTTTGCTTAACATTACTAATTATGCTATTTAGGGCTTCTACCTCAAGGATTCATCTAACACAAACCACAGGATTTTATGCCATGTTGAAATATTTGCCAGGTAAGCTGTTTTACCAAGGGATTAACTGACTCAAACTGCACATGAATTAGTTAAAAAAATTCACCACTGCACAATGCACAACATCTGAAATTCGCTGCATGTGCACTGCAAAGTGATGTTCGGGAACTGACACAGCCTGTGAGCACACAGCGTACTGCTGCTGTCTTGCAGCGAGGGCATGGTTGCCATTCACTATGGTGACTGCATATGGCATTTAGCTTCATGGTTAAATGTCTCTTGCACTGCTCAGCTTCTGTGTGCTAAGACAGGGGATGCAAGAGAGAGAGATTTTCTTTCCTGTGTGCTGTGGGATAATGCTATCAGGGTACAAATCAAAGTAAAATCCTTCCATTGCTCTTTTCCATCTTACCCCAACATTTAGTTGGGTGGGAAGGAATTAAGGGAGTAAATTCTGGCAATTTCTGTCATCATCCTGCTAATAACTACAAGTAGGCTGCTGCAGACTTGGAATCATGCAGTCAGTAGAGCCTCGGGGCAGCAAGGACACTCTCAGTATGAAGAGCAGGTTCACCACATCAGCTTAGCAAGGCTGAGAAATCAGGGACAGTAGTGGTCTCAGATGTGTCGCCAGCAGATTCCGTACAAAATCATGCTGAGCAGCCCAGGAAGGCAGGTTGTGCCACTGTTTAGTACAGAACTGTCCCCAAAGCTGAGGTGTAGAAATAAGAAGGAAACAAATTCTCCAAGCAGGAGAAAAGCAGCTTGCAAAGCTGTATGATCTCTGTGCCAAATCAGACCTTTAATTGGCACAAAAATTATCTCTACTAACACCTGCAAGTGCGTGTATAGTACACTGTAAAATTAATAGTCAAAGGGAGAAGGAATTCCTCAGAGCTCACAGAGAAAAAAAAATATCTTGCAAATGATGGTGTAGCATGGTATCTCAGGCTGCTTCAAAGCCAAGGACATTAATAAAAACAAGAGTTGGAACAATGACACCCTGCTTTATTTCAGCCTCTTTGGTAAAAGTGCTCTCCTGGCTGAAGCTCTGCAAGCTTGCTGTCAAGAAAGGTCAGGCAGATGAGGAGCAGTTCACAAGCACTGCAGAAGAGAAGTCCAGGACATTTTGTGGTAGTGTAAAAAGAAGGAGGCTGGTTTCTGGTAAAGTGCTCTCTGTTGAGCAGTGGGTAGAAGGAGTTGTTAAAAACATAAGCAGCAGGAAAAAAAAAAAAAATCATTAAAAAAAAAATCATTAATATGACAGCTTCCTAACCTAAAGTACTTACAGCTTCCCTGTGTAGCTGTCATGTATGCTTCCTGCTGTGGCTTTCCCTGCTTAGCCCTGAAAGTAGGACCAAGAAGGATCTTCCAAATCCTTCCATTTTCCATGGTCTGCCTTTGTGCAAATTTTCACAGGTGATTGTGACCAAAGGAGGTTATTCTCTATGCTACTCTCATGAGACCCCACCTGGAGCACTGCATTCATTTCTGGGGCTCCCATCACAAGATGAACATGGAACTGTTAGGTCGGGTCCAGATGAGGGTCAGGAAGATGATCAGAGGGCTGGAGCACCTCTCCTTTGAAGACAGGCTGAGAAAGTTGGGATTGTTCAGCCTGGAGAAGAGGAGGGTCCAGGAAGACTTTACAGGAGCCTTCCAGTACCTAAAGGGGGCTACAGGAAAGCTGGGGAGGGACTCAGTCAGGGAGTGTAGTGACAAGTCAAGGGTGAGTGGCTTTAAACTAAAAGAAGAAAGGTTTAGATTAGATATAAGGAAGAAATTCTTCACTCTGAGGGTGGTGAGGCACTGGAGCAGGTTGCCCAGAGAAGCTGTGAATGCCCCATCTCTGGAGGTGTTCAAGGCCAGGCTGGATGGGGCTTTGGGTGACCTACTCTGGTGGGAGGTGTCCCTGCCCATGGCAGGGGGCTTGGAACTAGTTTAAGGTTTCTTCCAACCCAAACTTTTCCATGACTCTATGACACTGAGCACTTGTCTATATGTAAATTACATTTCCAAATGCTCTGCCCTTCATGTGCTTCTAACCCCCAAGGCTGCATTTGTGACCAACCAGCATCCAGCACAGTAACTCATCTGGGGTGTCTGAGACACCTCATCAGTCACACAGCCAGCCCTTCACCAAAGTGACCCCCATTGCAGTTGGGCTTCTTTCTTAGGCCGAACCAGCCTGGTGTTTGAGACCTGGGATAGGAGGGACCAGTAAGGTCTCACCAGCTGTGTCTGCTTTGTTTGGCTCTTGCACTTGAAACAATTAGACATTCCCCAAAATGCAGTTTGTAAGCACTGGGCCCATCAGCATCTATATGGATATATTTTTTGCTGTAATGCAGGACTCTAAGGCTTCTAGCTAATAACTGAGTGAGAGTTTGCAAATTTACTGCAACAACGGACACCAGATGCGATCAAGTTCACAAATCCTGGATCACACAAAGTAGGAGTGGAGAGGTGCGTTGTCCCAGAGTTGCATGGTGTGTCTGAGCTAGTGGAAAAACTGAATTTAAAAAGGCATATCTCGGTAACAGGCTGCCATGGGGGCTGACCAGAGGCTGTTTAGGTGAAATACAGCTTGTCCGTGGCTCCAAAATACAAATATTTTTGTAAATTGTTTGGGACATTGTCTTTTTTTCTCTGTTTTTTTTTTGGATCTCTCTTTTTTTTTTTTTTTTTTTTTTTTTTTTTTTTTTTTTTTTTTCTGGGGACAGGGGCATAGTCCAAGTGCACCCAGCAATGCCATGTTCAGATCAAAGCTGATCAACACCCCTAGTGGATTTCTGGGACGTGAGTGGTTAAATGGACCCATAACACCCTTAGTGGGTAGCGAGGACTTTCACAAGCAAATATAGCGAGGCTGTTAGCAGGTCTGAGCACAGAGAGAAAAATAATGGGAGGGGAGAAGAACACTTGGATTTATTGAAATTGGATTTATTGAATTTCTTCTAGAAAGTAGTGTCCTAGACCTAAGGGAGGACTCAGTCATTTAGTCATTTGAAACATTCATAAAGAAGGATGCTCAGTTACTGGGAAACTACTTCAGTAAACCATGGGGAAGTGTGTACAGGCTTTACTTCTTTTTTCCTGAAACATACACAAAATTACAGCTTTCCAGCAGCAAAAGTTACCGTGAGGGCTTCTGAAAGTGCTCATGTTTCTTTCTTTTTTCTTTTAATTGTCATTTCACCCCCAGGAACACCACCGCTGACCAGGGCACCTGCACAGGGGTGAATCCAAGGGATGCTGTGCCGGTGGCTGTGAGGCCGCACGCAGAGGAGTGGCAGGCCCCCTGTTTGTGGGAGGAAGGGTGCCAGGTGGGAAGTTTGCCCCTGGGACTGTCCCTCAGAGCCCTTTTTGGGAGCTGTCTGGATGCTGCCCAGCTCCAGCTGGCACAGAATTACCTGGTACCTAATTACAACAACCTGGTGACAGCCCAGCAAGAAGACTCCTTCATTAAATGTGACGGTTTGGATGCCACAGCCGGCTTGGGAAACTCTTAAATGGTTATTGCTGGAAATGGCGAGTGCATACCAGGGGAAAGATCACTCCATAAATGCACTATTTCTTACATTTTTTCTCTAAGCATCTGTTATTGCTCTCTGCCAAAGACAGGATATTGGATCCCTAGCTTGGCTCAGCATAGTCAATCTTCTGGTTTTATGGTCAAATCTGCAGCAGCAGCTACAAGGAAAACTTTAAAATACTTGAGTGAAAAAATCCTTTAATAGTGTTTGTGTCTTTTTGTTAGGCTCTTGGAGTATTAAGCAATACAAGCAAGATCTGTCAGTGTTGATCAATATGTTCCTATTAGAAGTATTTGTTTTCTACTTCCATTATTGTTATTTCTATTCCATGTAATGACAATATTTAACATAAGTATATTTTTTATATATTTAATACTTTACAAAGTAGAAGAAAACCCTTTTCTGACACTGTTAGTTGTGCTGTGGTGAATAAAAGCTCTCACATTGCGTGGCATGAAGGGGAAAAGCTTTTTGCCTTTTAACTTTGATCAGGTAGAATAAAGAATGGGTCAAACCGGTAGAAACCTGTCTGATCTAAAAATAAAGCAAATGGCCTAAAAGTACTACACTGCACCCAGGGACCTTTGACAAGGTCTATTCAGGAACTGAATGCATGGCCTCTGGATTTCAGAAACATTTTTTCCCTTTTCACAATTTGCTTTGCAATTTTTTAGAAGCCAGTTTGGTGATTTGGAGTGTGAATAGCTCATCATCGGCCAGAGGAGCAGTGAGAAGTCTCTCCTTGCCTTTGGTTGGGCTCAGAAGGTCTTACATCTCCCTTGTACATTATGTACAGTGACTCTCTCCAGGCCACCATCAACAGATATGGACCCTTGTTCATCCTTCCCCACCATCTTCAAATCTGGTGTGTCCTACAGATCATTACCATGCAATTCCCTCCAAGTCCAGTTCTGCCTCCTGCTTTGCCCAAGCTTCCTCTCCTTTCATACGTGCAATTGTCCGAGTCACCCCTTCATTGATCGTGTCCCCTTGGGTGTTAAGTTTCCCAGAAGCAACAAAGTGTGCCATTTCTGTGATCTGTGATAACATCGCTGGAAGTCTGCTAGCAGGAGTTTCTGCAGGGATGGTAAGCCTTAGCTGCACTGACTTGGAACTATCATTTCATTGCTAGTGTCACAAATAATTAAAAATGACCCGAAGTCACTCCAACGGTTTTTAATTGCTACTCTTCTCCTGTGAATCTCTGCTAGCAACAATAGTCAAAACAACAATGCAACATAAAAGCAGGCTTACGTTTCTTTTTTTTTGTTGTTGTTATTTTACCGTGCTGTTTCCTTCTGAAGTGGGGCACTGCAGGGCACGTAAGCATAAATGCAATATGAACTACCAAACATGAAAGCCCTGACCACCTGTTCTTTTGCTGAGATGAATGGTTAAAAAAAAAAAAAAAAAAAAAAAAAAAAACAGTTAAAACAAACTTTAAAGTAAGTTTACTTTAAAATGACCCCCAACTTTGCAAATCCAAGTTTCCTGGGCTCCAAATAATAATTATTTTAGTATCTTCTTGTTTTCAGATGAAGTCTTCCTCTCCAAGAGTCTTCTTTTGTTCTTTATTTGTGAGCCATACCAAAGCAGTACTTTCCATTTGATGGCTTCCACTAAGCTCAGGTCTCCTTGGTGTTATAAAAATATGCACAAAAAGGCAGTTATTGCCTGAAGGACTTTCGAGTCTAGAATCTTTAAGGTCTTGCGGAGAAAAGCCTGAGGCCACACTGTTGTGGGCATGGAGAGCCTCATCTCCAGCAGGAAGTGAGTGTTTTTGAAAATCCTGGTGTACATGGACATTTGGAAATGTGCTTGCCAAAGCCTCCCCCACAGAGCAGTGCTGGAGATGCCCATAACCCAGTGATACCTGTTGGCTCCTGTGTTATGAAAAGTGACAAGGCTGGGAAAAGATTTAATTTAGGGGAGGCTGGAGGCATATGGCTCTGTCTGTATAATGGCTGTGTGTTGCTCCTTTGTAGAATGGGGTTTATGGGACTGCACATGATGCAGCATGGTGTCTTGGGGTCACCTCGTACCAGGCTTGCCAGGTGCCACTGCCAAGTGGGAGGGTTGACTAGGTGCTTCCTACTTCATGTGACTACGCCACAAGGGCTCTGCCTCCTGCTGTGTTCCAGGCTTCCTCGCTATGTCATTCCATACACAGAAGTGTCTGGGGTCTTTGGCACAGCCCTGTGTTCAAAACAAGTTCATCTCAGACCCTAGCTCTCAATAACAGCCTAATGTGATGTTGCCTCCCCCTTAAAGCAACAGCACACAGTCAGACCCTTATCATACGACCCCACATGGATGTATGACTCCCAGTGCAAGTCCAGCCACGGGCTCCATCTGGCACACAGAATATACACCAGCAGCATGGGTCATCTTGTAGTATGTCCACCAGTGACATGCAGCAACCTGAAACATAACAGATTAGTCAGCTCCTGAACTTTGGAAAGAGACATGCCTTCAGATGTGCATAAAATCTCTGTTCTTAAAACTGGCCTTCCAGCTCAAGTGGTCCATTCCTCTAAGACAAAGTCCTGGCACCACAAGTCCTGCCATATGAATCTGAAATGGTAGGAGTCAGCCTTCAACAGGAACATCTCTTAACTTTGCTGTATGCACTTAAGTAAAACTATTTATTATCCAGCTCACTTGCTTTGCCCAAGCTGATAAATGACCCATACAAATAAATATTTTTCCAAGAGTTCTGCTCAGTCTTTTTGATCTGGTTTCATATCCACAAACAACCATTTCATCTCCTCTACATTTTAAAAGCAGAACTTAAAGTGTAAAGGTTATTAATTTCCTAAACCTCCTGTCTCTGGGCAGTCTTCTAATGTCCATGACTACCAGCAGCAGCTTGCTGCTCGTCCTTGTTTTGCTGATGTATAAGTTTATTCAAAGTCCCCTGAAGAACTGGAGGCTTGTTGCACTCGTAAATTTCCCAGGAAGTCTGCCAGAGGCATAACATGCTCCCAAGTATCTGAAAATCATCAGTAAACTCTGAGAAGACGATTCTTAAAAACAAAACTAGACGTGAGTGTTTGCACTTTATACAAACTTAGTAAAACAATCTTCAAAATAGTTTATTGATGTGCTTTGGAAAGCTGAAAAACTATGGAAACAATTTTACCCTCCAGGTCAGAGAGAGAGAGATGACTTACTAGCCTGAGTATAGGTAGAAAAACTGTTGAAGAATACCCACTTGTTAAGTAGTTAAATACAGGCAAAATTAGATGCTATGAGCAGAAATATAGGACACAAAAACTGTGAGTCCAAGATGGGGAGGGGAGGGCGTATCTGTGAAGGCACCTCCAGGTTTATGTTGTTTGGAAGGAGCAGCAACAGCTCTGGGGGTGATAATAAGAAATGGTGTCTTAATTTTGAATTCTTACGCTAAATTTTGGAGATACCTGAACAAGATGGTATCCTTAGGTTGGGGCAATTAAATCAGAGATTGTTGTTACCATTAGTTTCAATACTGTTTGTGCCAGGGAAGCCTCTGAAGACTTAGTTTAGCCACACGTCATGAAAAGGAAGAAAATATCTCTCCAGAAGCCCAACAACTGTATTCTGGCCATGCATGGAAATCAGATTTTTCCATCAGCTAAGAACTGATGAATATATTAAGACAAGTGAGAAGGCAATGTGCTTGTGGGGGAATTTAGCTTCTAATTTGCTGAGTTAAGAATTCTTGCATGCAAGATGAAGTGATAAGCTTTCTCCCTTTCCTTCCTTCCTTCCTTCCTTCCTTCCTTCCTTCCTTCCTTCCTTCCTTCCTTCCTTCCTTCCTTCCTTCCTTCCTTTCTCTCTCTCTCTCTTTCTCTCTCTCTTTCTGTCTTCCTTTTTCTTCCTTTCTTCCTTTCTTCCTTTCTCCCTTTTTTTTTTTTTTAAATGCTAAGTTACTTTTATTTAAATCTGCAGATGAAGAATCCACTTTTTCCTGGAGATTTTCTTTCTTCCCTTGGAAACCATCTTACATCAGGTGTGGGAGACATGATAATGGCCAAGGAAAATCAGTCTTACACTCCCAAGTGAAGCTAACTGGGTCCCACTGCATGTAAAATCCTGTATAATAATGCATTTATTGGTTTTCATCCAGAAATCTTTCCTACTGTTGCTAGTTTTCTCCACCAGCTGAGAGCCTGGCTTCCATGCAGCTCTCTCACCCAGCCATTCCCCCATCCTTGAAGAGTTCCTTGAAAAATGGATTTGGGATGCCCGCAAGTCTGTCTTGTTTTGGGGGCTCCCTACCAGGCCTCCTGTGCTGCCGCCTGCAAAATAGCAGTTATTCAGAGTAATGAATGTCGCTGGTCCAAGAGCCAGTGGGTAGAAAGTGGCTGTGAACATGTTTAGGATGGTAATTAGACAAATATTTCCGAGTCTCAGAAGAGGACAGTTCTGGAAAAGCCTTTTGTTGTAGCTGCAGTAGCTAAATCCTGAACAAATTCAATTAAAAATAGAAGTTCGAGCAGTTTACATTCCTCCTGAAAAATGAGAGGCCAAGCCAGCCTTTTCAACTGCTGTGCTTCCAAGCCTGGATATGAACTTGGGCACATCAGATGTCCCCGCACTGCACGGGGGTTATGTCAGGCCGAGCCTGTCCAACAGGAGGGGGCGAATGGCTCTTCAGATGTGATATCCCCTGGGTTGAAATGCCATTTCCAAAATGCTGCTCAGGGAAGTTTGGGCTCCCTCTGTAGCTGGGCAAGCTGTGGGGGGCAGCAGGGCTACCCTCAGGTCTGGGATCACAGAATCACAGAATTGAAGGTGTTGGAAGGGATTTCAAAGGGTCATCGGCTCCAACACCCCTGCCAAAGCAGGTTCCTTACAGCAGGCTGCCCCAGTAGGCATACAGACAGACCTTGAATATCTCCAGAGAAGGAGACTCCACAACCTCCCTGGGCAGCCTGTCCCAGTGCTCCGTCACCTTCACCATGAAGAAGTTCTTTTGCATGTTGGTGCGGAACTTCCTGTGCTCTATCTTGTGACCATTACCCCTTTGTCCTGTCCCTGCAAACCACTGAAAAGAGGTTGGCCAAATCCCTCTGTCTCCCACACCTCAGGTGTTTATATACATTGAGGAGATCCCCTCTCAGTCTTCTTTTCTTCAGGCTGAACAGATTCAGGTCTTTCAGCCTTTCCTCATAAGGAAGATGCTCAAGGCCCCGTATCATCTTTGTAGCCATCTGCTGGACTCTTTCCAGGACATCCCTGTCTTTCGTGTACCAGGGAGCCCAGAACTGGACATAGTACTCCAGGTGAGGCCTGACCAGGGCAGAGTAGAGGGGGAGGATCACCTCCCTTGACCTGCTGGCCACGCTCCTTTTAATGCACGCCAGGATCCCATTAGCCCTCTTGACCACAAGGGCACAGTGCTGGCTCATGGTCAACCTGTCGTCCACCAGGACCCCCAGGTCCTTCTCCTCAGAGCTCCTCTCCAGCAGGTCATCCCCCAGCCTGTACGGGTACATGTGGTTGTTCCTTCCCAGGTGCAGGACTCTACACTTGATCTTATTAAACCTCACTTGGTTTCTTCCTGCCCATCTCTCCAGCATGTCCAGGTCTCGCTGAATGGCAGCACAGCCTTTTGGCGTGTCAGCCACTCCTCCCAGCTATGTGTCATCAGTGTACTTGCTGAGGGCAGACACTATTCCCTCATCAAGGTCATCGATGAAGATGTTGAACAAGACTGGACCCAGCACTGACCCCTGGGGAACACCGCTAGTCACAGGTCTCCAGACTGACTCTGCACCGCCGATCACCACCCTCTGAGCTCGGCCAATCAGCCAGTTCTCAACCCACCTTACTGTCCACTTCTCTATCCCACGCTTTCTTAGCTTTGCTATCAGGATGTCATGGGAGACAGTATTGAAAGCCTTGCTAAAGACAAGCACTACTCTCCCCTTATCTACCCAGCTTGTGATGCCATCACAGAAGGCAATAAGGTTGGTCAAGCACGACTTCCCCTTGGAGAATCCATGCTGACTACTCTTCATAACCTTCGTCTCTTCCAATTGCTTGGAGATGGCATCCAGAACAAGCTATTCCAACACCTTTCCAGGGACAGAGGTGAGACTGACTGGCCTGTCATTTCCCGGATCCTCTTTCTTGCCCTTCTTGAAGACAGAAGTGACATTGGCTATCCTCCAATCTTCAGGCACCTCTCCTATTCTCCAGGACCTTTCAAAGATGATAGAGAGTGGTTCGGCAATCACCTCTGCCAACTCCCTTAGTACACGTGGATGCATCCAATCAGGACCCATGGATTTGTGTGCGTTGAGCCCACTCAGACGCTCCCAAACCACTCCCTTGTCAACAAGGGGAGAGACCTCCCCTTCCCAGACTCTTTCTCCTCCCTCCAGGGTTGAGGAGTCCTGGGATGGAGTTCTTGAAGCAAAGACTGAAATAAAGAAAGCATTCTATGCACCTAATGCACCTAGGGGACCACCAAGGAGACTGTGTGATGGTGAGGGACTGAAATGTCCTGGGATTTGTGATGGAAGGGTTTTCAGGAATGTGTAGCTGCTCATCTACATTGTTTCAGTGCTGAGGTTTGCCAGTTGTATTGCTGATACTGGTCCTAGACATGTGCTTCAGTGGTTGCTCATCACTTACTTGTCAATAATAAATAAATAAACCACTTTGATCCTGATCAGGTGTAAACAACATGACCATTTCCCTGTGACACAGCAGTTGAAAAGATGGTCCCCACCTAAAACTTTACAAGGGATGGATAAATTGGATGTAGAAACACAAGAGACCAGTGAACCAAAGGGATGCTGCCAGCCATAGTGCTGGGCAGAGGTCTCTGCTCAGCCGCAGCTCGACCACTGCAAAGTTTTGCTGCTGGCATCACAGAAGAGCAGTGTTTTAAGGAGGGATCAACCACCAGAGCAACTTCCTTCTGCTTCCTTTTGTGCTTTTGTGCTTCAGCTCCAGAGCAGCAGGTAAATAGCGCACATTATTGTCTGAGTTTTTCATGCTGTTATTGATGATCTGCAGCAGCACAATGAGAGCAAGCGGAGCCTTGGAGAGTAAACCTCCAAAGAAACAAAACTAAGAAAATCAATGTTTGCTAACAGAGAAAAGAAAATCAGGTGCACCAAAGAGGACTGACTGATGGAATGGAGTTTGTGAATCCCTGCTTCAGCTCCCATAGGCAATCACCCCTGTTTAAAGAGAGAAAGCAGCAAGGAGAGGGAGAGGAGAAAGGTAAAATGCTGCTCTTTGAATTAGGGCAAATTCTTCCTCCCATTCTTGGATGTTTCAGCATTGCTTGTAGAGTCTGCTGAAGTCCCTCTCAGGTGTGTAGTGAGCATGAACTAAGCTGTATTTAAAGCAGCACCAAGAAGTAAGCTACTGGCCCTAATTTATGGTGATGGAGAAAAAAGACATCCCCCCCTCCCCCCCCTTTTTGATTATTATTAATATTTTTATTATTATTAATACATTGAGTTCATGTGAATGGGCCCAGAATGGGGTGGTTAGTTCTTATTCAGAAGTGTGCACAACATGGGATTATTGATTTCTTCTCTGCTTGGAGATAAAAAACGGAATAAGCAGGAAACTGTTTTCACACTTGACCTCATGTGTGTTCGGTGCTGAATTGTTTCCTAGCAGGTTCATATGCATCCATTTTTAACCTTTAGATGCTGCTGTCCTTACAAACTCAGCAAGGGCACTCCACACACTGTTATCTCCTCCTAGCCATCAGCTAATTGGTCTTTCCAAAATACACCTCGTTCATCCCCAAATTATTAAATCAATGGAGTTTTTTGAACAAATCATTAATCATTTTACCACCGCTTGTCTGCTTGGTTTTGTCTGCTTTTCTCCACCCATTCACAGGCTATACTTAGCTATTGTTTTGAATTATGCCTATTTTTCATCTTCTGTTATTAGAATAGGTGGTGGTCACACAAATCTGGAAGAAAAATGATTAATTAGAGCATACATCAATAATCCCTTGGCTTTTACTTACTGTGATGTAGCTGTAAGGGATTTAGCAATCCTAGAAATAATAGCTTATGAAATAAATATAAGTCCCTTTTTATTGAGAAGTATAGTTAACTTGCAAATTTCTTTTAAACTATACAATGCATTTACCTGCTCTGTAATTTCAAAATTGGTTGTTTTAGAAAAAGAATAAAAAAAAAAAAAAAAAAAAAAAAAGCAATTTTCCTTTCTTGAACTGTTGATACAAAACTGTATGTTATATAGTGCAGAAAATGATGTGGAATTATTCTTGTTAGCTGGAGAGTTTGATTCAAATATCTCTTCCACATCTGTATGTGCATGGTGCTCATATTTTGTTACCTACAAGTGCTCTCTGTTATGTTGTTCCACCAGCCCCGGATGAGAAGCAGCAGTAACCAGCCTTATGCTGCCAGCAAGAGATGTTTAGTTCAAGGTCAATATACCCGAAGCATTTCTGCAGTGTTTCTCCATCATCCTTCTCACTTGCAGGAAACGTGTTTTAAATGCTAAGATGGAAATGCAAAATCCTCAATGGTCACAAAAGAGCAAAATTCATCAATGATATACTTTAAAAACATAAGGGCACAAGCTGCCAGGATTAGTGTATGTCCTTTAGTGTCAAATCTCAGTTTGTACTCAAAGATACAACAAAAAGCTAAGGAAAATAAAAATATTTTTGTGTGGCATCCTTTTGACTTTGTACTGCTTGTAACAAAGTCTTTTTCCTGTACTCATACTTTAACTCCTCAATTATTTTAATCCAGCTGATCCCATCTCTAGCAAATATTTACAAAGGAAAGATGAATTTGCTGCAGCTAAAAATCTGGTGTTTAAGGCAAATAAATAATTCCAGATAGTTCCTATTGGTTTTCTAGTGGTGTCATATTTCCATGAACAACAGGACATTTTAAAAATATAAAACAACAATTGAATTGTCACAGTATGGGTGGCATTTCAGTTCTACACCACTTTCTCACTGGACCAGAAGAAAAAAGGTTGAAATATTAAGGGACATGGAAACAGACGTGCTTCATCTGTTAGCATCCCAGCATGGCACTAGAAATGCATCTGCGGAAAAAAAAAAATAAAAAAAAAAAAAATTAAAATGACATCCAAGCAATGTTAACCCTTGTGTCACCATTCTTCATCTTTAGTCTATGTATTTTTTCCTCTTCTCGGAAAATGGGGATAAAGCCACTGTGGTGGCAAGTGCCAAAGGACGTTGATGCTGAGGACCTGCACCTCTCACCAAGGGCATCCTCTGGGTTCAAAGCATGTGCACAGGTCTCCAAGGCGTCCTGTGGCATCATGCCCTTGCAGATCCACCACCCTTTCTGCAGAGCAGCTGACTGCACCAGAGTGCCTGGACTCATGATCTGACACTTCTAATTTTCCCAGTGGGGAGGCAGCCTGAATTTATTATTTAGTCACTGACTGCCTGTATCTTCATCTGTATAGGGTTATGATGTTGTTTCAGAAAAGCCCAGTTTGCTTGCCATTAAGAAATAGTCTCTTCGTCAAAGATAGAGAAAAACTTGTCTGGTTTCTAATTGTTTCTAGGGGGAAGAGGAGTGAGAAAATTAAATGGGACAGAAATGTAGCATAAATAATAGGTTTTCGATTGCTTTGGAATCTTAAGTTAGATGTAAAACGCTTTTTGAAAAGGTCACGTAGTAGAAACCATCAATTTTAATAAGACTTACTTCTATGCTGTTGAGGCAAAAGTGTCAACATGCCACCACCTCCTAGCAAAAGTGCATGAAGAAAAAGCCCATGGTGTATTTAAATACTCTTGGAAATGATGAGAAAATATACTCTTACGAAGTATGCAATTTATAGCTTAAATAAAATCACATATAGAGAAGGTCACACTTGGTCTTAGTAAGGCTGAATGAAAAAGGAGCTGACTAGTGTGGAGTGAATTTTCAAAGCAGTGCCTGAGCAACTCTTTTGTGGGACTTCATGTCTTGCATGCAAACAGAAAATATTCCTCAGTAGCATATAGTGAAGCAACTGCAATCTGAATTTCTGAGCTTCCCTTTATGGTAATCAGGTACATGCACAAAATTTACCATCAGTTGAAGGGCCCTGGAGAGTCACATTAATTAGAACAGCCTGGTCTCGGTCAGAAACAGAAGAGGTCAGAGCTCCCATGCAGACTGCTTCAGACCCTCCAAAGTTTAATTGATGTTTAATCAGACTTCACTGATTTTTGTCCATACCTTAACTTGCTTTTCCTTCTCCAAGTCAGTCTACCTATTAACAGGTCATTGTGTAGTAAATATAGTCACCCACCTTACTTGAAGCTTGTCCCTCCTTACTATACACATTTGCAATGAGGCCTTTAACTGCTGCATGTGTGGATTAAAGATATAATTCATTTTTTGCTACTAGCTGCTGTTGATTTGTGCAAAGGTAGTTTATGTGTGAGAAAATGTTGCCTCAACAACTTACATGAAAGATTAATTTGATCAATGTGCTTCTATAATCTATTGACCAATCTAAAAAATAAAAAATAATAATAATTTAAAAAAAAAGTCTCAAATATAAATAGAGGAGTGTTCAGATTGGTCTAGTCATTTGTCTATGTTTGTGAAAGCAGTTGTTTAGCTGATCATATTCTGGTGTATACATAAGCCTTCAGTACACAACTGCTGGTACTACCAAGAATAGAGCTAATAATATCTGTTACTGAAGTTATTGTGTTCCTTGAGTGTCTGCTTGCACCTACTGTCATTGCCACTGGTGAAGAAGATGGAAAAATTAGAAGGCAGGAAGACAGCACGAGAGAAGGAAGGGTTATGGGAAAGAAGTCATCGTGGATATGTAAGAAAGCCTGGATTTTTATTGGGGCTGCTAAAATGAACCACTTTCCAACAGAGAAGTAAAGAAAAGTCTTCTGCAGATTTCAATGTGTCCAGTTCCACTTCAGAAATGAAAACATGATAAAAGGGGAAAAGGGCAGCTCATGAGAGGATTTTGAAACAAGGGTGGCATAAAGAATGAAGCTGATAACAGCAGACACCAAAATGCAGCTGCTCCTGTGTATGATTTAAAGAGTGATACAACTTCTCTTATTCTCATAGTTCTGCTCCAGAACTTCCTGATGACAATCATTTTTTAAAAGAGCTCGAATCTTTGGGTCCTGCTCACACACAGACCCAAGTCACATTGCAGAGCCATGGTTCATGTTTTTAAGTGATTACTTTGTCACTTACAAAAGGAGGTATTATAGCCATTTTAGTCTTTATGTGCAATTTTTTAAGGACCTTGTTTTACAGAGGCTGAATGTAGGATCCCTGCAGGCTTAATGAACAAAATTCATTCTCAAGATTACATATTATTGCCATCATCCAGCTGTCATCTTGCTGTCTATTTTGTGTGTTCAGTCACTATTTTCTTTCTCTAATTCCTTGGATGGGGCGTTTTTCAATGTACCAGGAAAGGAAAAATATCAGATTTCCCTCTGGCTAATGGGTAGCAAAACTAGCAAAGCACAGCAAGCTTCTGATTTTAAGGAACAGAAAATATCCTATCTCTTGTTGATTGTGCTTTTATAGTACTCTGGTTAAAAGTGAACAGAAAAGTAGCAACAAGGCTGAGTAAGGGCTGAATAATGCTTACATCAACTGTCTTCTTCCAAATACTTTAGAAATAATAAAGAGAGGAATAAAGACAGTGATGGCTCCTTTGATTAGTGTTTAACAGTTCTCAAGCCCAGCTTTTGGAGTGTTTGTGTCAGCTGCGCTGCAAGAGCTTTCTGCAGCCATTGCACCAGCCTCCAGACACCAAAACGCTCACTTTGGAAAGATGCATAGCTTGGCCAGGGATCATACTTACACAGGGTTGCCCAAGACATTGGTTTTCTAGAATAGTTAATTTCTGAGAGTAAAACAAACCCTGCACAGGAAACCTAGCACTGCTCGCTGTTGAAATGGCTATTTAGAAAATAATCCTTGCCTGTTATGAGATCTCTGTTACCCTGTGACTATTCCTGAGATTGTATGCCACTCTTATGCAACAAATCAAATTAACCAACCTTTTTCACACTAGCCTTATCACAGGATTATACATTTGTGGGTGGACAGCTGTTATCACAGTCTGCTGAGGGGTACAGTCTCAGAATTACAGCAGAAAGAGAGAATGGCATTTATGCATTGTTTGCTTCTCACCTGGGGCACCATAAATGTGATTTCTTGTGAGAGCTGATTGTCTGTCTTAACCAGAAGAAAAGAACATGTAAAAATGTTGCAATTCTGTTGTTCAGCAAAAATCAGGTGGAAATTTTTGCTGGTATCCAGAGAAAAACCTGGCATTCTGTTTTTCTCTCAGTTAACGAGAATCTATACAACTGAATCCTTGACATTATTTTTTTCCTACCCTTTGCAATATTTTTTTTATGGCTGACTGGCTTCAGAGAGTATCCCTTCACTCTTCTGCCTTTTTCAGAGGTATACTTAACTTATGGGATTCCAGTTTAGTCAGGGGAGATCTCTGTTTTATCCTTACAAGGTGGAATGAAATCTCTCCTATGTACACAGAAATGACTAGAACATTTCTACGAGAAATATAGTGACCTTCACAGCCACACCCGGGATCCTGTAAAGTAACTGCTTTCATTGGTACAAGAAAGACTTAAACTTGTCTAAATGTAGTATCTCAGGATTGCCTTTCTGTAGCAGAAGGGGACAGCCAGATATTTCAGGTTATTTCCTTTTTAGTCTGTGATATTTGAGTTTAGTGGCGTATCTACCTCTTGCCTACCTGTGACTGATGCACTGGTTCTTATATTGGAGACTACTATCACTATCTGAAAATGACATTAGCACTTATTAGCATGCATTAGCCTTAATAAAAAGCAGCAATGTATTGGCTGTTTTGCTCCTTCATACACGAGCCACTGGTTCAAAACAATTTTTGAAACTCTCACAGCAAAACCTTAATATAAAAGTCACACAGTAGTGAGTAAAGTAGATGCATCTTCATGTTTTACATAAAATGCATATGCTAAGAGACAGATATGCATCTTGCCATTGAAAACCCATAATTTGGTGTGCTTCTCTAATGATACATTTGGGAATTCTGGAAGTGTGCTATACAAATTTCAGAATTCATCACTGAAGTTAAAAAAATAACAACACAGGCATACCAAGGCAAAAACTAATAATCTGGAAACCAAGCCAAAACTCTCTGTAGATGCA
Source organism: Aythya fuligula (assembly GCF_009819795.1). Lineage (NCBI taxonomy): Eukaryota > Metazoa > Chordata > Aves > Anseriformes > Anatidae > Aythya > Aythya fuligula. The sequence goes on from NC_045559.1 coordinate 150,794,506, forward strand.
AGCATTATCTTTGACTTTTTTTTTTACATGAAGAAGAATGTCTCACCTTTGTGCAGGTGGGTAACAAAAAACACTCTGCAGGTGTGCAGTGCAAATGCCACCGGTTGAAATATCGATGTGAGTTTTAAATTGCATATTTGTACCTTACTATATGACAACCAAAGAAGGATTCTGTTCACAGATTAAGACAGTTTGAGCCATCTTTTTGTGAGCTGGGAGTCTTAGTTCCCTATATATTCAATGGAAATCCAGACAATATATAAAGATTTGTTCATTTCCCACACAGTGATATGTAGGCCCATGAGAGATACTCTATAGGTATCCACCCTGTCTCAAGCCACTAATCCACACTATGTCCTCAAGGCATGATCCTCACAACAGCTCTGTCAGCCCAGTGCATCTATCTCAGATTGCTTGGGGTGCCAGAGATATGCCAGATGCCTCTATTTAATATATCGTGTGTGGAGAGGGATTCATCTGCCCCTAGAGCAGACACCCACACATCAGCTGAGCAGTTCCCTTGGCTCCACTGACTGTGCTGGCCAGACAGGGACACCCCTAAGAGTCTGGTACCAATGGAGATGCTCAGGAGCACTCCAGATACCCAAGCAAGGTAGGCAGGCACAACACAAGCTTACTGCTTTTTTTTTTTTTTTTGAAATAGACTCAGGACACTGAGTGGCCTAAAATGATTCTGTACTCCAATGTTTAGTTAGGGCAATTCCTTCAGAAATCTCCAACACTTGTAACAGAGATTTGACACCCTGTTCATATGTAGACATGTAAGTGAGCACACTTCAAGTTAATGAGTCCACATTAGACTCCACAGTATAAAACAAAGTAAAACATTTTTTTACAGGTCATGTTAAATAGCTAGGGATTCCTTTTGTGATCATTTATACATGTATATGCATACCTGTAGCAGATTTAATCATATTGTCAACCCATGGCCTACAGGGAACCATAAACTGATCTCACAGACTTAACATACTTTATGAACAAAGTTATCATCCCTCATTAAAAAACATAAACGAAGACAGGCACAAGAATAACTCATACTCTTTCCCTTCACTGTACATAATGTCAAAACATAAAATGGGGCAGGAATCATTCTTACCCTGTGTTTCACTTAACCATAAATAGAGAAAGGAAGCATCATTCCTCTAACACCATGATCAGAAGGGCAACTACACAGCAGCCTGGGGACCCTGTCCAAAAGGGTAAATTCCAGTATTGCTAATGCTCTGGCTTTTATTAACAGTTTTGTGACATTTTTCCTTAGAGACGAGGATCATATTATTTTTGAGAGTCTCAGCTTCAATTACAAATTAAAAGAAAAAAAAAATGGACAGGAGAAAACGAGAAAGGGAAAGAGAAAGAGGAAGGGGAAGAGAAAAGGGATATGAAAGGGGAAGGGAAAGGGAGGTGAAAGGCAAGGCAAGGAGAAATACCTAGAGCTAACTTTTATGGACAAATCCTTATGATAGTAAGTCATATGTACCCTAACAGCTCATAAAACAGAAAGAAATAAAAAAGCTCTTTCTTATTTACATTTTTTCCCTAAAATCTCCTGGGTTCTAACTCAATATCACTTAAGGGAGCGTGATTTGTGAATTCTGATCATTTGGGGTCAGCAATATTAAAACACATATGGATCAAGAGTAATGGAGGATAATCAGAATGGTATAATGTCTCTTCAGATTTTACATCTGATGAATTCCACTCAAAGAGAAAAACATTAGAGGGAACATCGCTGGTAGTAAAAAGCTGAGCACTTGGATGCCTGCCATGCCCAATTCCCCATTGACACTGAAGTGCCTGAGATAATGCAGAACAGTACCTAGCAAGACTTGCTTTAGTTCTCCTTCGCTGCATGTAACTGTTTCTCTTTCTTCCTACGGCAACCACTTAAAAAGCTGAGTGGTTATGTTACCCAAATGTTTCAAATATAAAAACTTACCGTAAGGTTGAGAACTTACTATAAATATCTCCTGACTGTTTGGTCTACTTAACGCTGAAAATGGATGTGCACTTTCAATCTATTAATATGCAAAGTGCCACCTTCCTCTCTTAAAGATGAATAAATGGCAATATAATCTGAACAAATACCTCCCTTGTGCCCAAAGAGGTGGGGAGGTGGAAGGTGATTTTCCAGGTGCTGGGTGAAACAGTAGAGAAGGAGACTCCACCACCCTGGACTTAAGCCCTCCAAGGCTTAACATCAGAGATCTGTAGGACAAGGAGCGGTCACACTCATCCATTTTGTCCCTCTTTTATAAGAGAGGAATTCTCAGTCAGGACCAGACTGATTATCTGAGATGCTGCATGCAGATCTTTCCAAAGTCCCAAGATCTTCACATCACACTTGGCAATGATGTACTTTCATGGAGGATAAGTGCATGCCTGCTCCTCCTACCTGTTGAAGCCGCCAGTCCAGGCATGACAAACTGTTCCTGAAACCATGGATCTCCCCTAGGGTGTATATAGATCATATGAGTCGATTTCCACACGAAACAAGCAATTCTGAACTGATACATCCCCTGTCTTCCTGCTCTGGAGCGATGATCATCTGCTTCTGAAGTTATGACCCATTCTTGGATGAGTAACTTGTTCAGGTAATTGAATAGTCCATGCCATCAAATTTCAAGCACCATTGCTTAAAGGCATCCCACATTTTGAAATAACTTTACAGCAGTCATTCAAAAAAGACATCTAGGAATTTGACAGTAAATAGCTGCTGTTTAGAACAGAGAGTGTTGTCTGTTTGTTTTTCTTTGTTTTTCTAGAAAACAATAAACCCCTGCTTCCAGGGGATGCAGTATTCCAAAAGCCAATCACCAGTACAAGATGACCGAAAAATTATCTGTTGCCTAGGTAGCAATGATCATGATCTGATTACATTTGTGTTGTACAAACAGGCATGGCACCAACAGATGATGTATAAATTTAAGTGTTTAAAAACACCAATTTTCTAAAAATTCAACAGCAACTGTTGGCATAGCTGACTAGTTTTAAATGTGGTTCAAGAATGCTTTAAAAACAGTGTGCATAAATGCCATGGGCAAACAGCCCATCACTTAAAAAAAAAAAAAAAAAAAAAAAAAAAAAAAAAAAAGCATTAATAATTAATAAAAAATTTGAAGCAAATCAATGCATAAAGAGTGGATAAAAGGGAATGCTGAAAAATACAAATAAGGAAAGCAAACAACTAATACTGATAAAGACACTGAGTACTCAAGATGTACTCAGAAGAAAATGAGCCTTCCTTCAGACACTATAGATGCAGATGGCAAAATGGAAAGCAAAGGTATAAAAATATTCAGTATATATATCTATTCTGCATTTTAAATCAGAATGATGTATCTACCCTATTTGATGCTGATGGAGAAAGTTACTACTGACATCAAAAAGGGTCATGGGGAAGTAGGTGGTGAGGTTCGTGTTTTCTTTCACACACATGGACAATCTAAATCTGAAAAAGTAGGTGAGGAGCTTTCTGAAACCATCAGCTTAATCTGGAACATATAGTGGAAAATTGTGACATCTTCCAGTTGCAGTGCAGAATATCAAAAGGCATGTCAAAAAGTATACTGTTATCCTGGATAATACTGATAGCACTTCAAGGATCTCATATAAAATAGTGAAAGCCCTAAACACAACCAGTGTAATTCCGAATATTAAATGAGCTCAAGGGGTTTACAAGCCAGTTTGCCTGATATGAAAAATGAAGAAAATAAACTAAAGACCCAAGCTAAATGATGGTTAACTGTGGATTCTGGCAGTAAGGAGTTAAAGGCTAAGGGTGAGATGCAAACAATATTCAGGACACGAGGAAAATTTGAGAAAAACTTTAGGCACCTACCTTAGACCCCTTAACACTCCCTTAGACCACTTAGATCCCATAACACTCCTCTGACCATACATACACAGAGCATGATGTTTTTGCTTAATCAGTGCTTTCCAAATTGCAGAGATAGGCTGCGGTCTTGGAATCTGTTGTTTAATTATCTATGAAACTTGTTCCATCCATGGAGATAGTACAGATGTAGAAAATTACAACACAGGCATCCTCAGACCTAAGTCAGAAAGCAGAGACCCTTGCCAGGTATTCCAGAATCTGTCTTTACATACTCAGGCAACAGAGATCTCAGCTCAAACCTGGCAGTTCAGCTGCCTTTGCCTCTTACGAGATGGCCAAATGGTTAGGACACTTCAGTGGGAAAGCAGGATGCAGGATACCTAGTTCCTCCTGACCAGGTGCAGGATTGCCCATCCAGGACACCCCTAGTTTCCAGGCTATCAAGAATAGCAGGTCCTGAAGGGCTGAGCTGTTTCTGCATTTTATCAGATGACAAACACTGAATAAGAAACTTCCAAGTGGAAGTGCACATGCTTGGGCACAGCACTTGGGTGAGGTCGCTCTGCTGACTCTAGGTCAAACCTGGTTCATGCTCCTCTCACCAGTTTTTCCTAAAAACTTCAGGACCCTGATTACTGAGCCAGGTGAAGAGATATAATGAGATCTAAGACAGGAATTTGTAGGACATTGAATGATTCAGTGGGGTGAAAGTATGCAGAACTTTGGTGAGAAAATGCTGAAGCGCTGAATTGGGGCACCAATTTTTTGTCTGAGGTCTTACTTTAAATTGCACTGTAATGGGTCTTGACTGTAATGCACTACTTCTGACTGACTTCTCACTCAAGCATTCCAAAACATGTGGTTTGCCTCAACTCAGCTCTGAATGAGAATGAAATCACTTTCTGAAACCCACCACTCCTACGACCACAAATTGCAGACTCCATCAGGAGATCGACAATTTATCTGTCTCAGAAAACTGGCACCTTATTGCTAAAGGCAGGCTTGTCACATCAGTGCTGAAAAACTTGTCCTACTGCCTCCCATGCTGCACCTGGTCTGCAGATAATGAGAAGACTTCAGGCTCCAGGACTGTCAGACTGACACCTTTGACAAGCTGTAAATCTTTGGAGGGGAGGGTGGATTTTTTATTTTTTCATTTTGTAAGCAAACACTTATGGCTACAGCTGACCACCTGGCCCCAGCTATAGTACATTGTCATTGTTTACAGCCTGGCTTTTCACTTTTTGGAGTTCATGCAGACTGCCCAAGAACTACCAGTAAATACCCAGGTTGTTTTGCTGGCATGCTCCCAGCATTACAATCCCATACCTCCAATGTGCAACAGCTTTTGCTCCAGCTGTGACAAATGCCGCCTTGTGTTTCTGGGCTGCAGCCAGGACACCACGGCAAGGATTTTTTCCCTAAACCTATGACTTTGTCAGCTCACCCCATCTGCATATCCTTTCACAGCTTTGCTGTGTCAGACAAAGGCCATGCCTTCCTCCCCTGTGGCACTCTTCTTCCTCTCTCCCCCTTCTTCTCTTCTCTCCCTCCCTCAGCATGGACAGGTCAGTTCCTACCTTCCCTCTCCTGGAGAGATGCTCAGCCTGCAACCTCTCACCCTTCTCAGCATTTTTGTTGTTTCATTAAGGTCCCAAGCTGTGGGGAGAGGGGCTGTCTCTTTGTTCTGTATGTGTGTAACACACACTGACAGACAAATACCTCCTGTTTCCAGCTGCTTTGGTAATACAAATTAAATGAGAGTAGTGGCATGGCTGCCTAATTACCCTGTTTTCTTCCCTGTGTCAGCAGCCGCTTCAATCAGTTGCATTTTGTAATGATGGATTTAAGTGTAGGCACCATACCAAGTCTCTTCTTCTGCCTTCTGATGGCTGAGAGCTTCTGGGCATGGGTCTTTAACGAGCTAACAGCACCAAGGAAAGTTACAGACCACTGTTGCATACCCCTTCGAATGACCTGGAGATGTTTTTCTTCTCCTTTTTTTGACTTATTTCCCCTGCCCAGCCCTTTGATAGGAGGCTCTAGGGATCTCCCCCTTTGCTCTCCCGCTGGGGGAGACAGCTTCTGCCAGTGCCACCAGCCATGTCCCAGGCTCAGGCCACTCGTGTGTTGTCCTCCTAGCACCGGCTGCATTGACGCACTACAGCTATTAGATGTTCTGCCACGTTGCGTTTTTAAAAATGTGCAACTTCTGCTTTGATCTTGGCAACCCAAGACACTGATTTAAATGCCTCCTACTTCCTTTCCTTAGCGAACACTTGAGCATCACTGCTAAGAAGCGCGGCTGGCTGACAGCTCCTCAGGAATTGGCCTCTTGAAACAAGTCCCTGGGAGAGGGGGATATGGCATGGTGCCCTGCTTGATTTGCAGATCTGAAAGACACAGGGGCTCAAATGACTAATTCTTTAAAGATTTTTTCATTTTTTAAATGAGCAGCTTTCTAAACACAGCAGGAGCCCTCAGTGCTGATTCTCACCCAAACAGCTTTTAGGTACATTCCACCCAGGACCACCTCTCCTGTGGCTTTATTTTTATGATGCTGGATGTCCAGGCAAAGCCCCAGCACACACACACACACCCTTATGACACTGCTTGTGCAGGATGCCTGCATGGTCTCCAGGGGCAGCTCTCCTTAACAGGCTTTGAGAACTCCCTGCAATAAACTCAACAGCTCCCCAGATGAGAAGCTTGCACCAGTACTGAATAAAACAGCTAATCATCAGTTATCATCAATAGCCATCTATAATTCAGATCTAAGCTTTCTTGTAACCCAGACTGCCTTTTGGAAGGCACATCCAACCTTATTTTTATTGCTCCTAGCACAAACCTAAGAAAAAGCCTCCACGAATCTGCAAACTAATTGACTTTTGTATTAGCTTAGGATGTTTAGTATGACTGCATAACTAAGTAAATATTGAGTTTAGTGCTCTCAAGGGTATGAACTTTCTGCAGAAATTTTGGTTAGAGCTTTGGAACGTGATATGATGGCAAACAAGGGATGATGACAAGAAAGCATATGTAATACAAAGTAGACTGCACATAAGAAGCTATTTAAAATAAAAAACAAGAACGAGAGGAGCTGAGTGGTTACAAAAATAATTAATGCAAAATTCTTTTTTTTTTTCCAGGTTAAAATTATAGGAATTTTTGATATTAAGATGTAATTGCAGTTTGAAATAACTTCTGAAGTACTTTTGTAGACAAGACCCCTGGCCCTACAAACAGTGGCTACAGAGTTTTGTTTCCTTCATCTGACATAGACTGTCCTTTGTAAACAGAAGGTGATCATACTTAATGAGTATAGCCCAGTCAGTTGTTTCTGATGACATTTGCAGAATAATGCCAAAATCCCCACAAAATTGATGTGAAAGCTTATGCATACTGGTAGGCAGCAGCAATGCTGACTAGCTATATGGGCATCTTCTTCTTCCACAAACTAAGAACATAGAGGCACAAAAGGGCATCCTTGAACCTTCAGCTGGGAATTTGGCCTAGAAACCAAAATACCCCTTTCTGCTCACAGATATGGTCCAACACTGGTTTTGACCCTCTGTTTTCCTTGTGACATGGGGCAATGCTTACAGCTTAATCTAGTGAAACCAGACACATTAAACATGGTTTGTGTTTTCTAACACAACGAACTTTGCTTAGGAGATCTCAAGTTCATAGCCTGCCTTTTCTATTTCAGATACAATTTAGGTTCTTACTACTATAGGAATTGCCATGCTGAACTGGACCAAAATCCTGTCTTGTCCGTTTCCTTGTCCTTGACAATAGCCAGTGAGCAATACAACCCTGGGAGATGTAAGTGCAGGATAATGTCTTTTACTAAGACAGCAGGAACCCTTTTTTGCACATGCAGTCATTTAGCACCTGACGAGTCTTGCAAGACACCATTTTCAAGATGACTTCTCTGAATTGCAGCAATTTACCTTACTAGGTTTTCATTACATAGCTAACTTTACCATGCATATGTGAGCAGTATACATTTTAAAAGCTGCATATTTTACAGCTATTGCTCATCTTTTTACAAGGCTTATGGCTTGGTCAAATGAAACCAATTCCCCACACAACAAGTATAGATAGTTCTTTTCAGCAGAAGCTGTTTGCCTGCCAAATTCCACTTACAACCCAAAGCCTTTTCACTCATCTCAGATCATTTTATACAGCTGCTTAAAACAAGAGCTTGTTCTAAATCTCCCGAAACTCAAAAAATTCCTCATCTATTTTTCCTGTTTCTTTTATTCCACCCCCTTAAGGCAGAAAAGAAATATTTGACTCATTTTTACTTTTTACTCATCTGATTCTGTCGAACAACACTTGCATAAGCCTGGAGTAATGCTCTAGTGGGTCCTCAAAGGGGGTTTCTAGAAATAGAAGTGCTTGAAAATTTTCAGTAACTAAAACACAAAGATGAAATGAAAAGTCTTCAGCAAGTTTAACAAAAGGGGTTAACACCTCTCTTTTAATTAATGAAAGGACCCAGCAATGTAAATTGGAAGCTAGGCAAGTAAATGCTTGAGTGTGATCCATTGTGGTAAGTTTCCGCCCCTTAATGAAGATAAACCGATGCATATTTTGTGAAACACAACTACTTACCCTGGGAGAATCAGCCATTATCATGCACTACTAGTCTATGACTCTAATTCTTGTTATTACAAGCCTGATTTGCTCAAAATAAAGGTGTGTTGAAAGCCAAGAAGATTAGACCTACTTTTGTTATGATGCTGAAATAAATTGACTGACGAGACTATGAAAGCTTTGAAATGAAGGCTGTAGGGAAGGATTATCCTAATGTGTATAAATCTTATTGTAACTCTTCATTGCATTAGAGACTATTTTTTGAAGATCAGAAAAATAAATGAAGAGTGGCCCATTACATACCAAATTGATTTTGTCTTTCTCTTTGTTGAAGAGCAGTATTATAAACAGATCAAGACAGTGCTCCCTGTGTTATAGCCTTCTAAACATTATCTGAGCCATAATTAAGCACTGTGGCTCCTCAGTATTTTCAAGGCAGGACAGAAAGTCAGGGATTGCAATCTCTAAGTGAAACTTCCAGTCACTTCAACATGAGATGCTTAAATGAAATTCACCAAACATAGCACTTGGCCAAATCAATCTATGAACCATGGGAAAGCTAGAGAGCAAAAGAACTTGAATCATATGACTTAAAAAGTCATTTTCTTAGCTCCTTAATAGCTATTTACCATCAAACAGACATTTTGCAGTACAACCAACCTGGGAGGAAGACTGGAATTACTTTCTGATCATGCTAAATAAAATGCACAATACTTGTAGTAAGGCTGATTTCTACTGAAAAAATATTTCTCAGTAATGCTAAGTCTTACAGCTATGTGTGTGGACCCTTGTTAGTTTATCAGAAAATTCAGGAACTGAATTTTCTCTGAGTTGAAAGTTTCTGAACTGAAGTTTCTCTGAGTTACTGGATGCAGGCCTTTTTGGTTGTGGTTAAAATTACCAGCAAAACACAGAAAAGAAATTTGTGGATTAGTGTCCTGTTTCAGTTTCATGCGACTGTAGACCCAGACATCTAATTTGCTTATTAACAAAAACAGTTTAAAATTTCACTTTTGTTTTAAAATAGAATTGAGATGCAAATCAGCATTCTCAGATTGGCTGGGAGCTGAACTATGAAGGAGGTTAGGAATTTCATATACTTTCTAATGATCACTGACAAAGTTTGTCTCTAAAATGTTATCAAAAGAAGGTAAGAAACATACATTTGCTATATTATAACCAACTATAGATGATCTGGTAAGTCCTGTCATTCTCCTGAGGGTGTATATCAGTTTTGGAAGGCGGTGGATCACACAGCACACACACACACCAAACAAACAAACAAACTGAAAGAAAACCCCACACTTCCCTTTTTACAAGGAGCCACATGGGAAAGACAAGGGGCAATGGGTGCAAGTTATACTGAGATAGTTTCTGATTGGATGTAAGAGGATTTTTTTAATTATTATTATTTGTTTATTTTTTTATTTGTGAACAATCAATCACTATAATAACCTCCCCAAGGATTTGGTGGATCCTCCAGCACTGGATAATTTTACAGCTTGGCTAGATAAGGTGTTAGAAAACCTTATGTAGGCCCTGTTTTTACCATGAAAGGTCAGACCAGGTGATCTCTGAGACCCGGGCTTTTCAATTATTTCCATCATTTCTAACTTCCCAGTCCAAAGATAAAACTTGACAGGCACCTCCTCCAAAGGAAGAGGACCCCAGTTAAGTGAAGTCATCTGGTGCCATCTCCTGCATGAAGGCTCTAAGCCATCATGATTTACAATGGCTAAGGATCTGAACTATTGGTTCTATATCTTTCTTATCTTTCTTGATGCACAGTTGAAATGAATTTAACACTTAGTAAAAATATTATTTCATATTGTTTACTTTAAAAAACTGAGCATCATAATTTTTATTCACTTCAGAAAAAAGCAGGACACCACTTCCCTAAAAGAAGAAGAGGTTCTTCCCCTTACACAAACTCTCTCTAAACAAACACTCCATCTAGAAGAAAGATGTGCTGACATTTGTTGTGCTGACATTTGTTTGTAGGGGAAGCATCTGCCTCAAAAGCTGTCTCAAGAATAGAAAAGATAGGGCTGTCCACCTGGTAGATAAAGCAAATTCCATTTGTGCAGGCAAGCTTTTGTATGTGCCCTGTTTCCAGTCTCAGTTCAAAGGACTGCTCCAACCACAACAACATCCTTGTTAAGAGAGATGTTGAATGAAAAGCAAGCAAAAGTTTGCTTTTACTCACGTTGCCTTGAAAATACTGATGTACCTTGAATTAGGCAGTGTGAGGTACAAAGTGTGTTCTTTATAGCAGACTTTATGGTTGATGGTCAATATAGCTGTCTAGTGTGAGAATGAAGCCACTGGGGACCTTCGATCACAGAAGATGGAAGCGCATTGAGAAAAGCCTTGCAATCAAACGTCAGAAAGTTGTATATGACCCTCACTCTGTGTTTCATAACCAGCAGCACAAATAAAACTAACTGTTCCCTGAAGACCATGCACTTTTGTTCTATTTTTTATTAACTAATAAAAGTACCTCACCTCCACTGTCAAAAGATTCTTTGAATCTCAGCATCAAACAGGAAGATACAGAGGCACTGAAGAGATGTAACTCATCGTTTGTCTTCCACAAATATCGTGACTAAATGGTAGAAATGGCAGCTTTTTCTTCTGGGAAAAATCATTGATGCTCTCTTTGAAAACTGAATGAAACCCATAGGTTGCCTAGCTAATACAAAGCAATAATATATTAAGCTTCTATGGCTTGGCCTTTTATCATTGTCTTTTTCCTTCATTGAACATGTGATTTTCAATTGCTCGGTGTCAATCTGAATATACACATTCCTTATTTGACTATAAACATGAAATTAGTGAAGGTTTAATAAAAAAAATTTTGGACAATTTGTCTGAACCTGGACCACATTCTTGATCCAATTTAGAACACAAACATATATATATCTGAGCAACATTAAAAAGGGGAAAATGGTTTGCCTTCAGGGGATAGGCATGTGTAGCGTGGTTTGAGAGGAGGCAAGAACTTCTTTAGTGAGCTTTATCACCAGGAAAATCAGAGCATCCAACCACTCCTTGGTGTTAAAGCTTATAGTTAATGCAATTAGGCTGGCTTAACCTCCAAGTGAACCTGTCACCAGCACAGAATAAAGACAAAGCAATGCAATGCAGAAATATAATGGAGCTACTTTTGTTTAAACTGCTGTTTTATTCCCAGGAAGGAATTGAGAAGTAGATGGATATTAATAATTATGCTGGAAGAACTGAATAAAAGAGAATCAGCCTTTTTAATTATAATGTGTTTTTACTAACCGTGGTTTCTTGTTAGTCATGGGTAAATTTGGTTGTGCCTTGTCAGGAGCATGACAAAGGCACCCTGTTCCATTTCTGTTCAAAGAGGTGACTTGACATTCTCGATCATTTGACATCGCTAAGATTGGTGAAATGGGAACTAGGGAACTAGGTTTAATTTTGATACTGAGTTTGAAAAAAAAAAGTGTCACAAAGGTATTTGAACCTCCATTTCAATGTTATTTTGGAGAAATAGAACAGTTCATTTTAGACACTAATGTGCACAGTAAATGTACTGCTAACACATCTTACAACTACAATAATGCTGCAGGTAATTAGGTCTAAGAATCACTTATTGTACGTGCTAATTTATAACATCCCCTTCACTATCAGTTTAATCCTGGGCCTGCTGAAGTTAAGAAGAAAACCCATTTGCAATATTAGTGCTTAAATTCACACTGTACCCTTGTCACCTCTCAATGAATTGTAGCATTAAAATTCTCAAATGTGTATTCCCTCACACAGTAAATGCACTTCTTGTTGCTGTAGTTAACTACAATATTGTTTTAAATGCCCATTTGCACTAATGCAGGGAGAAGCAATTATTTTAAATTCCTGACCCATTTCAGCCTATTTTTCCATAGAAGCAGTCTTGCATGACCACTGTGGATGGGATTCAATCTACTTAAATTCAGCTATCTACAATGCAGATATTTATCTCTAGGTATTCTTGGATACACATCTGTCTTATAATTGGTTTTAATTTCTGTGAAATTGGGCAGCTAGCCAAAGAAGATAGATCCTGTAAGTATCCAAACAAAGGGAAAAGATACAGTTATAGTTCCTTCATTGACAGATATCAGAAGAGCCACAGAGATGTAATCTGGCAGAAATCCCAGGCAGACAGGGGCAACTATTCCCCCAAAATAGGCACCTGTCACAGATGTAAATATTAGATATCTATAGTGAGAGAAAACTCAACCTTGGAAATCTCCTAGCTTTGCAATATGTATATTTGCACTTGAAGTAATCACCTAAAATTCCTTTTTTCATGGAGAAAAATAAAGATATTCAGGGTCCTGTTCATATGACCCGTTTTAGAAGTCTACGTGAAGCTGAGAATTGTACCCTCGGTATATCCCTGTCCAGGGATAATAAATGATTTTAGGATGGCTAGCTCAGATATCCATTTTTGTAATGACTTTCTTCCTAGTGTCTTAAAGATGATGCCTACCTTTCCTTTATTAGTAACAGGGAGTGGAAGATGCTATCAAAGGATTAGAGAGGAAATGTGATCTACCTAAATAAGTTGCCACTGATTATACGGGAGCCTGGGGCATTTAATTCAGGTGTACTGCCTCACTCCTTCTCTAAATTTTAAGAACCTGTTTGATCTCTGAATTAGGTAGACTAGATCTCACCACTAGCTTTCTTGATTCTCCTTCTTAAAAAATAAGTTGTTAATTTTCCTCTCCCTCCTGCATTTGATGTAGCATTATGGAATAATTAGGAAACCACTTACTCATATTTCTTAATGTGAGCTGCAGAAGATCTTAATACTTGTTTTGTCAGGGTAGTAACACACAGTGAAATGACCCTCTTGTTTGGTCTGCTGAAGAGTAGAGACTCAAACTAGTGGACAGGCTCCCAACAGGAAAAGTATAAGTAAAGCAAGGTTCAGCTGGTAGGATCTCCAGCTTCCTGGAGAGTCTTACCTAAAGACAACTCAGTTACTCAAATTCTTTCAAAGTATTTGCTAGACATTTTGCAAATAAAGAAAGAGAAGTGGATGAAACAAAGTCCAGAAAAGAGACACAAGCTCCATGTAAAAGAATAAATATTTAGTGTAATTGACATCCAGAAAAGCCTATTTATATTTGGAAACAAATACTGGATTAACTCCCAGCAAATGTATAACAGCTAGTCATAGCTTTCCCAAGAAACTGTATCACTATTAACTGTTTCTGACAGCAACTATGACTGTAGTTTAGATGTTACTCTATACAAAAAAATAGCCAAATATTACAGTATTTCTGTAGTAAGTTATTTTTAGTTTCCCAATTAAAAGGTTAGATTCATCTCACCCAGCTTCATCTCTCTACGCCCTAGCTGGCTACGTTTCCTATAATTACAGGAAAGAAATAGGAAAATCTAAACTGATATTTATCCTGGGAGGTTGAAGTTTCACAATAATCTTTCACCAGCCCAAGGCCATGGTGCTCTTGTGTTTCTGCCTAACCCATGCTCATCCTCCAGCCAAATCCCTAGTGTTGGTGATGCTAGTTGTGATATGAGTCAAATCAGCTTGATGGACACTGGGTGTTTTTCTTTTTCTGGACAAAAAGAAAAGCACAGAGATCGTTTTCGCTGAGCTGTGGTCTGTTTGCTAGAGACACCACAGGGAGGGCAGTGCAGCTACTCAGTGGGAGGGAGATTGAGGGCAGCCATTTCAGCAGCATCACATCTCATACAGGCTTAGACTGATCGTGACACTGCACCCTCAGACTACTGTCAAAGCGGGGATGAATTGCCTTCTTGAGGGCCTCTTTTCCTCTTCTGGCTGCAGATGGAGCTTAGGTTTATGCATTTAATCCACAGATGTCTAAGCTGAGTTGATGAAATTGCATCAGGACCTAGAATGAAGATACCATGAGAGAGAAAAAAAGTACTGTTCTCAGCACGTTCTACCAGTGGAAGGAAGTTATTCCTTCCACAGGGACAGACCAAATGAATGCTCCAGGGAAGCTTCACTTACCTGCCATAAAGAATTTTTTTTTTCTTTTTCCTTTACAGGAACCTGCAGTATCTTGCTCAGCAGCAGCACTCATAGAGGGGATGTGGTGACATTCAGCTCTTCAGGTGACAAGGAAACTCCCAGTCAACCATCTAACCTTGTACTCATGGATTGCATAAACAAAAATGTTGCCAGCAAAATCTACCCTTTCGCTACCTTTTTTTTTTTTTTTTTTTCCTCCTGATTGTGGCTTCTAAATCCAAAATATCCTTCAGACACTACTTGTTGTAACTATAGAAGGTATCTTGCAGCATTAGACTTGTGCACACAGACTGCAGAAATAATGCATTGCATTTCTATAAGCTTTTACTAGTCTGTTGTAATGGAAGTAAATCAGACATGAGTTAGGTCCTGCATAAGAAATCTAATTACTGATGAAGTAGTAATATAGGAAATTCAAAATTTTCTGGAGCACCGTGCTCAAGCCTTTCAGATAGATTCTCATCTCACTTATCCACATTTTTCAAATCCATCAACTTAAATTGTTTATCTCTTGTTCATACTATGGTAAGTAAAATTAGAAAAAGAGAAAGAAGAAAAAACAGAAAGAGAAAAGAGAAAAGAGAAAAGAGAAAGAGAAAGAGAAAGAGAAAGAGAAAGAGAAAGAGAAAGAGAAAGAGAAAGAGAAAGAGAAAGAGAAAGAGAAAGAGAAAGGGAAAATGAAAACTAGTTCATTTGTGGGGAAAAAAAAAAAAAAAAAAAAAAAAAAAAGATTAAAGAACCTGCTCATCTACAATTATCATTCATAGGTGTTGCAGTTTAACCTGGCAGGCAGCTAAGCACTACAAGATCCCAGTTCACTCCCCCTGGTGGGGTGAGGGAGAGAGATGAGGGAAGGTTAACATGTGAGAACTTGTGGGTTGAGATAAGGACAGTTTAATAAGGAAAAGAAGAAAACAAAAATATAAATAAATAAATAGAATTAAAAAACAAGTGATGCACAATGCAATTGCTCACCACCAGCCAGCTGATACCCAGCCAGCCCCTGAGCAGCAGCACCCCACCAGCCAAGTCCCCCCTTTTATTTGTTGATCATGATGCTATACAGTATGGAACATCCTTTTGGCCAGCCTTGGCCAGCTGTCCTGGCTGTGTCCCCTCCCAGTTCCTTGTGCACCCCCAGTCTCCTCACTGGCAGGGCAGCATGAGAAGCTGAAAATCGTTTAAATTAGTGTAAACACTGCTCAGCAACAGCTAAACCATTGGTGTGTTATCAACGTCATTTTTCTCCTAAATCCAAAACACTGCAACATACCAGCCACTATGAAGAAGATTAACTCTATCCCAGCCAAAACCAGGACAGTAGGTTAAGTTGCAATCTCACAGACAACTTATTGATTGACTGATAAATGTGATCATCTTGTACTGAGGAAAAAGAATCCAAGGAAGTGAGAAAATAAAATTACAAAAAATGAAGCAGTTTGATTAAATTAGAGGCAAAAATGTTTAGAAAAACATTTAAACCTTAGCTAAAGTATCTAAATCTCTTTACTAGACTCAGTCCCACATGATCTCACATGGTGCTCATGGATCAAGCTTTGCATTTGTGCATCTGCTGAACTTTTGCCAAATCAGTTTTGCAGCATCTGCTGCCAGTTGCACCCAGAACATGGGGTGAAAGAGAAAGCAAAATAGGGGAGAATATTTTACTGAATTTTTAAAATTTTCATTGAAAAACTTCCATTCATGTTTGGTTTCAGTTTTCTGCAAAATATGTTTATTTTTATAGATAAATCTGAGTACTAGTTGCATAGATGCTGGCACCAGATCAATTAGTAAAGCCTTGGAAAAATAGAGACTGAAATATAGAAACTGCTTTCAATTTTCCCCTTGCAGATAAAAGAAAAGCAGAAACAGATCTAAAGCAGAAGAGGAAAAAGTGAACACTTTCCTGTAGTGCTACATATTAGCCTTGTGAAATGCCTTTCATAATGATTACTGGCCCTCTCCCACTGTTTCTGAAGGTTGGGACATTAGTCATCAAATGAACAATTGTCACTATGAATTCATGTGGCTGTAGTCCAAATAGAGTTCTGGGATAGTTGCGGAGTATTATATACAAGAAGACACAGGAGCATTTGCCTGGTTACTGACCATTTCAGAAAATCCCTGAAGACACCTTAAATACACACACACAAAACACCGCCACAGAATATATACACGGGAAATTTGCTGAAGAAAGGTCTTTTCCTCACACAGATCAATACCACTGTTTGCAATAAAGTATGAACAGGTTTCAAAGAGATATTAAATCAGAAATCCTCCAAAGTATGTGGTATCCCAGGCCATAACTTTCAAATTGGAATAACTATGATCAGACTTCTGAAATCAGTGCCAGTCACTCAGTCCTGAAATTTTCTCATTTAGTCTACATATAGATTCAGAGATTAACGTCTGGACTGCAATCAAGAAAAGAAACAAAAAACAGAGGACAAAATGAAATACTTTTAATTTATGGCATACTGGAATGCAACATAAACCATTTCATATGAAGACATAATAAAATACAATCTGGCTCTACTCTGTTTTTACTGTAAGGCCCTTCCTAACATAAAAAACACATTTCAGAAATATATAGGAAAAAAAAATGCTAAAAGTGTCTAAGAACTCAAAAACTATTCTCCTAAGACCTGATCCAAAGCATTCTCATGTTAATGGGAAAGCTGATTGTCAAAGCACAAGATGTTATATGGTCTCAGTGAAGCTATTTCTAACTTTTGTGAGAAATGCATACCTATGGAGTTTTTTCTTGTTGCCTAGGCTTTGGCAGCTAAAAGCATAAAGTTTAAAAAATAAAAGATGGTAAAATTAACTTGCACTAAGACAAGTAATGGCTCTACCAAAAAATTCAAGTAGCAAGCCAATTTATCTTATAAATTGATTTAAAGCTTATATGCTAACTTTGTCCAATCTAATGAACCATTGAGCTCATGCAGTTTAGGGTGATTTTGACAGTTAATTTATAAGTGACTGCTCAAAACAAGCAACTACGACTTTTGGTCTCTCTGTGCCAAAAAGTAATTAGCTTGAACCTACATGAGTTTGCTAGCACTTGAAGACAAGCTGAGCTGTTTTATATACTCTGTAGAACATAGTCCTTTCAACATTGTGCAAATTAGCTTTCTTTGCCGACTTACACAAGTCTATTGTAAGCTAGGACCAGATTCTGTCTCAGAGGAATTCTGTGAAATCTGGGGACAAAATTTGACCTATACTTTCTAATCACCTGCAAAATTAAAAAATGTCATCTCTTCCAGGCACAGATTTGTCATCTCTTTTCAAATTGAGCATCTACAATAAGCCGTAATGACACAGTAAATTATAGTGAATATCATTGTAACCTAGCATTAATTAAACACATGTGTGAATTCTCTCATAGCAGAAATACAGAGGCACTCTGATCTGTGTAGCCAACGAATGTGGAAATTAATGCAAGTTCTACAATCCCCAACAGTCTTTTAACAATGCGTGGGTAGTTTGATAAAATGACAGGATGATAAACTATTACATTTTACTTCACAGCTGAATCGGTGCTTTAGGAAGTCTCATAGACTGTAACGTTCCTAGCACGTAATAATAATAATAATAAGTCATTGTGAGATGATGATACAGGTTTCAGTGCAGCCTTTGGCCTTTAAGGATGTGCACTTTTGTTTCTCATAATCACTGTCATTGAAACTCTGTGTCAGGTCATTCTTGCCAATTAAAACACTGTGAACCCTAAAGGGCTTCACTGAGAAACGAAGGGAAATTTATTTCCTTCTGAAGATGCATAAAGAGCATGATTGACTTGAAAAAAGTTTTCTAGTGTTGCAAAGTCTGCAAAGTTTGCAAAGTTTGAGTTGCAAAGATTGGACTAGGAAATAGTCTTCTTCTAAATTTTCATTCTTTCTGTTTCCCCTGGATCTCTCTACTTTTGTATAATAAGAAACCCATGGGACAAACTTCTGAGCTGCAAGTCACAACACAAAACAACGTTTTTTTATTGAAAATAACACTTTCTAATTGAAGTGAAAGAGTGTGTGCACACTACAGCAACATAGTTAGCAACAATAATCTTCCATCAGTATGAAACATCAGTCACTTGAAGACATGCTGGTACAATAAAGAAATAATTAGGTCATTGCACTTTTCAATTTCTGGCACAAAAACATTGAACAAAGGAAGAACATTCTTTTCCATCAAGTACAGAATGAAATTAGCAGCAGTGAAGACATTCGCAAGTGTTTCAGCCTTGGCTTCATTCACTCTGCTCTCCTAGTCCCATTGATGTGACAAATCGCCACTCCTGCTTAAATGTAGCCCCATTTCAGTTTCTCATTTTCTCCAGTGCATCTCAGTGGAATAAAACCCATGTAAAGATTTGCTCTGCAATATTTCCTGAAAAATTTCATTCATATATTATGAAAATTAAAGATTGTGGTTGGTGTTAAAGAAAAAAAAAAAAAAAAAACAGTTTCTGTAACTCTCTGACTTCATAAGAGATGAAGGTCCATTTGTTTAAAAGCCACAAACTTCAAACCTATGTGTATAGAACTTACCTTTGAAAAGAAGATACAAACAATACTGCCTACACTCAGATGCAGGCCTAGCTTGCAGCCTGCGAGCTTCAAAAACTTGGTGGAAATGCAAAGAGATAAAGTACATTTTTCATCTTTTAACAGAGATTTCTTCTCTTCATGGTATTATCTGTTCTTATAGTTCAAAGCATAATGGACTTTTAAGTACAGCCAGGTAAAGTGGGATCCAGGTGATTTCCCATCAAATCTAGTATCTATCAAAGAAACAAAACACATTTTCTGTCATAGCCATGTTTTTCCTCTCTTTATCTCATAAAGAATAAACAGTTCTGCAGTTACAGAAAGAGGCATTTGGTAATCTATGACCAGCTGATATTCCACAATTGACAAACAGATAAAATTATTATAAAAAATTCTCTGAGGAAAAAAAATATATATACATATATATATAAATATATATACATATACACATAAAGGCACTTGTTAGTTTCCATTTTATACAGAATTTATGGAAAGAGACCTGGTTGAAATTTCTGTACTCTTAGATAAACACAGTGGCAGATACAAGAGATGAATGGAGTAAAATACAGGTTTTCCTACTACACTTTCCAATCACTCTTACTGTTAATGGAATTACATACACTTACTGAAATGCAAATACACATCTCTTCAGTGATGTCAAAAGAAGGAAATAAAAAGTGTGTTTATTGCAGAAAAAGATCTGCATGCAAACTATGGGACTGATATTTCTAAGGTTGTTCCTATGACAGCTGTTTGGTATTACCTTGATGAACAATTAGGGTTGTCAAGACCTTGACGGAGGAACTGCCCACCATTATTTGTGGACGCATTCCTTATTCACACTAAAGGTCTAAAGGATGGTGTAAATGACAACAGGGTAAGAATTTTATTTTATAAATAGCAGGGGATATTTGAACATAGCTATTGTGTCAGCTCCTATAAAGGCATCACAAATCTGAATACATTTAGTATTACTCTGAAGTGTTCAGCTTCAATTATGTGTACAGGAATTGGAAATCTATGAGAATATCATCTCTCACTTAAAAAAAAAAAAACACAACATATTTTAACTTCTCACAGTGAAAAATCTGCTGTTTTGAGGTGTTTGCTTGCTTGTTTTGGAATCTTCATCTTGGCTTAAGATTTATACTTTGGCACTGTTATACTGCTACAGAGTTTGAGAGTGGTATGCAACCAACAGATTAAATGTAAGTTATGCTTTGGTTTTGTTTTTTTGATTAGGCATTGGAACGAGTTGCCCAGGGAGGTGGTGGAGTCACCATCCCCAGGGGTGTTTAAGGAAAGGTTGGACGCGGTGCTTTTGGACATGGCTTAGTGGATGACATTGGTGGTAGGGGAACAGTTAGACCAGATGACGTTGGAGGTCTTTTCCAGCCTTAATGATTCTATGATTCTTGGTGCCTCTGTATAGAAGTTCAAATGGATGTATCTGAACTCCTGTTCTAGTTA
Organism: Aythya fuligula; assembly: GCF_009819795.1. Lineage (NCBI taxonomy): Eukaryota > Metazoa > Chordata > Aves > Anseriformes > Anatidae > Aythya > Aythya fuligula. The sequence continues at coordinate 150,815,039 of NC_045559.1, forward strand.
ATAAAAACCTTACTGACAGTATTGGTATTGTCAAAGGAACAAAGAGATACACTCAGCTGGTGGAGGGCAAACTGAACCACTCTCTAGACCTCAGTGACAGCACTGATTAGAGAGTCAGTTTTATGGAACCAAAGGCACCCAGTGATATTTGAGATGTCATATGGCATCCTGTCTGGCCTTCCAGCATTTGGATCACCTTAATGTCCCGTGTTGTGTCTGCTAACCCCATACAGACATCTTGCAGCCGAGGCGTCTCTGAAACTGCTTTCTGACAGCAACTTCCTGCCTGCGATTGAGCTTCAGAAAGGCAGTATCGAAAAGTAGATGTCTAAATATCAGTGACCAAATGGGAGGTGGTTGTCTCAGAACTATTGGTGACTGGAGAGCTCCATTAACAAACATGAATGCTAGAGACATAGCTTATTTCTATGAGTACCTGACAGTGAAAACCTAAACTTAGGTGCCATAAACTACAAGGAAATCTAGACCCTTATATGACACACTTTCCCCCAAACATTCTGCTCGTTTCATGTTCAGCAGTACCTGCAGTCCTCCCCAGGAGCGAAGCAGATACTGTTTCAGCAGCTCTTTCCCACTTCAGTAGGAAGACGTGAACAAGAGATGCAACACAAGATACCAAAGGGAACTGCCAAAAGAAAGGGCAATGAAAAGTACACATGAAAGTACAAAACTCATACCAAGGAGGGCAGAGAAGGTGAGATGGCAAGGAATAAGTACAGGCAGCAGACTGCACACACTGTTGCTTCGGAAAATGCCCTTCAGCTGGTGTTGGCAGATCTGGCTACCTAATTACAAATGATATGAAACATTGCAAGTTTCAAACTCAGCACCAGAAGGTTGCTCTCTCAGGGCCAGGGAGCAGGGCACTGCCAGGACCCCATGGCTGAGTGCAGCAGAAAGAGCCAGGACCAAAAACAGGGCCACCAACAGCCCCCAACACTTTTGGGGAGTGCTGAACTGGGACCCTGTCAGTACTGAGATGGGGCCAGGCACAGGCAGCCCTGTGGTGTAGCTGGGGATGGACTGCAACGTGGCTGAGCCAAAATGGGACCTGAGATTCTGAGTGGGAGGCCCACTGAGGACTATAAGGCCTAGTGGTACCCTCAGGGCCCTGGCACAAGCTCTCAGAGGAAATCTATAATAATGTGAAACATTTCTTTTCTGAATGCCTTTAGTGTCCCAGATCTACTAGGGAGATGAGTACTGATAAGCCAAGATACATGCCAAAAAATGACCCCATGAAATCTGCATATTGCTATGTTCATTTTCCCACTGGCATGTCTGTTGGAAACTGCCCTCTCTTGCTACACTTCAGACTCTGAAACAAAGGAAGTTCAGCTGGTCCAACTGGAAATGAAAGCGCCTCTTAAAGGCTGAATAATGCAAGTGGTTTTAGGCCACAGAGAGACTTGCTTTTCCCCATCCAGCTCTAGAAGTGCTGACTGCCCCTTGTCAGAAACCATTGCCCAGTCTGACAGTAGAACGACTTAATTCTTTTCAGGCAAACTCAGGCTGATTGTCTTAGACAGTTTAAATCTTTGGTCAAAGCTTACCTGACTGATTTTGCCTATAGCAAATTATTAAGCACATGCATGTGTCACTTTGCAGGTCTATGGGCCCAAACCTTGCTCTTATTGACATAAATGCCTGCCTTAGCTGATTAATTTCTGAGAATGAGAAGGCCTGCCAAATAGTAATGTAGAGAGATATAATGGAAGTGGCTACTTTTGCCTGTTAGATTGTGAAGGAAGGTATCGAATAATAAGGGTTTTCTGTGTTATTTCAGTTTCACATTTAGATTGCCACTTTAAAATTGACAGATGATATTTATTTTATTTCTGTATTCTCAGTTATTTGCTATGCTCCTCAGCAAGGTGGTAAAGGAAATTACATGGGGAGAAGGTTCTTGAAGCTGCAGGGGATGGCAGAGAATAGGGGGACAGACAGCAGAGAGCTGGGAGCTTGTACCTCCTCCAGAAAGCCAGAGAGTCTTCTGTCGTATCCAGAAAGCCAACGTCAAGGCTTGAGAAGGAACAGAAGGAATTTCCCAGGGCACAGAAGGGACTGGGAAACTCGTATTAAGGCTCAGAAAGTCACAGAGTTAGTTGCAACTAAGCCTGAAATTAGAATCTGCCTGCAAAGACACAGGGGCAGGAAGGACCTGTGCATAAACCAGTATTTTTTTTTTTTTCTGTCTGACCTAGTTGTTTGTAGTTTTATCTATTTCAAAAGCTAAGTTTCTAGTTTTTATTCCAGTAAAGAATGACTTTTTCTAAGTCTAAAACATTCTTAGGTTTCTTGGAGAAAGAAGTTTGTTATAGAAGAAAGTCTGCACTGATCTGCTCGAGGCTGTAGCTCATTCAGGGTTCCACAAATACATGTAACAACCTCCAAAATCAGGTGCATAGATTAGTGGGTCTATAGCTACAGAGGACCAGTGCATTCATCCAGCTATGCATCAGGGTGTGTAACTGAAGACGTATAAGCTAAAATCTTAGATTCTGTTCAAACCCAACCAGGAAGACACCTACCAACAAAACAAAACAAAACAAACAAAAAATAAACAAACAAACAAACAAACAAAAAAAGAATCCCTGATTACCAGAGAGAGGCCAAGGGAACTGCTTGCAGATAGTAGGGTGTTTATTTGTATGGTTCTGGTATTGATTGCTCAGATCTCATGTATTTTCATTAAATGAATCTCAGCTTTGATAGACATTCAGTTTGGGCTCTGCTGAAGCCAAATTGGTAAATCTGAACTTATAATTAGGAAAACAGATCTAGCAAGTCAGTAACCTCCAGCAAGACAGGATAATGTGCATCTGAGGGCTGTATCATCTTCCATTGGCTGAGCTATATGGAAATTGGCATTTACCTGTGCACCAAAAAACAGCACCTCTACCAAAAAACAGCACCTCTACCAAAATAAGAAGATCCATGAAGTTTTTAGGATGTTATAGTTATATCACATCATGTTCACCAGCCTAAGCAATGTAAATATGAGGGCTTATGGGGATCATCTGCAGCATTCTTTATTCTACAGAAAGGATAACTGTGACAGTAGTCCACAAATTTTGGATGGTTGGACTAGATGATCTTGTAGGTCCTTTCCAACCTTGTGTTTCTATGATTCTATGATTCTCAGGGCACAAATCTCTCTATCTTCACTTTCTTTGTGTATTTTTTTTCAACTTTTTCAACTTTCATCTACTTTTGATGAATGTGAGCCTTCGTAGATGTTCAATTTTAAACAAAGAAGAAAAACATAGCCTACTTACTGCCAGATACTGCTCAGAGTACAAGTCAGAACTACAAATGAGAAATCCTTCTGTGTATTGCCAGTGTTACACCGTACTACTGTGTCTGCCTCAGTATTTTGCAGCAGGAGACACTGCAGCTATCCTCTCAGTTTTCACAGCATTTCAATCCATTCATGAAACTAATGAAAAAAGTGTCACACAGTGTCTTTTTTTTTTTTTTTTAAACTACAAGATCTTGGCAAAGACTCAACTTTTTTAAAAAGTTATGTTTCATTCATTTCTATAGCATTTATTTTTTGGCTCTACATTTTTCCTCTTGATGTGTAACTGCATGATGTCTTTGTGTCTCAGAGTTATCTCAAACAAAACATCCTGCAACTTTTAGCTAAGTAGCTCCAGTACTAAGTTGGGTCCTCCAATATCAGTTCTTACTATGTAGTTCATATCAGATGAAATCTTGACCACTGCCAGGTGTTTCCTGTATTTTTGGCCTCCCAGGTAGGATTTTCAAATAATCTTCAAGTTGCGCCTAAAGAGACAACATGTTGCCTGGTGCTAGGTGACTCTGAGCCTGCTTGATGACTGTTAGGACTAATTGAATGCTAATGATGCACAATGTTTTCACAGGAAATAGGGCCATAGGGACTATTAGACCATGTCCTCTCAATTTACATATATGTCACAGGCTTTTGAGTTTTGTAAGGTTATCCTTGCATTCAAGCTAGCCAATATTTCCAGATTGAGCAAGGCTATATTCCTGGCCTCATTCAGGACAAGCAATTCTATCCCTGGCCTGAGAGAAACAGCTTACATGGTTTTGGGCCCCAAGAGAGTGAGCAATGGCCCTTGGGTGCTCACCAGACTGCATGTGTGTCAGTCAAATATCTCACTGTGCATCAATCTTTAATATGACCATCTTTAATATCATGGAGGCCATCCATCTTTGGGGCTACTGGTCACACATACATCATTGTGGAATTTAGAAGGGGAGACATTGCACTGAGCTCATCAACAAAACTGATGTCCTCACTGAATCTTCTCCAAGGCAATTTTTGGATGATATAACCAAGCTGATGTCATTTAATCATCCTCAAGGGACCAGCCAACTTCATGACTGCTTAATGCATGCTCATCACAGAGGAAGTATACATAATCTTCACATGTTTTGTAAAACCATCCTCAGCCTCGTGGGTCAGGCCAGCTACTCCCTCTGTCTGGTCACATAAAATGTCATGGAAGTACATGCAATGTCAGCAATAGCACCTTGTTACTCCAGTGTATTGTGTATTGTATCTAGGCAGCAGAACACAAGTAAATAGCACACCTCTTTCCTTCTCTCCTGCTGAGTTTTTTTTGTTCAGCACCACCAGTGGACACAGAGGCAATTTTATACAGAGGGATTCAAGAAGAACAGAGTGCTTTTTGCAGGTTCTCCCTGTTCTAACACTACCTTTTCGCAGTCTAAAAGGCTATGAGTCAGTGAAATAAATGGTTGGGTGTGACACCAGGTCCACTGGTGTTGCCAGATCCACCATCCTCAAAGACTAATCATGACCAATGTATATATCTTCACCTGGACTCAAGATTCTAGACTACTGTTCTCTTTCCTGGGTACCTTCCCCTTCAAGGGGATTTCTCTATCATCCATATCCTCCATGTAAGTAAGAGCTCAAAGAGGTGGTTGAAGAGATTTGTCTGCTCAGGTTGTTCTCTCTGTCCTTTTCCCAGTGGAAAAGAAATCATTTTTCCCAAAACTTCATGCAAGAGATGACTATCAGACCTGTCTATTCCTCACGTATACTTAAGTTAATGAGGTTTCTTCTTATATATTGATTTCTTGGATTATTTCTGGAAATTCTTACATGTCTCTCACTGTGCTCCCACCAGAGTTCTTTGTCCAATGGGATAAATACACAGGCCAGCAGCCAAAAAATCTCAGTTTTTAACCTTTGTGCTGCCCCCTCAGACACTGCTGGGACCTGTTCCATGTATTCAACATAGCCTCAAGAAAAGCAATGCCCTGGAGTTATGGTGGTCTTCAATATTTGTTTAGAGATTCTTGGATCCCACTACATATACTACTCTTTTATTCTCCATATATCCCTAAGGTGTCAACAAAAGTCTGTCAACTGCCCTCTTTCCTGAATGATGCCGAAACCCCAAGGCCAAATAGTCAAAATGTGTAATGGCTGGAGGAAGGATAAACAGAAGGGAATTTCCACCCTGCACTCCAAGGAAGCGGAGGCACTGAAGGGAGGAGAGAGACCTAAGGGCCATCTCAGAGACTACTGAAGTGCTAAGGTTTGAAAGAGAAGGACCCCTCTGTACAAAAAGGAGTTTTTGGCATGAAGTGAGCCCTAAAAGTCAGACTAGAAATAACAGATACTTCTTTTCTTCCTTGGAGATCAAGGAAGATCTCCAAGATACATGCAGAGTATTCACACATAGATGCCTTCTTTTTGGGACATCTAAAATTACTTGGATTTCATTTGCATAAAAGACCGTTCCTATGTACAGCCCTAGGCAGGATATTCAAAGAAAGATGGGAAACATAAAAACAGGCTACCTCCTGGCTTGGCTTATTAGAAAATCAATCATTGTGGTGTGAATGGGTTCTGTTAGATTCAGTTGATGCTAATAGAAGGGAATACAAGCTCTCCTCCTGCCTTCACAGCCATTTTCTTCATTTATCTCTTAATTAACTTTTCAGAGCACATCAAGAACAGAAAACTACTGATCTTCCCTTCCCACTTGATAAACTATTCTTTATTATTATCCTTCAGAGACCCAAGATTTTTCTAGTGCTCTACAGTTAAATGAGGAAGAGCAAGGCAGTTATCAGGGTGTATTAAAGAGATTTGAATTCTATTATAATCCTAGAAAGAATGCAACTTGCAATATTTTTCATGTAAGGGAGAAAGTGAGGGAAACTTTTGGACTTCATAAAATTGCTGATGTACCATGTGCATTGCTGAGGGCTTTCCAGTCACAAGTGTACAACCTGCTTTTCACTACCAGCTCTGTACCCTCTCACTCAGGCTTCCATAGCAACATTTTCCAGAACCTCCAGGGCAAGGGCAGTATTTTTCCTTGTTGCTCTCATGCTGTTGCTTTCATGTTGCTTTTCTCATGGCCTTGCACCTACAAATCCTTTTAGTGTTGTTATGGCAGATCCTCATTCATGCTGCTGACATGAGAATTGACCCTTCTATGTCCTTTTCATATCCTTGGTTGTAGCTTTTGGCTTATGTTATGGAATCCAACAATATGCACGCACAGAGCTTAACAACCAGTACCTACCTTCATCAAAGCATGTTCTCATCAATGCTAATAGCAGCATGAGTGAGAATAGCAGTGAGTGAGAAGAGGCAGACCAGAGGAGACAGCTTCAGATCACAATTCAAGGCTAGGAAGTAAAATCAAGACAATACCGAAGTTCACTGAACTATGAGATCATAAACCATTAACATGATATAGAGCTAGGACAAAGCTTCCAGTCAAAAGCCTAAAAAATGCAGTCAGAGTGAGTGTAAGAAACAGCATGAAAATTGTTCAAAGGCTAGAAGCATAGACATTATGTTCAGTCTTCAGACAGCTTTTGTATTTTTAAGAAGCAAAATCATTTTATGGAAGTCTAGAGACATGGACTGACAGTACTGTAAAAGAAACAAAGTGAAAGTGCTGTAGTAACCTATATTTTCATTAGAAGGTTTCATCAACAGGGAGACATTTTTAAGCAGGGAATCAAGAGGATCTGTTTTGCCAACTGTTTAAGATACAGCTACATGCAGGAAATACAATAACAAATAATAAAATGTTAACGTCTAATTATTAATGTTATTAAGTTATTATTATCCAAATATATATTAATATATATTAATATAATGCTAAAGGTTTTGTAGGATTATTTGTGTATTTCTGTTGAAAATTAACAGTTATGATCAGGGCTTCGATATTCTTTATTAAATGCACTGTACCAGATAACACACTACAACTGTTAAGAGGATGAATGTTCTGAAAAACTAAGAGTTCAAACACATTTTTTCAAATTCTATATAGCAATAATCTCCTCTGCCTGTTGAACTGGTGTAAAAAATGTTTCAAGGTTATTTTAAGAGGCAAAGGAATCAAATATAAACCCCTTTGAATTTGGCACCACACAGTGATAGTCTAGTCCCTGGTTGCAGGGGCTGCCTCACAATAAAACATTTATTTTATACTAAAGCATGGAATTTAATCTGGCTACTAGCTACTGGATTTAAAAGCAGAGAAAACATGAATTCGTATTACCACCATGAAAAAGCAGGTAGAGTGGATTAAGTTCCAGGAACACGTCGCTTATAACCTCTGCAGCTCCAGTGGGTTGGTCAGGAAGACCTGGAGACCAGGTGCTACGCAGGAGGCAATGGAGCTCTGAGTCAATTTGGGTCTTTGACAAGGTGGCTCGTTTCTAATTGAAACAGGAGCTTTTTAGAGTGAGTTGCCATTATCAGGCCTCCATGACAGGAAGCACCTCTCATATGTTGTTTAGCACATACAGATTAGTTGACAGACACCTGGCTACTCTCACAATATGGCTAAACAAATATCAGACAGCACCAAGTCAATGTGAAGGACCACAGCACTGACCAGTTGTCCATCCAGGCTCTGACAACAGCCTTGAACTGTGCCTCATTTTAAAAGGTCATCAGACAATGGCCATCCAATAAAGTATCAACACCCAACTCTTTCTCCTCTTCCTGCTTCCTGCTGTTTTCAGCCAGCTTGTGAACCCACTGCAGTAATTGTTATTCTTCCTTAAATGACTGAAGTTTCAATCTGTGCTATTAAATTTCATCACAGCTCTAACCCTCTAACCTGCAGGCTCATCTAGTTTGAATGTAATGGTCTGTTTCTCTTTGATATCAATAATGCCAACCAGCTTTATGGCATCAGCACTAGCAAATTCATTTGTGAGATGCCAAACTTTTGGTTGAAAAAGAAGAGAGAGAGAGATTCCCAAGATTAATTCTAGAGGGAAAAAATATCAAAACTAAAGCTGGGTACCTGAAATGTTGACTTCTTGCTCAGAGCTGTTGGCCATTTCAGAACTTGTTCTATGCATATCGTATGCAATTAGTCCTTGCAGTGGTATAAAATGAAAATTTTAATACATGAACAATTACCCTCAGATTAAGGAGATTTTGTATAGACTGAGAACAAATTTGAAAGGTATTAGTTGGCCAAGTCATATTTGCAAAACCAACTGTATTCAGCATTATAAGCTGCACATTTATGTAAGTCTTTCACTTGTAAGGTCTTTAATTTTATATATATATATTTTTTTTAATAAAGATATCAGATTTTCAGACCAAATGACATCAAATAGACCAAAAAGAAATAAATAAGAAATACCAGAAGATTGGCAGTTGGTTTACAAATAGTTTTTACTACCCCGATTAGTCTTCTCATATTTTTCATATTTTCCCATGCCTTTTCCTATTTTCTAGTAGGAATTAAGATTATTATCATTATTTGAATTTATTGTCAGTAATCAGTCTAATTGAGATGCTAAAAATGCAAATCCAGAACATTTTAACATTCTGTGTCTCCTTAACATATTATGAATAGATGACAGAACATAAAAATGGTTTTGTGTATTTATTTTTTGCTTGCAAGTCAACATACAAGCAACCTATACAATACATGCTTTGTTCTGTACCAGATATAATAGGACAAACACACTTCCTTGCCCTGTTTTCCCTTCCACCAATATCACAGCACAAAAGGCATACAGAGCAATGAAGAGAAAAAGTGCCAGGCCTGTGCTGCCAGTCCTTGAACAGCGCAAGCCTGGGAACTGCCTTTGCTACTGATGTAAATCCTATGCTACATCCCATTTCTCCCAAGTGCTAACTGTAGTAGCTTACATCTCCCACGTATGTTAGATAATTAGCAAGCAGTGCTCCTCACTGAAACTCGTAATTCCCTTTTGCTTTTCTCTTTTAATTAAAACAACTCCCTATCATATTTTCTTGATTTGTCTGAGGTGATAGTCACACTTTTGCCTGTCAGCAAACAGCAGTAATTCCACAGCTATCTCCAGGAACCAAATGACTCAAGTTAGGGAATAAATCCCTGATGTCAGGGGCTGTTGTTGATTCATTCTGCAGAGACTGACAGTCAATCTGATACCATTTCTGAGGTCAGAGTACATAAATAGCAGCTTGTGCTGTTTTTCCCATCTAAACCCATATCTTGTATGGATTCATTTCCTGCAAATGGGTTCATAAAATGCCTTCAGAGAATGTTTAGAGATGAACATCATAATGGGGATTAGTGCTTTTCTGTTTCTATGTTGTTTTTCTTTCACCATAGCATCTGGTCTCTTTGGCAGCATGGGAACATGCCATTAGTAAATAATATTACTACCCTTAAAAGACTCACATTTCTGGCTGGCTGTACTTTATGGTCCCCAGTCTAAAATAACTGACAAAAACAATATGGGCAAAAAAGTTTCCAAAAGGCTGAGGCTGTTTTGGGAAGTGTTGGTGGGGGAATGGATTTTGAAAGTATTTTTTAAGCATTGAAACTTATTTTTCACAACTCCTTTGCTCACACTTCATCAACATCTCCACTGTAAAATGAACAGGAGGTCATAGCTATAGTCACATATCTTTCCATATATCCCAGGGTATTTGAGAGTAAGTCTTGGTTGTCAATGAACTATCAGATGGGTTCTCTGTCTCTGTTCAACGTATCTCTGAAGAGCAGAAAAGACATTGCTTTACTGTTATTTTTTTCAAAGTTGTCCAAAAACATGGGTAAGCATGGCATGAGACTTCAGATTTTGATTCCTCTGAGGAAGACTAGATTTCAGTTTACAAGCCTATTTGGAAAGTCTGATCAATACGAAGTATAAAATTACTCCATTAATTTTTCAACAGAGAACTTACTTAGCTGGAAGATACTGGATGTTATTTTTCTTTCCAGATCAAAAATGTATGAGAAATGTAACCAAGACATACTGCAGGAGAAATGAGTAATGCAGAATCAAGGACAAATTAATATTTTTTGTTTTGTTTTGTTAAAATATATCCAAGGAAAACATAGGTACCTTAAAAACATAGCTCATCTTAAGGCTAAAGCAGTACCTATGGAGTTAGGAGATAAAGGTTCATTTCCTGTTTATGATACATTATAGCTGGGTGACCTTGAGTCATTCATATATGGCTCAGTACTGCTCCCATGGAAGCCAGTGAAAAATCTCTCCTAACCTTCAGTGGTAAAATGGCTAATGTGGTAAAATAGCTAATGAGGTAAAATGAGAGCCCTAAGGCACTGTGGATTGCTGATTTGATGCAGATGTGTGGAGGGACATCACATAGCCAGTTGTGGTACTTGATGCCACCTTGGCCCTAACTGAACATTGTCTATCTGGGAATTAACTGTCTCTACTGCTTTTCTTATAGCTATCTAGGTTATAAAACCCTCAAATATGCAATGTAATGTAGTACAATACAGTACAATACCATATAATATAAAACCTACTTATATAAATTCTAAAAGATAGAAAACTTTAAAGACATTTAAGCTACTGAAAATGTGATGGGCAGCAGTAATGAGGAGCAGGTACAAAAGACTAGTCTTAACTCAGGTGTGGGACTCATTGCCCCAGGATGGACCACTTACTAGAAGTTCAGAAGACTATTTAGGCTCACAGAAGGGAATTCCACTATTATTAAATTCATTGTAACCATACTTCACTTAGAAAATACATGGCAATGCTAAAAGTCAGAGGCTGGTGGAGTTTTTAGGAGAAGCATCACATACCTTGTCCTGTTCCCATACTTTTCCAAGAAACCACTTAGAAATAATGTTTTAGCCATAGTCAGAGATGAGACAGATAGCTGCAAAGAAGCACGTGCAGCTAGTGAACTGACCAGGGTGGACTTTATTTATTGGAGAGGGAGTCTGTAACTCTAGACTGATGTACAAAATGACTCTGGGGTGTTGATGCTGTAGACACTTTAGCACATGATAACTTTAATCGTGTGAATGATCCCACTGAAATTAGGTCTTAAATTAGTACCATGTTTCCTACATTACTGAAAGCTCTGAAGCTGTAAGAATCAACCTGGAAAGGAGAAACATCTCTTGAGCTGCAAACAAGCCCAAAAAAATGGCTGCATAACACAGATGGGTTGTGAGGGCACATGGAAGGGTGCACTAAGGATTTTGTGTCTGTAGTCAGTACAGATAAAGCACATAATGACTGAGAATTCATGGTTACCATTCTGAATAAGAAACTATTGATTAAAAACTGGATGATGAAGCATTTGTAGCCTGGAAAGAGAAAGACCTAGGATGGATGGCCATCTCTGCATATGCACAAAGATTATATTCATGCATGTATAGCTGGGGTGAAATCTGCCACTAGGGATTTGGTACTCCAATTTATACAGAGCAAAAATATTTTAAAGGTGATAGAACTTACTGAAATTGGCATAGATAATTAAACAGAAAGCACCAACTGTTAACTGAGGATAGTTAAATTGATGGACAGGGGTTTTATTTATTTATTTATTTATTGCTTTTGCCCCAAAAGTTTCTATCTTAATCGTATTTTCTTTAGACAGTGATCACAGAACACTAAAGAAAGCTAAGCTGAGAGATCAGTTGTTTCTATAATGCAAGGACTTGTTTATTGGATACCCTATTTTTTAAAAGTATGATCAGAATACTGAAGCTTCATAAAAATTTGTTTCAGGGGCCAAGGTCCAGAAGTCTGATAGGACTGTATTGCATTCCTTAAAAGACTGAGGAAATGCTGTTCCCATTTTCCCTGAAAGTAGTAACGTATGGTGGAATTATACAGCTGGTGTGCTAGCTGATTTCAGCTGTAAAAAAATAATCTGCTCAGTCTGCCCTCAGGTCTGTTCCTGCCATTTGGTGTCAATTGGCCATAAATGAGAACTATCACTGTGAATCATCAGATGACATTAGGGGGCTTAATCATCTAAGATATTATTTTAGAAGAAAACCCCCTACTATGATTTTTCTCCTCAGTTAAAATAATTTGTAATAAGGTAAAGGCCATAATTAAAATGTAAAATATGAATATCTCTCTTGTGTAGCTTCTGGGACAATTAAAGATTTGCACTTGATAGATCCATAATGATAACTGAATCTCTGTATAGATACAAGTTACTGCAGGATGAAGTATGAACAGCACTTTGGACTCACAGAAAATTTTTCTGTTTATTTCTGTAAGGCTCATTACTGCATTTCAAAAGGCTAAAGTATTTCAAGGAGAATGTTCTTTATTTATAAAACCTGTAACAGAAAATTGGGTGTGTTATGTGCAAAGATAACACACCTAATTTTGAACAACTCACAGGAGAAGGTATGGCAATTAGATACCTGCAGAAAGTCCCACATGCTTAACTTCAGTGTGCAGGATCAAGACCTAAAAATATTTTTGACTGACATGTAAGTTATGAGAGATGCTGATACTGGGTTACCTAAGAGGGTGGAAAAAAATCGTCACCTCTCTGTGGTGAAAAAAAAAAAAAAAAAAAAAAAAAAAACACATCTAGATTTTAAAATCTCCTTTTATGCACAGCTCTTCACTTTTACCAAACTTTTCCTTAAGCATTAGTTCTTCTCTATGCAAAGGATGTGTACTTCAGAATTTCACTTCAGAACAGTTTGATGTTAGCTGAATTTTTGTCTCAGACTTACTGTTCAAGCTAGTGGAGTAAGCAATGTATTTGTTCATGACTGTGGACATTGCTTGAAAATATCCTACACAAATTTCCTGCAATTATGTTTATAAAGCATTCAATTCAATCACAGAACATGTTCTGCTTCCAAATATGAAAGTAAATATTCAAGATGTGAGAACACATGACTGGTACTCTCTGCATTTCAGAAGATATTTCAGTGAAGGCATGGTTAACCCGTGAGGCATCTGTAGCAACTATCAAGTACAGAAAGTGATTATTTCATGTTGTCGTGGTTTAACCCGGCTGGCAGCTAAACACCACGCAGCCGTTCGCTCACCCTCCCCCCTCCCTCTCTGGGACGGGGGAGAGAAATGGAAAGTGAAGCCCGTGAGTTGAGATAAAGACAGTTTAATAAGACAGGAAAATAATAATAATAATAATAATAATAATAATACAATGATGATAATAGTACTACTACTAATAATATGTACAAACAAGTGATGCACAATGCAATTGCTCACCACCCGCTGACCGATGCCCAGCTTAACCCCGAGCAGTCCGGCCCCCTCCCCCCGGCTAGCCACCCCTATATATTGTTTAGCATGACGTCAGATGGTATGGAATACCCCTTTGGCTAGTTCGGGTCACCTGTCCTGGGTCTGTCCCCTCCCAGCTCTTACTGCACCCCCAGCCTGCCTGTTGGCAGGACAGAGCAAAAGTCTGAGGTGTCCTTGGCTTGGTATAAGCACTGCTCTGCAACAATTAAAACATCGGGGTGTTATCAGCACTCTTCTCATTCTAAGCCAAAACACAGCATTCCACCAGCTACTAGGAAGAAAATTAATTCTGTTCTAACTGAAACCAGGACACATGTTCAGTCTGTTTCAGAGGATTGTAGTGAAGGCTGAACTCGGAGTTCCTTTAAAACCAACTATCCTCTGTAAAGCACAAAGAATATTAACAGGAAGAAAGATATATTTTATTGATAGTATTTTGACATTTTTACTGCACAATCTCTTTCCAAACTCTTCTAAATCTCCATGAAATCATCTGCCTCCATACAAGTGCCTTAAACAAGAACTAAAACCTTTATAAAAACTGATTAAAGCTGATGTCATGATTAATAGGCTAGTGCCTATTATGAAAGATAAAGTTGAAGACTGCATTGATTTCAGTGAAACAAACGTGGCTTCTTGGTGCCCGAGAGTACAAAATAAGCACCTGGGAATAAAACCATGTTTGCAACAGTCAAAGAAATTTAGAGTTAGTGACATCAGTCTGTATAACAGTCTGTGGGGTAGCCACAGATGTCTTCTGGTTTCACAAAAAAATGATGGGCATGCCTCAGAGCACTGCTAACTATTTTGGTCCGTGTTTCCCAAAACAAAATAATCTTCTTTCTTTACTGCTCAAAAAAAAGCAATTTTGGCACCTATTGTCTCTTCATCTGTCTTCTCACTTGAAGAAAACCTCAGACTGACTGATAAAAATATATTCAGAGGAGACTATTATAAACATTCCTTCTGGAATGCAGAATGAAGCTCTAAAACATCCAAAAAATGAACTTCAAAGAAGAGACCATTGTGTTTGTCTCTTTGTTTTCTGTATATCAAACATTCACATGTTAAAGCTTTCTTTTCATGTCTGTTGTTTCCTTCTTCCTTTTTTAAAGGAGAAAATGTAAAAAAAGAAAAAGAAGTTCAAATGTTCTCTGCATTTTCATTACAGGTTTGGTAGTGTTGAGACAATAAAATAAAAAAATAAAATAAAATAAAATAAAATAAAATAAAATAAAATAAAATAAAATAAAATAAAATAAAATAAAATAAAATAAAATAAAATAAAATAAAATAAAATAAAATAAAATAAAATAAAATAATAAAGTCCTTGATATAACTCTGTTAACTTTCATTGGAGGGACAGTCTCCATGCCGGTTCAACTGAATAGGAAAAATATTCTTTCTAAGATATCTTCATGATGTAATGATGCTATATTATTACTACTATTATTATTATTATTATTATTATTATTATATCAAGTTGTATTTTGATTTTATTTATTTTTAAACAGCAACTTCTAGAATAGAAATGGGCATGATTTGTGTTTTAACAACAGGTAATTTTCTCAACACTATGAACATAGTAGTCCCTTTATTAAGGGAAAATAATAAGTAGGAAGCCATCTCTTATTTTAAATCACTGTCACTTCACCATGGAAGAAACTCTCTTCACTCACTGTTCATATGAAAATCCTCCACGAATATTACATAAAAGACAAATTAAATAAAACTTAACAAATCCAGAAGATAGAAGAGTCTGTAAGTGCAGATAATGTAAAGCAATAATCAAATAAGATACAGGAAAGTGAGTCTGAGCTTCAATACTGGGAAATGGGACAAGAAACTAAAATCTCATTTTAGAAACCTAATAAGTTCAGGTTAATCAGGTTAATGATTTCAAGCTCTTTGAAATCAGTATTTATAAATCTCTAACATCTGGATATGATGGTTGTAACTTTCTCAGTATTAGCAACATTCAACTACAGCAGATGGCTACTGCCAAAACACAGAAAACTTTGTTAAGAAAATATTTGGGTTTTCTCCTCCTGTTACTTAAGTTTCACAGCTTTGAACATAGAATTTGATGGAGGCAGAGGCAGCAAGTTATTTCCTTACAAAAATAAGGCAAATTTCTCATAATTCTACTACATAAAAACTTTTTTTCAGCATAGTAACACTGCAAATATTCAAGTTGTACTGTTGATCTAGTTTTAATTACAATATTCATGAGAATTATGCCAATCTGATTTTCCCTGCTTGTTTTAACAACTTTAGAACACATTCCGTGTCTTTACTGTGAGTTTAGGATTTTTTTAGTTTGAGCATTGCAAATTTTACATCGCATATAAAACAAATATTCTTTATTCTTCTCCGTTGTTAGGAAAAAAAAAAAAAAAAAAAAAAAGCAGCAATCACAATTTGTTTATTTCTCTCACAATTAGTGCAGTTTTACAGTTGATAAATATCAGTTCAAATCCACAAATACTTTGTCAGCCTTAATATCCACAAATAATCTTATTGGAATTGACAAGTAGGATTTATAGGATGCTCAGTGGCATTCAAACAATCTTCCTATTGACTTAAAAGAAATTCAGGTCAGTCATCATAAGAAAACTGGGGACAAGAAGTTTCTCGGTCATTCCTGAATCATTTGTGAATTTCTTAGAAATCTTGTGTCAAATATAGTTTCACAGAAAGGAGAAGCATACCTGTAAATGAAACTTTCTTTGAAAGGTAGGCTGGGTCCACTAATTACTCATTTGAAATTCTGGTTTTTTTTTGGTCTGGGATAGCACTACATATGTTTATTACTAGTTGGAAAACAGTTTGAAAAGCCTTTGCTGTTGTTCTAATTGAGCCTAGTGTGACAGTCCATTAGCACTTCTAAGTATCACCTTTTTTACTCAGTGGTGGTCACACAACGGCCCTGATTCAACCATAGTAAATCCCTACATAGGACTGTCATGTGAGGAAACAATTTAGCACTTATTGCCTTTTTATAAAGGAAAAGAAACAGCAAGCATCATGCAGCTCTAAATTTTTCCCCATGTCACTTTTCCTAAGGATCCAGCTCATGCAGCACCTCAGCTAACAGCTTGCCTTCATTGCCAGTATTCAGTACATTCTCTCATGAAACAACCTGGGCTGAGAAAAAACCTTCACTGAGCACCTCTGAAGCATCTCTCGGCTGCTGGAAAAGAGCCATGACTGGTCTGCACTGTTTCAGACCAAAATGCTCATTCTGGAGAGGAACCTCATCTTTTTCTTTGACACATCCAATTGTGTGCTGAGCCTTGAAGAAGTTTGTATTGATTTGACCTGGTGTCAGCCCAACATCCAGCATCTCAGTCTGAGGCGAGCAGAAACAGAAACTCTGCAAAGGCTAACTACTCACTCAGTGTAAGCTATAACCTGAAAACAGCCAGTTGTGTGTGCAGGCTACATGGTGCAGTGGGAACAGCTATTGCACTGCCTATGATTGATCAGCTGCTCTCAATGGATACCATTCCCATCTGCAGGGATCTCTCTGCAACATTTGGCTGTCTCAAGTATGAGCTGTAGTGGTGCCAGATGAAGTATTGGCTCAAAAAGTTCACTAGTACAGTTTAAATCTGCCCTGAAGAATAGTGAAAGGAAATTCCATCTCTCTTTGTGTTGCCTCCCAATGTTTGTCTGTCACTTATTTCATATTCAACATCTACTTACAACTGCAAACTCAATGAGTAAGTGGATAAAAAAGCAAAGGGCAGCATTCTGAAAAGTTTGCAGAGAAGAAGATTCACATCCACAGAAGTACATTCAAGTCCCCATTCCATTTTCTTTACTGTTGTTTAGCTCTTTTATATATTCTTAAGTAATCAAGTAGTTCTTTGTGGTTAGGAGGGAGAATCCTATCCTCTGCCTATTGATTTTTCCTTTCTTTTATATGCCTTCATCACTCCCATAGGGACAAAAGCAGTGAAATAACCCAGGCTTCAACCAGTACTGAACATTCAATGTGAAGCTTCAGCAAAGCAGAATCCTAGGAACATATGAAAAACAAATCTGATTTCTCCACTGGCTTTCCAGGAAATATCAAAAGTGTTTCAATTCCTCTTTAAGACTGTCTGTGCCTTAAGCCTGGAATAATTAAAAATGCTGTAATGCTGCAGGCTGACTATGTAGTTGACAATTCTGTTCTGCAGGCACAAGGTGATTTTCTATTATAAACGTATGGTTTTTCTGTTTCAGACAGGCAGCTTTCTCAAGGGACTGTATGCTGCAGGACTGTAGCAGAAACTAAGGACCATCACAAAAATCAGCACCTTCTTCCACTTGAACTTTTCTTTCTGAGTGTAAATAGAGGCTGACTTGCACAGCAGATGCAATTCTCTAAAAGTCTTCTAAGAATAAAAATTTGAGAATTAACATTAAATTACACGTTCACCACACAACCTTCAAACTTCACTTAGTTCAACAAAAAGTTCCTACACTAAAATCAACACAACCTCACAGCACTGACAAAGATGGGCAATTTACAAACACTCCAGCCCTTGGCCTTTCACCACATAACAATGCAAATCTCCTCAGTTATTACCATCTTCTCCACACCTGTATTCACCAGAAAAATCCTAATTCTGTACTGTCTTGAATCATGAACACAAAGTGTGAATATCATGGTGGTGCTGCTTGTTTTTTTGTTGTTGTTGATGTTTTTTAACAGTCTTGGAATTCTCTTTGCAAAAGTGCAACTGATTTTACAAAGGGAAAGACAATGAAGATCCAGTAGTACTGGGAAAAAAAAGGTTTTGTCCTCTTGGTAACTTAAAGAAGCGTAAGTTTGCCTTTGCCTGTCAGTTCAGCTATATTTAATGACTCAGTTGTTTCACCAGGATAGCAAAAAGAATGGGGGATGATATTTAAGCATCTGTAAGGGTGAAGAAAATAAAAAAAAAAAAAGTATAAACAAATGGTTCTTGTATCACGGTACTTTCTTACCTGCATGGAAAATGATGAACCAAGTGCTGATTTTAATCTGTATGCCTGTATGCATGCCTGTAACTCTTACAAGGAAATGATTTCCTTGGAGGTGTAAATCCTACAGGACTAATCTGTGACAGCTTAGGGTTTTCTAGATTTTATTTATTTACTTATTTACATTTCTGCTTAATAAATAGACTTAGTTTGTATTCACTAAATACGTATTCACTAAATAGGTATATTAACGTATTCACTAAATACATTAAAAGATGAACTGTATGCCTTTTGTCTTTTTAAAAATTATTTAGGAAACTAGATTTTGTACCTTTCATATAAACCAAATTTCAACAGAAGTGGTAAAAGAGTAGCAAATGTTGGAGTTGAGAATTGTTTAAAAAAAGCAACAGTGTGTTCTTAATTCAGACAGTTGCTTTTGTTTATCTCATTAGCTAATTATGACTTACCTGAAACAGAGAAGGTCAGTACACAGTTAGACAGGCTGTGCTACATTATCAACATTAATAGCAGGCATCCTAATTTAGAAATATTGCACGTAATTACATGGTGAGTTAAGGTACTTCTCCATTATAAATATGTAAGAAACAAGCCTGTAGCTGTCACAGTGAGCATCACAGGACTCAACTAGAGTGGGATATGGGAGCAATTCCAAGAGCAATGAATCCCCAGTTGGGTCCCAGCCATGTGAGAAGATGAAACTTGGGTCCATAACATCTGTGCCCACACCACAGTCTATTTTCAATGGGATGGCAATTTCAGCAGTCAAGCAGTTTCGGAGATGTTTTATACCCTGATGGACCTCCCAGTGTGACAACTGAGGCTCCAGGGCATCAGGGAACACTGTACAGTGCATCAGTCTGCATCTCACACCGCCGTAATGACAGATGAGTATTACAGACAGCTCTGTTCACCTTTGAGGGCCATTACTGTTAACACTCCACAGCCATTGACATTTTAAAGCAAGACAAGGAAGCTCAGCTGCACTGCCTTTTGAGAACCCATCCCTACTCTCTTGCAGAGCCAAATTGTCTACACACGCTGTAAAGCCCCATGTTGCATAACTTCTGAGTACTATGCATGCATTACGCTAGATAAACTTTAACTAGCTAATGTAAAATTTGTCATAAGAGAAAATGTGTAACACAGTTTTGAGATATGAAAGCTCTTCTAAGTGAGCAATTTTGGAGGGCGATTTTGCCTCTTAACAAAGCATGTTGAAATAGTAATCAGCATAGCACAATTAGAAACTGGCATTGTTGTTAGGATGTGGAGAGCTATAAAAAGCAGTTAAACTCTGTCTTGTTTATTGGGCTACTTTATCCTTCGGCAGGCATTGATATGTGCTAAAAAGCATGAGTTTATTAAATAGAATTGCAATTACATGTATGTTGTGTAGCCTAGCAGAATTTTACTAGTTTATATTTCATGTCATGCATTAAAGGAATATCAGAGGAACTATTGCAAGGAAAATATCAGTCACATTTTGTTCTCGGGTGCACTGGTTCCCCATTGAGCACAGGACTTACTGGACATCATCATTTTACAGTTGCAACATTCACACTATGAAATGTTTCCAAACTCAGCCTTAGCCCTAGATGAATGTTCATTTTTTATCATCTCCTTTTTATTTATGATTCACCATATTTATTAAGATAAAAGCTTGCGCTGCAGAAACAGACTAAAGTATACCCCCTACATACAAACTGATCTCCAGATTACCAGCAAAATTGCTGCCTTTGTATACTTATAGGCTGACGTGATAACTGAAAATAACTTCCATTAGCACTATAAAACCTCCAGCTGATACCAAATGAATTTCATTTGATACCAGCAGAGAAAAATATTGGCTACTGAGATATTCTTTGTTCATGGTTATTTACAGTTAGCTAGAATCCATGTACTGTTCAGGATTCAGAAGTCTCCAGATGTTTTTCTTTACATCAGGTTCTTAAACATAAGTATTTCTCTCTAAGACTACCCAGCATTCATATATTTGTATGAAATTCCTCTTTCTTAATGTATATAGCTTCTTCCATGTCTTTGACAAAAAAAAAAAAAAAAAAAAAAAAAAAAAAAAAAATCATTGTAAACACCATATGTGATTTTGACTATTTTCTAGTTTGATTTTATCTTATTTCTGCAGAGTTTGCTGAAAAGATTGCTCCATAGATTCATAGAAGGCAAGGGCAGCCAGTGTTGCAAACTATGCAAAATGATTTTTTTTTCCTAGTATCTTGCCAAACCGTCATGCACATGCACAACCAGGACAATTTCTCATTAAGGTAAGACCAGGATTCCATACAAATATTTAATATTACTACATCCCAAAGTGAGAAATCTTGTACACCATATGCTGAAAGGCAAGTCACACAGATTATTATGTTAGAGCATTTCAGGTGATCAGCAAAAGAGAGGTCTTGATGGTTAGTTTGAATGCTCTGATATTGTTGGATAGTTCCATTTCTTCCAAAACACAGGGAGAGCTTCATTTGTCACAAAAATAACACAGTGAAACAATGCTGCTTAGATCCAGCTGCAGATTGTTTTGAGTTTATCTTTGCTAAGCAATTACTGACTCAGGGGCTACCAAAAAGAAAAAAGGGGAAAAAAAAAAAGGGGGGGGGGGGGGGGGGGGGGGGAGGGGGAAGAAAAAGAAAGAAAAGAAAAGAAAAAGAAAAAGAAAGAAAAAGAAAAAGAAAAAGAAAAAGAAAAAGAAAAAAAGAAAAAGAAAAAGAAAAAGAAAAAGAAAAAGAAAAAGAAAAAGAAAAAGAAAAAGAAAAAGAAAAAGAAAAAGAAAAAGAAAAAGAAGCACAAAACAGAATCTAAAGCCATAGTTAAAATTTATTAGCTGTGTATTTCTTTATGCAAAAATAAGGTCATGAAAGGTGTGGTCAGTGGATTGCTTAAATGTAGGGTTTGTGTTTGCTGAATGGAGTATTTAAAAACATTTTTTTTTAATATTTTTTAGTAATTCAATCCATGCTTTTTGCTTTCCTTCTTAATTTTGAATATAACTAGAAACTGGATTCCTACAAAAACCCATTACAAATTTTTTGTCTGTTTTGTTTCTGCTTTTTTTATTTTCTATGTGTTCTTGTGTTTTCCAAGTTTTTATTTTATGTTAATGTTTTATGTTTTCTATCCCTAATTGGTAAAAAATAGGATTCAAATCTAATCAGTTATTTTAAATCTTCCCTATAGTTAGAGAAGAAATTACCATTTTCAGATAGAAGCTTAACCCATGTAACGATAGGTGTCTAAGACATGGCAGGATAAGGAGCTCTCTTGGTTTGACTTTGTTGACTATAGCATGAGTCTAAATGATTAGCTCTTGGTAGACATCTGATTTTTTTGTGGCTCCTGGTAGATAAGATAAATCTCCCATGTGGCACAGTATGTTTCATACTTTTTTCCAATGGCCCAAGTGATACTAAAATTTATATCCTTTAAGCTTAGCTGCCCAAATGTAAACATGTCATGAATGGGTATCGATAGTGGTCTGTGCTAGTTCCTCATGAATTAGCTTTTCTATTTATAGATCCAGCAGATCCTAAATTGTGGCTTTCTTGTTGCTTCTTGTCTTTTTTATTAGACTTACTTTAAGAGAATGCTAGACACAAAGGGTTATTTATGTTACATTTAATCCCAGCTATGTGAAGTCCCGCTTCTCAAGCGTGTTCTCAAATGTTACTTCCTCTGAAATTAGTGGTTTGAACGTATTCTGATTTTCTAAAAATCAAGACAGAAAATATGTCTGAAGACTTTATCCACAGGTCTCCAGGTCTGAATCATCTTGTCCCTTCTTCTGGAGGCTCACTGAGGACACAGCAGACGTTTTGTAACATGGCTCTGATCACCACAGGTGCTTTTCTATTGTGGAGGGCAAAAGTATGTATTGGCAGCTGGCACCGTGCCTCTTGGCTGTCTGATTAGCCACCCAGATAATATTGCAATGCTGGAGTATGGAGCTAGCTTAGCTGCTGAAAAATTTCTTCACCATGCGACAGTGAGTTGTGCACTTAGATGACTAAAAGCGTTTGTGGTTCTAAGCCAATTTCTTCTATTTCTAACTTAGGTGTGCTGGGTGCTACTTGGTACTAAACAGCACAAGTAAGGACAAGTAGGACTATGTCCCCTGGTAGGGTTCTGTAACAAGCATGGAAGGAAGAACGTTTAGTTTCTATTTTACTGGAAAAAAGTACTGAAACTAATTTTGTATGTGTTTGTTTAGCAGTCTTTATTATTTTAGGAAAATATGTTTGAGGTAAAACTGTAAACTCACACAACTGTAATCAACATTTTAAACTCAGTATTTACAAGTGTTACGTGTAGAGAGCAGACAACTTCCCATTGTCTCTGTCCAAATGCTTTCTGAAGGAATTTTGAAAACTTTTTCATACATCTCCTTCACTGGGTGATTTTTCCACTAGAAGTTGTGGATCTTACTATAAAATATTCATAGTTGTTTAAATATCTGTGGTTTGGCTTTGCTTGGGGGTTATAGGATAAGCTTTCCAGTATAAACTTCTTGACCACCCAGAAATACAAATGAATTGCTTATGCCAAAGTCAGAAAATAAACAAATTCTACTTTTTTCTTTACTTTTAGGAATATTGTTAAGATTATTTCACCAGTCTCTGTGTTTCCCACTTAGACATACCACGGAAAATACTTGCTCTGGGCCTTTCTGGTGAAACATCTACTGCATGCAGTTTTAATCTTCATGAGTTGGATTTTTTTTAATTCTTTCCTGAAAAACAAAATAGTAAAACAATGGAACAAATGAAAGATAGCAGCTTGAATATATACATTTTTTTGGATTGGTTCACTTGGTATGATTTAAGAAATGAGTTGGTCAGTAGGCAAATCAGGAAAATCAGATACCCAGTAGAGCTCTACATACCAGAGATAGTCTATAATGTGCTCCCTAATAATGACAACTTGAGACTTTACAACCTATATGCTGTTAATTTTACTTCCATGGTGTTCAAAAAACTGGAGCCAGTGATATTTTCTTCTTAGAGACTTAACATATAAAACTGATATAAAAAGAGACTGAATTGAGCATCAATGTAGTTAGCTACAAGGAATAAAGAAATGGCTTTGAGATCAATGTGATAAAGTTCAAAAAGTAGAATAAGACAGAGCTCTCTTAGCCTACAAAATAAAACAAGGAAGTTTATGTATATTGATCTACTCAGCATCACAAAGTGAGCTTGTAAAGGTGAAATAAGTCATAAATTATAATTAAGGTTGTATAATCTTTGGTTTACACATAAACATAAATGTGGGAGGACTGCCGTGATCGGAAAGATGGAATGAGATTCCTCCCTGTCAGTTATTTACTTCAGAGTCTGTCAATGTTTGTGCTGTCAAATCCTCTGCTTCAAGCCACATAATGACCTTCAAAGTACCTGGTATCAAGGTCCATTCAAGCTGACAACTGGCCAATTTTCAAAAGTAATAAGAACAGAGAAGTAGGGATGCATATTGTCTATAAGGTAGCTTAAGCTATACTTACTGTCAAAAAAGTGTTTTGTTTCTATGGAAAAAAACAGAATGTGAGACCTTTAAGCTCAGATCAGATTGACAGATTGGAAACATAATGTTGAAAGATTGTTTACCCTGCAGCTAAGCCTGTATTTTTAACAATAATGTTATACTCTGAAAAGTGACTGAATAAATGGCCCAATTTTTATTTTATTATTTATTTGGATTTATGAGTGTATCAAAAGTGGGTAAAGTGTGTTTTGACATTTTAAACCCCCCACAAATCAAACTACAAAGAGAAAACCAGCAGCAAATACCATTATGTACCAGACAGTGTTAAGGAAGCAATCCTTATAAAAGATTATGGGGCATCTTACTTTTTGACTTTTCCAGGCTCAATCACTCTTTAAACTCAAAGTAATATTTGTGTCACGCTTGTTTCTTATGGACCAGAATACAAGCACAGTTGGTCCCCTTTCCTGCGTTCACTACTGTCTTTGCTAGTACCAGCTGTATCATTACTTTCCACGTTTTGCTGTCAAGAGTGCTAATACTGGTTTTGCTCACTATTAAAATTCCATTCAGATCTTGCCAGACAAGCTGGCATCTTTCTAACTTGTGCAGCCACAGCAAGACAAACATTAGCAGGCCCAGCAGGTGATGCCAGAAATTAGTTAATGATTCTGTTGAGGAATGGACATGCCTCAGGGAGCATGAGCTCCAGTTCATGTGCTTTCTTCGCTTCTGCAGTGCAGAATATCAAAACATATCACAGAATATCAACATATCACAGAATATCAACACATTCTTGGCTAACATATAAAGGAAGTAGGTATGGGCAGCCTGAATAAGCCACGTTTCTGACCACCACTGCTCTCCAGAGGAGAACTATTTTCTCAGTTACAAAACCCCACGAACATTCAAAAACAAATTCACAGCTGCCTGAGAAGAATAAAATTAAAATTGATCAAAATCTGACAGATAAACAACTTCCATTCTGGGTATTCTTCATCTACCAGGAAAACAGAGATCTCTTAACCTTGTGCAGAGCAACATCTCCTTTCTAGTTTGTTCTTCAATCCAGATTTCTCCAGAAACACAGAGTATCAGTGTGGTGAGGAGATAGATCACAGAAACAACCACCTGGCACCTGAAACTATTGTTTTATGTTTGTTATAGATGCTCAAATTAATCATCCTGGAAACTGTGATATCTAAACTCAAGAAGCTAATGAGTGATTCAGACAGAAAAACAGCCAGGGCTACCAAGGCTGGATCTCTAGGTGGCCACTGAAGTCAACTAGTTTTGATGCCTGTTGGACATATGAAGTTGGCATGGTTGGTGCACCTGAGATGGTTGGTGCACCGTGTTACCTGAGATGAATACAATTCTGGAATTGCCCATCTCCGGGAACTTTAAAGAGAGACAACTTGTTTACTCCACACCTTTTCCTCAGACAATAATGTAATTTTAGCATGACCCCAGCCCTGCTAAATTAACAACGGTTCTAGCAAACCATTCAATTTACTCAGACAGTTAGTAGGCATATTTGTTCTCATGCCAGGATTAAATTGCTATAACATCAATCCATGGAACAAGCATCTCTAGTACTTGCTTCTAGAAGCCTCTTGTTTTAATCTATTCATTTATTGATTGGTGGATGTTTGCAAGGGGCCTCTGAAGTCAATGAAAATTCAAATCAGCAGGCTTGCATCAAGTCTTGCATAGCTGTGCCTTAAACTGTCCACATACAATAAAACTTCAGTTATACATATCATCTCATTTCTACCACATCATTATTCCAGTGCAAATGCAAAAGATATTATTTAGCTGCTCAAAAAGCTGCTTATATCTATTATTTTTTCTAGGAGCCTCCCATGTAAGGTGAGCTCTATAAAATGGTGAGTTCTATAACACACATATTGTTTAATCTCATGCTGTTTGCAATGGAACAGAGAAGAAAGATGCCAATAATAAGTAATATCACAGGTCTATAGGATACGCGTGTTTATTTAATATATTTGTTCATGGATACTCCAGAACTATTTACTGAACTCTACTAAAAAATATTTCAAAAATAATTTTACTATTTATTCGATTTTTCTTTCCTGCTTAGGAAAATTTCCTTAACTTTTGCTTGTGCCATGAAATCTGGACTGACACAGGATTCAACAGCATTTCCTCAGGATGATGGTCTCCTGGGGATTCAGAAAGCCCAATGTGTTTCCTGGACTTTGTAAGACAATTTGCAGGGTATAGGAATTTCCTAAAACTTTGATTGCCATTGTTTAAAATTTCATATAATGTGGGTATCCATTTTACCTCTCTGTCTTGCTGCTTTCACTTTGCTGGTTGTGTAGAGTGCTTTTGAGAAAATCTATCCACTTCTCTCCTTTGCGCATCTACCACTTACCATCATTAGCGTCTTACTGTCATTGGGGATCTGCTTTTCTGTCTTCCTTGAAGTATAGCCTTCCTCTGCCATATTCCATATTCTATTTGCTCATAGCTTTCCCATCCCCTATTTTTGCCCTTTCCAAGCCACCAATTCTTTGCTTACAGCACAGTGTCTTCCTGAAACAGGAAATTTGTCCCGTAATGTAACTGTAAAATTTGAAATTGTCTAGTTTAAAACATAGTCAGCTCACCACCTCTCTCCATCACTTTCTCCATATGTAGTCTAATTTCCCCTGAACACAAATAACCTGGATCCTTATGGAACAATATGGTCTCTATATTACTTGGGAAGTCCCTGACTGCAGTCACACAACAGTTGCTGCACTCAGATAGACAGAAAACATAATGCTTGTGTCCTTTGTTGATGCAACAGAGAAAAAGAACATGAGTTTCCACAGTCTGCTTACTTTTGGTGCCTGACTTAGGTGTGTTGCAGCACGAGCTGAGGGGGATACTCTCATAATGCTATATATATATAAATACATATCTCATAATATGTAGATATTATACATTATATCTATATTATATGTTATATATATTATATGTATTATATGTATTATAGATATATTATATATAGATAGATATTAGAGTGCCCCTTTGCAGCCATCACTGCAAAGGGGCACTCCCTCATCTGGACTTGCCTTGGGCCTTTTGATATTTTTTTTAAGTTTCTCTCACTCTGGTTGACTGCTCCAGCACCTAAACCCCTGCACAAGATGTAGGAGCTATTCTGACATAGGTTAAGCTAGATCTGAATGCATCCAGCTTTTCATGGTTCTGCAAGAATTTAAGCAAGTGCATGCCCAAAAGCAGAAGATACTTAGCTTTAGAAAATGGGAGGTGTTACCCATCTCCCATTTCAGGAGATGGAGAACAGCCATTTCAGGACTACTGTACACAGGCAGTTAATAATAAGCACCAGAGGGAATTTCAGGTTAACTAGGAAGGTATCTAGAGAGATGAGGTACTTAAAAGAGTCAAGCAGTCCTGCAGAATGAAGGAACCAGGTTGCTGTGTCACCCTAGGGTAGGTTTTAATCACTACTAGTGAGTGCTGTTTCCTCCGAGGCTGAAAATGCCTGGATAGGGTTCTATTCATGCCTGCCTCTCACTTCAGACAGGAATGTATCTGTCTATCATTTTCAAACACGGGGCAGGTCCTGGCCCCTTGACTTTTTGCTGATTGCTGCAACTCTTCTGTGATACAAGGTAGAGTCTGGTACTGAAAGGGAAAATAGTTTTTTTTTAGTTGTTGTGGTTGGGGGAGTTGTTTGCTTTGTTTGTTTGATTTACTTGTTTGTTTTTATTGTGTTTCCTTTTGTTTGCTTTTTTGGAGGAAGAGGGGCTATGTTGCTAGTAGACAGAAAACATTGTTTTCCATAAAACTCTGTCCCAGACCCAACCATGGTCACTGGACACATTTGCAACGCATCATAAATGTTTCTTTAATCCTGGCATACTGATGTGAAAATAATGTCTTGACTAGCTGGGAAAGAAAATGTGTTTACTTTGCAATATCAGGATATTAACCTATGGAATTGCCCGACTTATTTAAATCTGCCTACAATCCCAGAAATTGTACATGACCCTAAATGTTGCAGAAATAGGATCTGCAAACTAGTAACAGAATAATTAGAGGCTAGATATCATAGCAAACCAATTTTTTTTCTCTCCATGCAGTTCCTTTTTTCTTTGTTCATTAGTTGCTTTTGTTTCTAAGTTGGGAAAAGGCTAATTTTCTCTAATAAAAGCACATTAGTACCGTGAGATATACAACAGTGCAGCACCCTGGCACTGCTACAGCGCGACGCCAAATGAAGCCACTATGGAATTAACTTTTTCCATATAGAAAGAAGCATACATGCTCTGCTCACTGTCCTACACCCAAAATTCACATAGGGAGAGTAGGCACTTCTCACCATGTGGAAACTGTTAAGAGGATTTGAAAACAAATGTTTTTAATTGAAATTGTCATTGCTGAGCCAGACTGCTGTCTGGGGTATCTTGCTGAAAAGTGACAGCAGCAGCAGGGAAACAATGTAAGAGATTGTAAAACCAGTTTCCATTCTGCACTAATTCAGGGACCGCATATGGGATGCTTTCATGTTGTTTATTTTAAGAACTATCACCAAGGGTGGAAAGCCCCTTGATAGTGCAAGTTGAGAACTGGGGAGGAGGCACAGCCTAGGTCGAACACTGGAGGTCTGCGCCCCTCTGTCACAGACCTGCTGTGCAGCCTTGTGCCATTCACATCATCCTCTGTGCTTGTATGTCCTCTCTAATTCTGTGATTCTTCTGCCTCTTCACATTGGTATTTCACTAGGGACAGGGATGATCTTTTTGTAATACATCTTTAAGTATCACCACAATAACACTGCAATCAGCACTGTAAACAGTAATGAATAATAGTTTACACTGATACATAGGCTGTGGAAGGTCTTGTTTCCCTCCATTTCAGCTCTCCAAAGCTGTGGCAAATGGCCTCAGGTTGCACCAAGAAAGGTTCAAGTTGGAAATGAGGAGACATTTCTTCTCAGAAAGAGCAGTCAGGTGTTTGAATGGGTTGCTCATGGAGGTGGTGAAGTCACCATCCCTGCGGGTGTTCAAAGAAAGGATGGATGTGGTGCTTAGGGACATGGTTTAGTGGGTGACATTGGTGGTAGGGGAATGGTCAGACCAGATGATCTTGGAGGTCTTTTCCAACCTTAATGATTCTATGAAAGAACCCAACAGAGACTCATCAATCCTGAAACAATTCTATGTAAAGATTAATACTTCTTTATTTTTTATCCAGAAAATTCTTCTATCTGTTCTTTTTCAATCTGTTAAGACTTCGAAGTCTGAGTACGTAAGTTTTGTTTGCATAGGTCTGCACATTGTGAATGTGTATGATTGCCCAGCACACACGTTAGCAAAGTGCCTCTCCAGTGGGTCGGTACCAAGGCACAGTACCAAGCTGCCCCATTCATCTTGCTCAGCAAAGATCTCAGCTGTGACACGTCTGCACCTCTGATTCTCACAGGAATATTTATTGCCAGGTTGTGTTCTGTAAGAACAGGTATCTAAAGCTGATCCTGGCATCTAGATGAGAGGTGATTCATGCATACCTGCTCTCCAGCGCTTCCCTCTCAGCTCCTGCTTCAGCCTTGAAAGCACCCATGACAAGCAATGTCATCTGGTTTCCTTCTGCTTTCACAGAAATTTACACAGCAAAAGGGTGAAGGGTGTGAATCCCAGGACTAGGATCATTTTGATTTTGTCAGCTTTTATGAATGAGACAGGAGGCAGGGAAAACAACTTTTGCTAAGGCAAAATGATCTCTCTGAACTCAGAAGACAGAGCATTGCCAATTCTGTCTAAATGGTCTCAGTTACATGAATAAACCCGATAATGTATTCAGACAGGCCAAAACTATCTGCAAAAAGCTTCTACATCAGTTCACAGCATGAACGAACTACAAGCAAGCCTTTTCGGTTTCAGACAAAGTGGAACTGAAACCAAAGAATTAGTGCAATTTTACATTCCAGTTCAAAGAATTATGTAACACTCGCACTACCACCGAATCCATAAATAGCCTTACTCCTTCTGTGCGCTCTCACCTCCCTAGTTCTTGAAATATTAAATCCTTTTTGATAGCATCCTTTGGATTCCTAGTTTAAACACTGCATGAGCAAATTAAGTTCGCATGTGTAAATTAATGTCCATGTGAGGTGCCTCTTCATTTTGTGCATTTGCATCTTTGATACCGAAATGGAAATGCTTTAGGTGCATAACAGCATTCTGTAGACCATTCTGGACTCATGCACCTTCAGCAAGGAGCCAACTGCTACATTTTTCTCCTGGGTTCTGGAAATGCATTTCCATGCATTCCCCTTAAAATAAAAAGGGTTACATACAGCTTTCTCAGTGCGAATGTCTGGGGAGGGAAAGACATGGTGCAGCTTACGCTTGCTCTGCTGTTTAAACGTACCCAGGGCTGTTCAGTATTGCCCCCCGTAATAGGGGACAAGACTTGATTCCCCAGTCAACTTCTTCTGTCCTTGTCCCTTGAGTCACATTTTAAGCACATACCCTGCTGCCTTCTGAGGTTGCTTCCAATTCTAATTCCGAAGTCATCTCCCTTTGGCACAGATTTGTGTCTCCACACTTTTGTGATGGAAAATTATGAGCTGAAATAAATAATCATGAGCCTGTGGTAGCAGAAAGAATGATGTACCCTAAAGGAAGGAATCCTCAGCAATTTCAGTTGTCTGCATAATTAATTTTTTTGTATCCCTCATTTGGAGTCTCTGTCACACTTTGCAAATCCACACCAGGGCATTGCAGCTATTGCTTTAGGGCACAAGACATTTATATTCTCTGAGTCCCATTTTGGAAGCCTCATTCCCACTGAGTAGATATTATACATTCAGAGAATCTCACTGATACCAAAATGACTAACCCTGTGAGTGCAACTCACATCATCAATAAGCTACGTGACCTACTAGATAAATTAGTATTGCTTTGCAAATACATTGCAAAGTAATGCAAAAGATGTGTATTATCTTGCAGAAGGAATGGGTCAAATCCCCTGATAGCCTTGCCTTCCTGACGGCTGGGAAAGAGGGGGTTGTTAAATCTTAAATATTTTTTTTTCTCTTTTTCTTTTTTTTTTTTTCTTTTTTTCTGAAACCTGTGTATGGCTCAAACAGAAAGCATGGACTTGTTGGGGAGTGGTAAGCAAGGGCCTGAGTACAAGAAGCTGGACTGAGTAATCATAGGACAAGTAAATGCCAAGTAGATACCAACTTCACATACTACATCTCATTCTGCCAGCTCGTATACATATTAATATTAATATGTTAATATGTTAATATTAATCATAGAATCACAGAGTGATTTGGGTTGGAAGGAATCTTAAATACCATCCAGTTCCAACCCCTGCCATGGGCAGGGACACCTCCCACTAGACCAGGTTGCCCCAAACCTCATCCAACCTGGCTTTGAACACCTCCAGGGATGGAGCATCCACAGCTTCTCTGGGCAACACTTAAAGTGAAGAATTTCCTCCCAACATTTAATCTGAATCTCCCCACTTTTAGTTTAAAAACATTCCCCTTTTTTCTATCACTATCTGCCCATGTAAAAAATCCCTCTCCATCTTTTTTATAAGCCCCCTTTAATTACCGAAAGGCTGCAAAGTTACCAGCCATGAAATGCTAAGCATGCCATGAAAATGGTTGTTTTTAATGTATGTCATTAAAAAGTCAGTCAAATTCAGACTCACATCTAAAGACATATTTCGGCTCTTCCCCCTGCTTCCACAAGTGTCTGTAGTATCTTAATTATTCAGGCATTATGCTACCCCTTACTCTCTAACTAGAAATGCAGGGATCATAGGCTGACATTTTTTCATTACTTATATTCATTTCAGAAATAGCTCAAATTACTTTGAACTTTATTTTCTATGACCTAAATGACTTTGTTTGTGAGCTCATATCTATAAAATCTGTCATTTTTGCTAAGACTGTCACATGAAATCTTTCATCTTTTTCCATAGTGTCTGTTCTATACAGAGCATGAAGAAATTCCTTTTGTTTTAACTTGTTTTGTATTGTTGCTTTTGTTTTTTAAGAGTCGAGACATACAATGTGCATTTGAGCCAGGCAATTCAGTGCTCTTGCTGCCCTTCCTTGGAAACAAACATTATTAACATGGAGTTTCCTCTGGATTTAATTTTAGTTCCCCTAAAGCAGCTTCTGTATCTT
Source organism: Aythya fuligula (assembly GCF_009819795.1). Taxonomy (NCBI): domain Eukaryota; kingdom Metazoa; phylum Chordata; class Aves; order Anseriformes; family Anatidae; genus Aythya; species Aythya fuligula. Next base: position 150,847,257 of record NC_045559.1, read on the forward strand.
GCCTCCTTTTAGAATGACCTCGCTGAACACAGCTACCATTTCGTATGCATTATCCTCTACTAGAGCTCAGACTTATTTAAACAACACAAAGAAATCACTGCCTCTACCTCTCTTCCCCTGAGATGACATTCTCTTCCATAATTATGAATAATCCCCCTAAGATGGCTGATGTGATTGGGTTAGCAACTCAACTATCTGAGGAAAGATAGCTTGGATCAATTTAAAAAAATAATAGCTTAATAGATTTCAAGGCCACAGGGGCTGCTGTGATTGTATGGGTTAAATTCCTACAAAACAGTAGGGTAATTCCTGGCTGAGTTAAATAATATATTTTTGAAAGGGATTCAGTTCTGAATTAAAGATACGTCCCTTGGTAAATTGCTCCAATGATTAATTACCTTTGCTATACAAAACTGTCTACCCCCCCTTAAAATGTCATGCTCCACTGTCAGGTACTTCCATCCTCAGGGTGTGTTCAAACACTGCTCTCAGCTCAGCTCAAAATCTTTCTTTCTTTTTTTTTTTTTTTTTTTTTCTGTTTCTTTTTTTTTTTTTTTTTGGTAGGGTTGTTGTTTTGTTTTGTTTTGTTTTGACAGGCTAAAGGGGTTGCTTCCATATGAGCCTTATAGCATAGAATATTTTCCATACACATTCTCAATCCTTTCTAAAATCTCTTTAGATTTCTAAAACAATCCTTTCTAATTTTTCTCCAGCTTTTGTCATATATCTCTCTTTTATTTTTTATTTTTTTCTTTAATTCCGAAGCCTGGAAGTAGCATGGGGCACAAAATTCTGCAAATGATCCCATTAGTGCTATATGGGGAGGCAATACAACCTCCCACTCCTGCCTGACATCCTGCTGTTTATACCTCCTTGCATCTCATCTGCATTCTCAGCCAGCGCATCTCAGTGGGAGCTCGTGTTCAGTTTGTTAACCAATGGGACTGCCCCAAAAACTTAAAATGTAACTTCTTTCCAGTAGAAAATTTTAACGCTGCTTTCCCTGCTTTCTGTCATGCTCCAACGCACACATACACGCATATATGAGACCCAGCAGATAAAATGCTTCAATTAAGACTTGCTGCTACAATGCCCCTTGGGTACAACAGCTTGCTTTCTCTGTTGTCTCCTCAGTGGGTCAGGCTTCCCAGCCAGGCTGAGAGCTGAGGAGCAGAGATAAAAGCAGTGACAGGAACTGGAGCAGTGAGGAACAGAACCTCCTCCCCAGCATGGCACCAGTGCTGTGCTTCTCCTGCCAAACAGCATGTCTTGGTACCACGAGGAACGGCAGTGACACAGCACAGTGCATTCGGACCTGGCTTACAGAGTGGCATGGCAGCATAAGTCATCTGAAACCTAAACACCATGGTACTCTACAAATAGGGCTGAAAACTGGTGTTTTCCATTTAAAATAGCTGCAGATGTCATTGTCCAGAGACAGACATCCCACCAAAACCTGCTGCTCTTCATGAGCAGGTCTACCACCAAGCCTTTGGTCCTCTTCAAAGTCCCCATTACCCAGATGAAAATCTCCTCCTTCTCCATCCAACAGGAACTCATGATCCTTCTGAGGCAAGGCAACACACTGGGAAATCAGTGTTTGAACAGGGTGCAGGCACCGTTAGACTGGCCCAGCGTGGTCTCTGCACCTGACCTTCCCAGGCGTCTCTGCACATGGAAGGGGCATGGAGGGTCACTGACCCTCCCTCCTTGGCTGCCCCTTTGGACTATGCCTCACGCTGTTCATATAGGGGATTGTTTTTATCTTTGAAAACCTCAAGACCTACACAGGCAGCTAATACTCCCTCCTGTCAAGGTTTCAGGTCCATATTTCAAATACTTGCCTTTGCTCTCCTATAGAAGTCTCTCCTCTGACAGAAATGCCTCTACAGGGGTATCTGAAGGCTCTCAGTCTTGACTCTCTACTCCTTGATCACTTTCTCTCATTCCCATTTGCTTTATTTGAGCTGAGCTAACTTTTTTATCCCAATGTGGTCACTTCAAAATTAAATGGCTGTTTATTCTTTGTTTCTCTTGCTTTTATCTTTATCCTTTCTTCACAGCAATTTTTGTCTTTGAAAGTAAATATATGTGTTTTCATTTCCAGTACAAGTTATGAAAATAGACATTGGTTCATGTTGAGTCAGCCATGCCGCACTGATTCGGTGTATGTGTTGTTTAAACTTAAAATTATCTTAAAATAATATTGTATTTATTATAAGACATCATCTTTTTGATTGCCTTATTCTGAAGTTTATGATGTGGGAAGTTATCTTTCAGGAACACATGGCAGTTCAGTAGTTTCAGATAAAACTCCCCTGATTATGTTCCTCTCTTGGTATAACTTGTCAGGATTTGATCTCTCTCTTTGTTTTGTGTTTTTGTTTATAGTATACTTTTACATATTACCAATAAAAGAGATGTATTAAAAGAAAAAGAAAGAAAAAAAAAAAAAAAAAAAGAAAAGAAAAGAAAAACGAAATGGAGAAGTCAGAACTAGGCAATTATTTCTGTCTTAAACAACTGAATTGAACTGAAAGTTCACACTGTTATGACTTGGTTTTACAAAAGCTGCAAAATCAAGACTGTAGTGAGGACAGTCTGGCTGCTGCAGCATGTCATAGAATGAATAAGGGTGGTAGAAATAAGCTTGGACTCTGCAACTTAGGTGCTTTTGATCCCCATCCCCTGCCATTAGCTTTCACTCATAGCCTGTCTCTAGTCACCCCACACTTCTCATGATTATGTCTCCAAAGGATTGATTCCAGTAGAAGACTTAAGGCATTTACTTATTCCTTCTTTATTCACCCCTTCAGTGAAACAGGAAGGGGGCTCTTCAGCCAGAACTTCATACAGCTACTCTTCCTGGAGAGAAAACAGAAGAGGATGTGTGGACACCAGGTGTGTAAAAAGACAGTAGAATGGTGATTTTCACTGAACACAAGCTATCTTTTAAAACGATAGCTGAATTTCCTCATTATGTAGCTCTGGTCCCTAATGCATTGCAAGGATAATGAGGGTCTAAAATAATAAAGCAAGAACTGTGAAATCAGAGCACCAAATTTTGTACTGCTGTAGAACCCTCTTAATCTGACCCACTGTAAGGCGTTATTAACTGGTTGGGAAGCCAGCTCAGAAGATGAAGATCAGGAAGAATTTCATCATTTAAAGCTGTAACAGGAGGCTGCCTAACTGCAGTATTTTGAACAACCTCTAAGTTCATAATTAAAGTTTAAGGGCAGCCAAAATAAAGAGAATTACATCAATCAACAACCAGTAACGGACACCAGCAAGTCCTCCACTTTAGTGAAGCTATGACTTCATAAAGATTAATTGTGTTGCATGGGAGAGGGTTACACTGTGTAATTATTGGAAATATTGCCTGATGATAGTGAATGCAAAAAGACCAGGAGGTTGTTTTTTACACAGGACTTCCTTTCTACTCAGTATTTGTGAGGCCACACCTCACAGATTTGTCATGAACAAATCTGGGCCTCTCAGTACAAGACAGGCATGGACATGCTGGAAAGAGTCCAATGGAGAGCCACCAAGATGACCAAGGGACTACAGCAGCTCTCCTATGAGGAGAGGCTGAGAGAGCTGGGACTGCTCAGCCTGGAGAAGAGGAGGCAGCAGAGGGTAGGTCTCATCAATGTGTATAAATATCTAAAGGAAGTGGATGAAGGAGATGGAGCCTGGCTCTTTTGAGGGTTACCCAGTGCCAGGAAACAAAGGCAATGGACACAAACTAGAACACAGGAGGTTTCCTCTGAACTTCAGGAAGCACTTTTGCACCATGCACGGGTTGCCCAGAGAAGTTACGGAGACTCCATCTTTGGAGATCTTTAAAAACAACGTGGACATGGTCCCGGACAACCTGCTCTGGGTGTTCCTGCTTGAGCAGAAGGTTGGGCCAGATGGCCTCCAGAGGTCCTCTCCAACATTAACCATCCTGTGATTCTGTGAAGAGTCATAAGAGTCTCCTGAGCAGCACCAGAGATCTCAGGAGAGATCCCACAGGTACTGGATGTCGAAGTTCATGCAGTGATTGAGTCCACCCTTGACTGGGCCAGACAGCCATTTGGTGTCATTTGCAAGGCCTAGCCCACTTGTGCTTTGGGTCATTCAGACTGTGTTGACTAGACACATGATTTAGTTACTTATACTTAGGCTTCTGGTTTTATTTTTAGGTACTGTGGGGTATCCTGTTTGTCATTGAGCAGACTCTCAGGATGGAATAAGTCATGGGATACACCAGGCATCTGCAGAGGAATATCTTGGATGTCTTGGAAACTATGTGGCCTCTCAGAAAGCACACATAGGTAACTGATCTCCTAGACCTCCATCAACTACAGCAGGAGCTTGTACTCACAGCTCACATGTGAAGTGTGACGTATAAACACACAAATTTAGGTGGCTTTATCTGTGAGCTGAATCTCATCCCTGCTGACCCAATAATCTTCATTTATCATAACCAAAATACACTCCATGTAAAAGATTGGTGCTCACTGGCTTTTTCTTATTTGTTAGGGATCTTTAGACTCAGCATACTCATGAAATTTCTTGTAGCTCCTTTCATGTTTTGTCCTCTGTCCTTTGGTTCCCATGCTCCATGAGTTACTTCAGTGTCTTCTCTTCTTCATCCTCCACAACTTTTATGCACCCCTCTTTATACATAGAATGGCGTTCTTCAGTCTCAGCATCCTGAATCCTGTCACAATCTTTAGAAATTATCAAAGCCACTTATCTTTGCGAGGTAGCAACACACCCTACCAAGGAGCACCAGAGAGAACATCAACTGCTGTCTGAGATCTGTGTTTTGCCAGCTGAGTGATACAGTTCTGAGGAACTCTTTCAGCCTTAGTCCAGGCTAAGCCAGGTCAAATGCTCTCTCACTAAACAAGGTGCCATACAAGAGAAAAAGTAACAGCCTTGATTTTGAAGAATGATATCCCAGCATTATCCCAACTCAAGGGGAAGTACCCTTCCCTGATGCACCTCAGTTTCCACAGAAAGGAAAAAAATGTCTGTGCATGGGAGAGCAAATACACTGTTCTCCAAGACAGCAGTAGGCCAGGATGCTGGGTGCACAGCTGCACCCCCAGTTGGTAATCCAGATTCAGAGGGTGTCTCCTAAACCTTTGGAATGTGTCTGATTTTTAATCCCTGAGATCAAAAGCTCTTGCAGGCAGAGAACACTTTGTGTGCTGCACAGCACAGAGCAAGCTGTCAGTACTGAGTAAATAATACATAACAAGTTTTATAACCAGGGCTTAAAGTGTGTAACTGTTCTCTCATGGCAGCTGCATATTTGCTTACTGGGGGAGCTGAATGACATTTGAATGTATGCATCTAAGCAGGCAGCTAGTCAGGCTAGGGAATTATGTCATTCTTCTGATTCCAGCATCTGATCTGCAACTCATGAGTAATGTTAGGTTCCAGCTCCAAGCAAATCAGAACAGAGACTTAGATTTGCTTCTTTGGGGTGTACTTCAAAGGGTGTAAGAGAAGCTGCTTTTCTGGGCCTTTACCAGCTCTGAATACCTGAATGAACATTTGCAGCATTGTCCTTGGGGCACCAGCATCCCTTTACCAGGTACATCTGGTATGAGGAGGTGAGAGGGACTTGGCTGTCCCTAAATCCACCTCTCAGAAAATGAAAAATAAATGTAAGTTAATGTCTTCAAGGAAGGGCAATATGTGCATGTTGAACCAGTTTTCATTTTTCATTTGCAGTTCTCAGTGATATTATCCATGATGTTTTCATTCCAACTGGAAAAACTAGACAGAGTCAAATAGTTTTTCTGGATTTGTTTGTTTTTAAAGCAAAAGTTTTTGGGTTTTTTTTGTTTTTTTTTGGTTTGGTTTGGTTTGGGTTTTTTTGTTTGTTTGTTTGTTTGTTTTTCCAGAAGAATACAGACTTGGAAGCAACCCACACTATCAGATCCTGTTCCCTGCTACCTCTTTCGATCATGTCACTTTATCTCTTTCATCAGCTGATCATGCTCTATCTTGAATCTACTTATGTCTCAGTTGCAGTCCCAGTTCCTACTGGGAGGCCATTCCAGAGCCTCATTCTTGCTCTGGTTAGAAGTCTGTTAATTTGCAGATTATGTGCAAAGCTAGCCTGTTTATACCACTTAGTTCTGCTGTCTGCCTTGTCTTCTTCCTTACAGAGTCCTGCTTCCCTGAGGTGTTTTGAGGGAGCAATCAGTCTCTGTTTCACTTGGCTAAACAAGCTAAGCCCATGTTTCTTTTTTATCTCATATTCAGCAAAATAACTTCCAACCGAAAAGAAAGTCCAAGCAACTCTGTTCCATACCCTTTGGGAATTTGTACTTCAGAAGGAAAGCCATCTTTATAGAAAAAGACCATGCCATAAGGTGACTTTTTCACTTGCCTCTCCATGGGAGGGATATAGATTGCCCAAAAATGTCATGAAAATGGGTGTTTGCAAGAGTGTAGAACAGCCTGGGTGCAGGTCTGTGCCATGCATTTGTCACTGGTCTCTCTATCCCTTTCCTCTGTGGGGCTATTCTCATTTTGACTCTTTGAGATCCTTTCCTATCTAGAAGTGCCCCCTGCATTTGGGGTAGCTGTGAGGATGGCTCCATGCATTAGTCAGTATTCCCATAGATAATCTCAACACTTACACCAAAACAGGTCTCTCTGTTCTCACAGAGAGAACGGTCCCTCTGCTCCTCTCAGCAAAAAGGCTTATATGCCATCTTGCCTTTGTAAGAGGCTGTGAAATGAGCAGGCTTTTGCTTGTACCCTTTCCTTCTGCACGCAAACCAGTGGGAGCATTTGTGGGTCTTAGCACATGATTGTACTTGCACAGAGTGCAGGCACGGCAAGATGAACTCTTCTGCCACAGATTTTAACCTTGCATTCTTCAACATGAAATAACACCTCTGGATTTCATGTTTGTCATAAGGACATGACAGCCAAAGCTTCCCCCTCCAAGAAAAATACAATAATGATTTCTTTTAGAATGTTCTTTTTAAAAGGTTGTCACAGATATGATCAAACCATAGGAGGTTGTTAAAAATATGACACTCCACACACTTCAACCTACACAATGTTTTCAACAATTCATGTTTGAATTGGGAAGTTATTTTCGCAATGCTCATCATTATCTGTCCATATCTGAACAGGTTTATTTTACATCCTTACCTTGCAGTCTTTAGGTTTGTGTTTCACTTCACTTGCAATTAAATCTTTCTCTTTTTGTTGTTGTTGTTGTTTTTGTTTGGGATTTGGTTGATTTGTTTGTTTGTTTACCAAGCAGGTACACTGCGACTGCTAGTAAAGAAAAAAAAAAATCACTTACTCCTAGGTGATAAAAATTCACAGTAAAGCCACAGATGTAGCAGAGTGAGAATTACTGTAGCAGCAGGAGCTGAAGATAAAAGAGGATTACATACGATGAAATGTAGTAATTGACTAGAAGTCACTGAAAAATACCAGATGGATGTCACTATTCAACACAGCTCTAATATGCCTGTAGACTTTATTGAGCTTCACTTGAGCTTTGCTTTTAGTATTTTCCTGAGTGTAATTGAGGTTTATTGATACGCTATTATGGGCCAGTTTATATGTGACCATAAAAAAATACAGTTTGGGGCCCGTGTATATCCAGGAATACTGCACTACCCTGTGTAGCTGAAGACAGTCACGTTAATGACTGCAATAAGATAAATTCCTGTTTCTTCCATTAGCCCTCTGCGTAGAGTATGAACAGTAAATGCTTCATGCAGCATTTAAATTGCATGCAGCATTTTCAGTGAGGGATTGTGGCATAAAAGATCAGGCACGCTATTTCAGATACTGCCAAAAGAAGCTTATACAGGATTTTGATTCTGGTTTTGTGTAAAAAGAAAACAAATCTGCATACTGTAATGACTTGCCAGAGCCAGTTCAGAGCTCTGTTTAGTTATCAAGAATTTATTTTTCTATTTATTTTAGCACTGAGGGCACGGGAGGAAGGAAATATTTGAATTTTGGCCTGCTTTATCTCTTTCTACCTAGCAGGAGTTGAAATAAATGGAAGTGAGGGAGAGCCAGCTCTCCTGTTTAAAGCTGTCAGGTTTCAGCTCTTCTGACTGACTTAGGGGGTGCTGTTACTCTTCCTGCCCAGTTGGCAAGAGGGTGCCTCAGTGGCCAGGAATTTGCTATAAACAGGATTAGTTGGTACATAATCCCAAAGTTTTTGTATTCCTGGCAAAGGACTAGATCATCACACCTGGATTGACAAGGTGTCCCATCTGAGAAATCCACTGTAGCAGGATTTTCATGATGGACTGAAACATGGTTCTTCTGGGCAGGTGAAAGCAGCTCTGAAAACCCCACCTGCCTTTCTGCAATCCTCCACCACAGGGTGTGCCTACTCTCTCTAAAAAAAAAAAAAAACACAACTACTACTTAGGAGAGTGGAGTACCTCCTCAAAAAAGGGGCTATGGAGGCAGCCAGAAATTGGAACAGTCCCTGACATGGCACCTCCAAAATATCAAAACATGGAAATGTCCCAGATGTTGGTCACTGGCTGAGCCAGGAGCTCAGTCCAAGCTCTGGTCAGAGGAAAGGCAGCTCCTGCAAATACCTGGGTGTACTGCTTTGAGAACAGGTATGAAGTCAAAGAGAGGAAAGGAGCTCAGAAACCTGAGTATAGGGATGCCAGACCAGGTAAGTATGGCTGACCAGCCAGGGGTGATCCCCTTCCTCTGCTCTGGTGGATCAGCTGTGAGCCCTGCCCAGAGAATCAGCTCCTCCAACGGGTCACCTTCCCTGGGAATGCACTCTCCTCATCTTCGTCTTCTTCTTCTTCTTCTTCTTCATCTTGATCTTCATCTTGACCTTCATCTTCATCTATCTTCCATTTGTCTGTCATCTGTTGCTTTTCCAACTTCTCCACCTGTGGCCTTTTGCATTAGCATTACAATGCCAGCTCAGAGGCATACAAGTTTAAAGAGTGAAATCTGGGGGTGCCAGCACTCCACCCTGCAGCCAAGCAGCTGTCCCTGAGCCAGCTGATGGCACCAGCAGGCTTGCAGAGGGGCCAGTCAGCTTCAGCCATCTGCTGCCCACCATCTGGGGAGCAGCACTGCAGCATCAGCACTGCTGGACATGTCAGCAAACCCTGCCAGAGTTGCAAATGCTCATCCCCTTCTTCCCATAATTGATTCCTCTAAACCACCAAATCAGCATCACTCTCCAGCTCTCCCTTCCTGACAAAGAGGTTTGCACATGTGCCCTGCCTCCATCCAGCTTTCATCCAAAATGAAAGGAAGGCACTTTGCACCCCTTGCAATCTGCTTCAGATGTTTCTTCATAATGCGTTCATACAAACAAACTGTGCTTCAACTTCATGACATCGTGTTGACCATTTTACTTGCACAGGAAAGAAAGCACAGTTGCTTCAGTTTAATTTACACGCTGATTTTCTTTTATCCTCAGTAAAGGCTCTTCCTCTGTTTTAACCCTGGCCAGGTTACAGCTGGAGAGCCAAGCAATGTAGCGCCACTCTGCCATATATGCCACATGTACAAAATTGCATGCGCCCTTGTTTTCCTTCACACCTGCCCAGGCACCTCCATTTCTTATAATTTCTGCTCAGTTTACAGAATCACAGAATCACAGAATTGTCTAGGTTGGAAGGGACCTCAAGATCATCGAGTCCAACTTCTGACCTAACACTAACAAGTCCTCCACTAAACCATATCACTAAGTTCAATATCTAAACGTCTTTTAAAGACCTCCAGGGATGGTGACTCCACCACTTCCCTGGGCAGCCCATTCCAATGTCTAACAACCCTTTCGGTAAAGAAGTTCTTCCTAACATCCAACCTAAAACACCCCTGGTGCAACTTTAGCCTGTTCCCCCTCATCCTGTCACCAGGCACGTGGGAGAACAGACCAACCCCCACCTCGCTACAGCCTCCTTTAAGGTACTTATAGAGAGCTATAAGGTCTCCCCTGAGCCTCCTCTTCTCCAGGCTGAACAAACCCAGCTCCCTCAGCCGCTCCTCGTAGGACTTGTTCTCCAGGCCCCTCACCAGCTTCATCGCCCTTCTCTGGACTAACTCAAGCACCTCCATGTCCTTCTTTAGCAAGGGGCCCAAAACTGAACACAGTACTCAAGGTGCAGCCTCACCAGATCCAAGTACAGGGGGACAATCACTTCCCTAGCCCTGCTGGCCACACTGTTTCTGATACAAGCCAGGATGTTGTTGGCCTTCTTGGCCACCTGAGCACACTGCTGGTTCATATTCAGCTGACTATCAACCAGTACTCCCAGGTCCTTCTCTGCCTGGCAGCTCTCCAACTATTCCTCTCCCAGCCTGTAGCTCTGCTTGGGGTTGTTGCGCCCCAGGTGCAGGACCCAGCACTTGGCCTTGTTGAACTTTATACAGTTGGCCTCAGCCCACTGGTCCAGCCTATCCAGATCCTCCTTTAGTTTCTCTTTCTCCTCTACATCTGGACAGAAAGATCACTTTGTAAATATCAAAAACTATTAAAATAGTTGACTTGACTACTCTGATGAGCTCCTAACCCAGACCATGTCACTGAGCAAACCAGGGTGCACTGTGGCATCTACTACAGATACTTCTGCACACAAAATAATCAGAAATGCCCTTACACAAAGTGGCAAAAAAGGAGCTTAGAAGTAAGTAATTTCAAATACCATTTTCTAACAATTTTTAGCAGACCAAAAATGAATTTTGGTGACAAGAAATGTATAGAAAAGCTTAGTTGAGTGAAATTAAAAGTACTGTTTCTGTTTGAAAAAACAAACTTGTAGAAAATTAAATAAAGGCAATTTCTAAATTAGTAACATTTAATACACATAAAATCAAATAGTCACCTAAATAAATTAGGAAAATAAGTATTTACATTATTTGGATCTTATTTTGTGAGGTTGTTTTTTTTGTTGTTTTGTTTTGTTTTTAAGAATATTGCTCAATGATAGCAAGACAACCTCACGAAGTTGCTTGATGGTATAGAACATACACCATATCTGTAGAGAGGACAATCTTACTTACAGAAAAACTGTGATGCAGTTCACCTTTGCTTTATACAATTTTCCCATTCAACAAAATGCTACAAAATGTCTACAGTATATTTTTCCCCTGAACAAAAGTTGGCTGTGTCTTTTGGTCTCTAGCATCTGCATCTTACAGACATAGAATTTTCTTATTGTTCCTATAACTTCAGTTTTCTATTTGACAGAACACCTGTTGCCTACATATTTAGGAAAGCACCACTTATATTACCAGTAATAAAAAAAAAGTGGTTGCAGGAACAGATAATACAAAGATTAAATGCATAGTTCAGCATTTGAAGATGGAACTGTAAACGCCAGCAAGCTGTCACTTTGATATTTGCTGACATTCATCTAGAACCTGATTTAAATATGTTTGGCTGTTTGCTTCAGTATAATGCCACTGCCTTCCTCCAGAAGGATGCATTAAAAAAATAAATAAATAAATAAATTTTAAAAAAAGTTATAGAAATAGAGCATAACAGAAAATGGTTGGATCTAATATGCGACTCCATTGCAAATGTCAAATTATATTCAGTAGAAAGCCATGTAAGAAGAAGTTATAGGGATCCTAGCACAGGAACAGCTCTTTGAAAGGGAAAAAGAGCAGAACTAGAGCAGTTTGAATATGTCAGATATTTACTGTCCTGTTATGGAGCATGGGAAATAAAAGTATCTTTATTCACTTTTCTTAATCTGCACATATATATGAATTCCCACGTAACCACACACAATCACACACCGTCTGATAAACTGCAGAGTGGGCATTTGGTACCAGCTTTAATTATTCCCCAGTGACGGCCTCCGTTGCACCAAGTATTTGCTCATTATCATGCCGCCCTACTGCCAAAGGATGGATGAGATAAAAACAGAAACAGGAGAAGAGATGAAAGGAGATGAGTGGTGGGGGGGGAAGCCTTTTAACTGCCTGTCTCTCTTCTCTCTCAGGATCTCCCCCCCAAACTACCTTAAGTCAAGTAGCTTACAGATGGTTGTAGTGCTGGTGGAGACACGTCTGGCTCAAATGCAGTTATTTGGTACATTCCACAATGGTGATGAGAGGACAGATTATTTCAAGTATCCCCACAACTATGGCAGAGAGAATGTGCTTGGTTGCTAATAATAGAAATAATAATTTTTCTGAGTTCTGTATTTTATTCAGAGCCATTTCTCTCAACTCTGATAACTTCATATTTTCAGAAATGCATATAATTATCTTTCTCGTGGCTGAAGTAAAATAAGCAAAACTGTTCTCTCATCGATCAAAAAGAAGTCAGAGAAAGGAAGGCTGATTACAGTGCACACGTGGCAACATCTAATCTAATATTCTGCTTTATGAGGGAGAAAAGAATCAGACATGAAGTTTAAATCATAATCATATCAAATAAATACTTGCCTGCTGTCTCATCTGCAGTTCTGCAGCTGAACTGGCATGACAGACCCAGTATTTATGAAGTCTGACAGAGGAACGCAGCTCAAGGGGTTCTGATATATGCTGGCACAAATATGTCCTTTTTATTTTATTTTGTTGCTTGGATCAGACAGAAATTTATCACTCTGATTAGTAAGTATTTATGCCAGAGAATTCATAATGCTATAAAGCATTCCTCTTCCAACTTTTCTGGTTTCACAGCTTTGGAGATTTGCACGGAAACAGGGCAAAGCTGGAAAGATATGTGCATTTCATAGCAGATGCAATTTCCAGTGAGAACTGCAGGCAAAAAACAACTTGCAAGCTAGTAACCACCATTTAAATGGGTTTGGAGCTTCTTCAGGGAAGCTAAGGGACCTTTCTTTTGAATTGTAATCATAAATATTGCAATACATAGTAACCCGATTTTGCCTATATGCCTCACTGTGGGGATAATAGAGGGGCTGCTTCTTTATGGAGCAATTTTGGGTCTCTGTGTAGAAAAAGATAGCTTTAGAGTACTCATTGCTCACAGAAATGCCTGGCCCCCATCCTGAGCATAATCAAATCTACTAATAAATACCAGCAGAATGCTGGTGCTGGGGAGATATTTATGGGGCTATCCTAAGTGTTTCATTCTCCTGATATATGTTGTCATAAACAACCCATCTGTAAAATACATCATTAGAGCATCAGTCCTTATAATTATGTACAGCAGACTTCAGAGCAATGGAACAGCGACATTTCCCAATTTAGTACACACCAATTGTTCCCCCTTGTTTTTAAACCTACTGTTAGCAATGCAGAGGCCCCTTATTTTACACCTCACTCTAATGTTGGCACCAGTCAGAAGCCTGCCTAGCACTTCTGCACTGATCAGATCATGTTTCTGGTATGGTTCTTCCACTAATAAACCTTTCCCTTGGCCTACACTTTGACAAACAGCTTCACAAAACAGAGATGAACTAATGAATAGATATGAATTTCATAATGTTGGCTGCAGAAGCATTCTTTCAATCATGCAGAACAAGTTAATTCAGTGAGCATCAAACGCGACAAAGCCTCCACTTCTTGCCATTTGTGTCCTCTGATACTATTTTTGCTTGCCAAATCACACAAAACCTTTCCATTATCACCACTAATACATGCAATGTCTTCCCACAGAATAAGCTGGCATTGCTCCTTGGGCTGGCACTTTCAGTCATGCCAATAAGCCAGAGGGATCAGACGTGAGCCAGGGGTGAATTTGCAAGTGTTCATGGTCCCATCCCTCATCTACCCAACAGCCTGTTTTTATAAAACTGGTAAAAACGTAATTACTTTTGAGACCTCAGTCTCTCTGTCAAAACTGGCTGGAAGCAACTACTGAGTTCAAGAGTTATTAAGAGTGAGGAGAGAGACGCACAGGCTGAAGAAAGGATCATCCCAGGCTTGTTTCCATGGGAAATCAAGATGCAAACGTTCAGAAAAAGTGGTCTTTAGTACAGTCCACAGCCTGCAAGAGGAGAGCTGGGAGTAAGCCAGACTCACTCCAACGGGGAAAGCTGTCAAGGCTACTCAGGAAGGGAATGGCTAGGGGAGAGGCATCAGGTCAGCCAAGAGAAGGAAAACTGCTGGATTTCCAAAACAGGGAAATTTGCAGCCGAACTCTGCTACACTGCCTACACTAATGGAACCCTTCACAGCAGCTGCTGACAAGGCAAAGAGGGACTCCTACACCTTCTGGCTCGGCTTGGCAGCAGCTACAGAAGCCCTGGAAACAGCCTCTCTTGGTGATGCCCTCTGAATCCCAAGAGGGAAATGGGATGAGGAAGCAGCTCCCATGCCAGCCTCATCTTGTTCAGCAATCCCAAGCACTCAATAGCCTTACCATTAATCTTCAAAAGGACTTTTCCCCATGGAGCTTCACAGACATCCTCCGCATTGCTCAGACTGATCTCTACTCATAGGCAGGGTTTTCCTCCACGTTCACATTGTAGTGTCCAAGAAAATGAAAGCTAAAATTGAAGCCTTTCCCTCTCTTACGGGCCTTAGCAGACATCTCTCCTGGATCATGTTTTCAGTATACAATAAAACATAATTTTTTTTGTTGGTTTTTATTTGTTTGTTTTAAAATAAAGCTGAAAATGCAGGAACTTCCTGTGATTTAAATGGTTTTATAGTGACTCTCCTGACACTTCCTAATAAAAGCCTTACAAATTATCCATCTGATTTCAGGCTAAGCCTGGACAACTCAGAATGCATAAACTGATTGTGTTTTTGTTTATAATGGCTTGGTTTTTAATTTAAGATTTTAGGGAAACATTTAACAAGGAAAAAAAATTCCATGCTTGACTTCTTTTCAAAATTAATACTACCTGCATTAGTAGAGCAAGGGATATCTTTGTAGAGAGATTCAACTGCTTAAATCTGCTATTTTTTTTTTCTAATGAAAACCATTAATTGAAAAAGTTTACTATAGACAGTAAATCTTTTCTGCATAAATATATTTGTTTGATAATGAATTGACTGTAACCTGAAAATCTATCATATGTTGTTCTGGCTTTTGTTTTGTTTTGTTTTTCCATTTAGTTCAACATCTTGAATAATGCATTCACTTTCTCTAATTAATTGTCTGTACAGAATGCATTTCCACCTGGTCTTTTAGAAATGCCTCCGTCAACTTTGGCCCTTCTGTCTGGATCAAGCCTTTGAAGAGATTGTGCATTGCCCTCCAAGTGTGTTCATTACACGGCAAGGGGAACTGCAGACAAGAGAAGCCCTGATTGAAAATAAGATATTTTTGAATCACATATGTCGCAGTACCAGTTAGAATTAAAACATGGAAAACGTAGTGCTGCCTGCAGATTGTCGGTATTTATGCATTCACTCTACTGATGGCACAACTTCTTGTTGTCTGCTGTTGAATATCCTTTCATCTTTGTCTCTCCTGTCTAGTGACGTGTGCTAAGAGACTTAATCAGTTCTGTCCAGATGGATGCTAATGAAGGAGACATTATACAAAACACTATTATAAATTCTCATTGACATCTCATTTTCTTTTGTCTCATTCTATTTTTAGAGCCGATTTCTAGAGGTGCAATTACAATCCCAATATTTATCAAGTAGGCACCATCTTAAGGTGTTATTTCACATCCACCCACTCAGATTTTTATCTGTCAACAGCTAATGAACAAATCCTACAATTCTTATTCATCTGTCCCATAATAATATTGACATTGTGTGACATTTATGTAACAAACGATACCAAAAACACATTAGGCTTTTAGATACAGGATAAAGATGTCTTTTTATCTACATATTAGGGCAGCCATTTTTTACAGAGATTATTTGAACTCACACATAGGCAGCAGTAGCACATAAATATTCAGGACAGCAACAGGAAAATATTTCAGGTTCCAATTTCAGGATATGTTAGGAAGGAATAAGTGTTGCTGTGAGATGTTAATAAAGTCTGATTACTGTCAGGCTTGAATATTGTAGCTGGCTGACTTTGGTCCCTAAGAAGCTTCAAGCACCAGTGAAAATATTGTCAGAATTGGGACATTCATAGATCAACTCTCCTGTTGAATTTTTATCGTGTCAGTAAAGGAGAATGTCACACTGCCAGAGCCTCAACAGGATTTCTCTCATCAGTACCCACCCTCATGAAGTTCACAGAAATGGATGCCTATCCTCTTGCAAAGTGACTGAAGCTGTCAAATGTGTCCAGAAATAATTAACAGGAAAAAACGGGCAACTGGATGGGCACATGCACCAAGATTTGACAGACTTGCAAAAAAAAAAAAAAAAAAAAAGTGAAATCAGACCACACCAAGCATAATTCCAAATGGTGTACTTGTGCTTCTTTACCAAACACAAGTGTTTAAACTTCAGCTTTACTTTAGATTCAGAAAACAAAATTTTATACAAAAGAACATTTGCTCTTCTTGTACTGGGATATATTTTCACAGCTGAATTAGTGGTAGATATACCTCTTGAGAAAGGCAAAAATTCGTATTTTGTGATGCTCTAACTGCTGGGACTAGGGATAAAGGGAGGAAAAGTGCTGGATCTGATGACTGCTGTGAAGAGAAGAGAAGAGAAGAGAAGAGAAGAGAAGAGAAGAGAAGAGAAGAGAAGAGAAGAGAAGAGAAGAGAAGAGAAGAGAAGAGAAGAGAAGAGAAGAGAAGAGAAGAGAAGAGAAGAGAAGAGAAGAGAAGAGAAGAGAAGAGAAGAGAAGAGAAGAGAAGAGAAGAGAAGAGAAGAGAAGAGAAGAGAAGAGAAGAGAAGAGAAGAGAAGAGAAGAGAAGAGAAGAGAAGAGAAGAGAAGAGAAGAGAAGAGAAGAGAAGAGAAGAGAAGAGAGAAAAAGAGCATGTTTGTTTTGAGAGAAATGGCTTCTGATAGGATTCCTGTTTCCACTGTGGCAGCAAAATGTCACACCCAGTGCCAATGACACCTATCTGTCTCAACAGCTGTGTGGACAGAAAGGATGACACCATCATGAGTTGGGTTGTCCATCTTCTGCTTTAAGGCATCCATGTGGTTGTAGCACTGAGGATGTGTACTGAGCTGTGCCTTTGGAAGACAGTTTGAAATTATCAGGGAAATCATCCTGTTGGAAGGGATATGGCATTTGTGCTTTCCAAAAACTGCCCCATAGCTGTCTGTGTAATGAGTGGAGAAATCTTGTCTTGCCTCAACAGTTTCCTCCACACAGGTGTACACTCCTCAGAAGCAGCAAGAAGCCCCCCTCTTTCTATTTTGAGGTTGCTATTTGCTGGCTGCTAGCACCACTGACTTATTATTATTATTTCCTCTCAACATTTGTGCTCCACTGGGTGCTGAACAAGCACAAAGAACAGCCAACCCCCCTCCCTGGAAGAGCTGCCAGCCTGACAAGTACAAGACGGCAACCAGACTAACTGATTTCAGACTGGGGAATGGCTCTCTTGCAACCTTTAAATTATTCACAAGTTCTCTTTGTAAATTATTAAGTTCTCCCTTCTTAGATTTAGCTCTTTGAGTTTACAGGATATGTTTCAGATGCTCACATCTGTAGCTGGCTGCTGTTCATCACACTCAAAGGATGGCAGCTTAGCCCTTCAGAGTTAACCATCCTAGTTTTGTTTTCTTGTTATTATTTTATTGTGGCTTCTCTGCTCTTTAAAGGCATGAGTACCAAAGGCAGGCAAGGGAAAGGGAGGGCAAAATACTGACACTGAGACTTAACCATTCCTCAGACCACTCAAAGTCTTCCCTTCATTCTAAAGACCCACACATATTCCACTGTGAAATAACCATGTTTTCAGTAGCCCCAGAGTAAATAAAAAGAACGTCAGTTTTGGCTCTTACACAGGTCTCAGCCCTATGCTAGGATATTCTCAGCATGGTGTCTGCATTCCTAGGGCCAGTAACACCAACATATATTCCCGAAGCTACCTAGGGAAGAAAGATACCTGTGATAGTTCCTTATCCTCATTTCTCCGGTCACCTCACCCCACCTGTCCTCACCCCCCCACTGGTTGTTGTCCCATAGCCAGAACCACCTAGAGCAGGTTGTCCAAGACCATGTTCAGGCAACTTTTGAAGATCTCCAAGGAGGAGATCCCGCAACCTCTCAGGGCAACCTGTGCCAGTGCTCCGACACCTGCACTGCACAGAAGTGCTGCCTGGTGCTCAGAGAGAGCCTCCTCTGTGCCAGTTTGTGCCCCCTGCCTCTTGTCTTATGAACAGGGAACCAATGAAAAGAGCCTGGCTCCATCTTCTTCATCCCCTCCCTTTAGGTATTTGTACATATTTATGAGATCTCCCCTGAGCCTTCACTTCTCCAGGCTGAAAAGAGCTCCCAGCTCTCTCAACCTCTCCTTATAGGAGAGGTGCTGTAGTCCCTTCGCCATCTTGTCTTGTACTTAAGCAGCCCAGAACTGTCCACAGAACTCCAAGTGTGGCCTCACTAATGCTGAGTAGAGGGTAAGGATCATATCTTCACCTGCAAGTGATACTTTCCCTAATGCAGCCAAGGATACTGATAGCTTTTTGTTATTGCTGCAAGAGCACACTGCTGTCTCACGTCTTATTGCATCAACACTTAAGTCATTTTTCAGCAGTGAAAAACTTTCCTGGAGGCCAAAATAAACCTTCTAAAACCTCCTGGAGATAGATCACAAATATTATACTCAGTAAATAGAAAAATTTTGATGTAGCATTTATCTTCATTGCTTACTCCATATTATAATTCACTTAAAGGTCACTAAGGATTATTGAGTCCTCCGTCTGTTGGAGACACCAATAGATTCAGGCCAGCATCTAAAATTTGGACATCCCAAATGCAAAGTGAAATTGAAATGTCTGAGAAACGTAATGATATTCTTGAATCTTTTATTCTTCCTAAGGGAAGACAACAGTGTTTTCCTTCACAAAAACATTGTGAAGGGGACGTTATTCCGTCTGTCATCTTCCTGGGTCTCAAGACTCCTTTTGAAACATTCATTGCTGACAATAGAGAAAGGTACCTCAGTGAGTTAGGTGGACTGGAGGTCTGACCTGGCTTGGTGTTTACCAGGCTCCTGTTTTTTCAGAGGTGTTGGGTATCCTCAGCTTTCATACAGGTATACAGAATTTTGTAATGCAGGCTACAGAGGTACATGTAATGCAACATACCATTAAGCAGAGGAAAACCTTCATCTGGAAGTATCACGAAGGAGATCCTGGAACTCAGCAAACTGTTGCCTCTAGTTTCAGAATAAGCTAGATCTTCTTTGTCACATTTGCGTGATGGACTCTCCTCCGACTTTGCAAATCACAACTTTCTCTTGTTTTAGTTCTCTGACACTGGCTATCCTCAACGTGTGTATGTTCTTGTCCTTCACTCTGTATGCTGTCAAGTAAATCCTAGTGCACCAACAGCTTGTTCCCTGACATAAGCTTACCTCTCCCTGCATCTACATGTACAGACTTCCCTTGGTGGTCTGGCTTTGCCTTCTTGCAACTACTATTGCAGATGTTTGCTACTCTTCGCCAGGTCTTGTACATTTATTCTCGCCACTCAAACTCATCCTACATATCTTTTGTATTCCTTGTGCACATGTCATATGGTTCAACTTCCTTTATAAACTGTGATAAGAAAGATTTGGAAACCTGCTGTGAAAAGTTATTAACCCAGCCCCCGAGCTTCCAATTTGAAACTTTAGCTACACTGCTGTGTTACTTTCCTTATCTTTCCAGTACATTAATGTCACTAAAAATTTTGTGGTTTTTTTTTTTCAATTTGTTTGAGAGCTCTAAAAAATCTGCCCCAAAATACACAGCTATAAGCTGGATCTCTGTAGCTGTAGCTGACCTAAGAGAGACTGCCAGGGTTCATTCTCCAGCAGCTTCAGCACTGCTGATTTCAATCCTGAAGGAGCTCAGATGCAATATGAAGGTAAACTTTTGGGACAGGCAAAATTCCTTAGCTCTGGGACTTCCTTCTCCACTGTCTCCAAATAATTCTGAGTTGTTTTTCCCCCAAGATTGGAAGCTTTATTATGGAACATTGGAAATGTTTTCCCTGTACCATGAGAGGAGCCTTCATTTGCCTATGAACACGTATCCTCAGCAGGTCCCAGCTGTGCCAGGCAAAGAACTCACCCTCCCTTGTTCACATGCAGTTGCTTGTCATTACTCTTTCATGGAAGATGACTTGCTGATCAGGTAGCCAGCTGAGCAGCTCAGATGAATGCTCCCAATCTGTTTCCTTGGAAAATACGAGATGGGATAACGAAGACCTAGCAGTTAATTTCCTTAAGCCTGTCTGGCTAATCAAACCTAGGACGAACTAGCGAGCAACTAGATGAGGAGTGCAGCCTGCAGATGAGAGGACGATCTCTCCACCTGGCAGGAGAGTGCTGGCAAGGAGCTCTCCACCTTCTGGGCATGACAATCTCTTCCAGAAATGTCACTGAAACATGTGTACAACATGAAAGATGTTGTCATGGTTTTGGCAGGGATGGAGTTAGTTTTCTTCATAGAGGCTCGTACCAGTTTAAAATCACAACAGTCCTTTTTTTGGAGCTCAATGTGGGGCTCGAAGGGTGAAGATAATGGCAGATTAGATTGGAGTGTGCTAGACCAAATTTAAGTTAATAGCTGTTTAGCTGCTGATTTGCAGGCTCCTGTGCTTGCAAGCATGTATTGTATATTAGTATGGTGCTTGTTAGTGGCTGTTTTTTCTTCTGCTGTTTTCTGTACTCCTTATCATCTTGGCTTGCTGTGCCTAGGAACATTTGATAACAGCTATGGCTATGACCATGGCATGGCAGATGGTGAGGGCATTGCTGCTGTTCCTGTGCTGCTGCACTGGGCAGGCTGAGACTCCAGAGTGAACTTCAGTCAGAGGGACTGTGACCTGTGGATGAGTCCACGTGTGAGGACATTCACCTCAAACCAACTGTGGTCATGGATAACTGTGCTGAGCAGGTGCATGGACACCTTGCAGTGTCCATGTCTGTGCATAAGGCCATGACAGAATACCTCAAATCATCTGTGGCTCATGGATAAGACCACGTCGGAGCAGGTACACTTCCAGGGGGTGGTGGCCAATGGACAGGAAGAGGGGTGAGGGGAAAAGTTCATTGCAATGTTACACCCTATGGCCTGATCCAAAAGGACAAGCAGTGGAGATTGTAATGGATGTGCCTTTAAATTGTCATAACCCATGATCTGAGTTGCATATAATAATGAATATAAGGAATTCTAGAGCAGGAGCCCCTTTCCTCTAGCTAGGCATGGATATACCTTTCAATTGCTTTAAACCATGATCCGAGTTACACGTTATAGGAGGTCCTATAGAAGGAACCACTCAAACTGATAGAGGAGGAGGCTCACAAAAAGCAGAGCAAGTGCAGTCTAAGCTGGCTTTGGTGGCCAGTAAATCCATGCAACACCCCATCTCTCCTCACCTGTCCCAAGCAACCAGCATAGCAGACAGAACCAAGGTTGTGGACTTAAAGAACTCTGTAGACATTTTATGGACATTTCACAGGGGTGGCTCATAGAGTAAGGGAATAAAAACTGTGTATTAATTAAAGAGTAGTGGTTAATAAAGATGTATTGGATAGTATGGGACTTGGACACAGGTAGATATTGTCGTGGTTTTGGATGGGATAGAGTTAACTCCTTTGTAGAGGTCTTATGATGCTGTGATTTGGATTTATGATGAAAGTAGTGTTGATAATACACAATGTTCTATGCTGTGCCATACATATCACTATTTATGCTGCTTTAGTTGTTGCTTAGCAGTTCTTGCAGAGCCAAGGACTTTTCAACTTCTCATGCTACCCTGCCAGTGAGGAGGCTGAGGGTGCACCAGGAGCTGGGAGGGGACACAGACAGGACATCTGGCCCAAGCTGGCCAGGGGGATGTCCCATGCCTTGTGGTGCCATGCTCAGCAGTAAATCTGGGGTGAAGAAGGAGGAAGGGGGGCATGTTTGGAGCAACAGCATTTGTTTTCCCAAGTAAACATTATACATGATGAGCCCTGCTTTCCTGGAAGCCTGTTAATGGGAAACAGCAAATGAATTCCTCATTTTGTTTTGCTTGCATGTGCAGCTTTTTCTTTATTAGTAAACTGCCTTTACCTCAACCCATGATTTTTCACACTTTTACTGTTCTGATTCTCTAACCCATTCCCATTCCACCTGGGGAGAGTGAGTGGCTGTTTTATGCTGAGCTGCCTGCTGGGTTAAACCATGATAGATGTGTTTGCCCAGCCCTAATAGTGCCACATCAGGCAGTGCCAAAGCTTTGGAGCAAATACACTGTTTCTCCTCAACTTCAGTCTTCTTAAAAAGCTGAAGCTTGCTAAAGAGAGATGGGCACTGGCACACATTTGCAAGGAAGCTACAGCCCCCTCCCACCCCCCCTTCCCCAGTGAATGGGGTCAATTAACATTTCCTCCCCAGGGCTGTTAGGAGGATTTCTGATCTGTTTATACAGCAGTAAACAGTCTGAAATCCAGAAAACAACACTGTTGTGTCAGGCACAAGCTGGCATCAACAAACTGGTTGTCCGAATCTAAACAAAGCCTTGTTAGGGCCCAATGAAATGTTGTTTCTCTTTCATTGGTTTTCATTTATTTTCCACAGCTTTCCATTTATTTTAGACATTACTAGGCAAAGAGGTAGAAGTACACACACAGACACACACACACACAAAAAAAAAAAAAAAAAAAAAAAAAAAAAAGGCAGGGAGAAAAGAAAAAAGAAAGGGCAAGAAAGAAAGAAAAAAAGCAAGAAAGAAAGAAAGAAAGAAAGAAAGAAAGAAAGAAAGAAAGAAAGAAAGAAAGAAAGAAAGAAAGAAAGAAAGAAAGAAAGAAAGAAAGAAAAAGGAAGGAAGGAAGGAAGGAAGGAAGGAAGGAAGGAAGGAAGGAAGGAAGGAAGGAAGGAAGGAAGGAAGGAAGAAAACATATTCATAACATTTTCAGTCTTAGAAGTAGCAGAAAACAGGGAAGGGTTGCTTCTGAAAATGCCTAATTTTAGGTTTTTCCATACAGACATTTCAAATAGTGGGTGTCCCTGTTTGACAATAATCTGATTTAAACGACTCTTATTATTTATGTACATTGTCAGAAGAGATCAGGAATAATCAGAAGCCCAGTGATTACAGCAGGAAAATACCAGGATAACTGAACTGTTTCATGTCCAGCCATTCTTGCTCGTGTCGTTATCTCATTTTGCAAAATCCATAGCTTCCTCAGCTTCTATTGAGATTGTTGAGCAATGCAGTGGATTTTGCAGAGCAAAATCTTTAGCTTTTCTCACTTACAAGGTGCTTTGTTTGTTGTTTGGCACGGGAACCTTTTACAGAGCCATGAATCGATCCCACTCAGATGCTGACCTTCACTTTGTTCAGACATAAACCAGGAAGAGGAATGGATCTACAGGAGAAACACAAACCACATTAGTTTTCTTTTCTTCTGGGTGACAGAGTTCATAGATACCATTCATTTCCACCTTCGGGCTACACAGAAGGGCATTGCTAGGCAGGCAGATACAGAAGCTGAGTGCCTTCTAGCTGAAAAGCACCTGGGGAGATGCTTTCAGCTCTCCTGAGACATTCCCTCCCCAGTGACATGTAAGTGGTTGCATTCCCAAAATAAGTGTAAAAATCTCAAGCCAGATATTGTATCTTTAGTATAACTAGGCAGGCAAACCATGGTTTGTCATGCAATGAAGTCTATGCCAGGAATAGTTTATGTACTAGCCAGTATGCTAAGGTAAAAAACAAACAAGAGAGAGCAAAGGTGCACAGGACATCAAAGTAGTCCTGTGAAATTTGCAGTGATTCTGGCTCAATGCTCATTTTGTGGGGGGAAAAATGGTAAGTAAACAGGTGAAAATCTAGGCCCTGCACACATACACACAACTCTGATCTTGGCCCTGGAGTTCTTGTAGAGCTCCTTGAAGTGACAAAAATAAAACCTTGCTTCAATGAGAGTGAAAGCTGTGAATGAAGTCAGAGCTTTGAGGTTTGTGCCTCTCTTCTACTTGTTGCTGTAACATGAAGGCGGGCATATGACTCAGTGCTTCAATAACTAAAGGCTTTTGGTATGCTCATGAGGGGTTATGTGCAGATTATGAATATGTGTATAGCCACTGCAAATCCAACCAGAAGGGAATCTCAGAGCTAATGGAAAAGGTAGAGAGCTTGTAAGGGCTTGTGAGAGGTCAGCCAAAAAGGGTTTGGGGTGGGGAGTTCCAATGTTACCACAAGAAGCTGGGAATGTAAAATCTCTGCAAGAATAAAATATTCTTTTTTATCTTTTTTTTATGTTTGTTTCTGGAAACAGAAAAAAAAGTATGATAAAGTGACTCTTAAACATGGAACTTTTAAAAGAATATCTGCTTAGATTTATGGACCCAAGTAACAGGCTGGGCAAAATCCCTTCATCCTTTGTCTCCTAGCAAATGAAAAACAAAAGACTTCTTAAGGAACACTGACAGAAGACCTTAATCCAGACTGTGGCTGTAGCTGTAGACTGTGTGCAAACTGTTACGTGGTTGGACTTTTTTTATTTTTTTATTTTTAATTACTGATTTTAGACAACAAGGCTTTAAAGGGAAAAAAAAAAAAAAAAAAAAAAAAAAAAGCAGGAATGATCAGGTTTTTTGACCATTTATTTCAAAGTCTGGTGGTTTTTCTGTTTCAGGCTTCTATTTACCTAAAATGATAGGGACATTTAGGGACGTTTAGGATGCTTAGCTAAAAAAATCAACGTGCCAAGAAATCTGAGGAAGTGCTCACACTTCACACTGCTGTGGCAAACACAGCACTATTTGCCTAAGCTTGAAGAAATATATGGATCATGGTAGACCATTATTTTCTTTCCAGGTCTACCACAGCTTCTTCATCTTTTGCTGTTTAGCATCAATGTTTATTTAGGCTACTAATTTTAGAGTGGGAAAAACAAACAAACAAACAACAACAACAACAAAAAGTTTCCTTTTTAGTATTGTCTTCTTCAGGCAAAAAGAACAAATAATCATTCTAATGGGTGCATTACTTCTTTTCTATAGAATACAAACAAACAAAAAATGTGTCATCATAGTTATCTTAAAGCTGAAATAATTACAATCCACAGTTATAATAATGCAGGGCTGTACCATTGTTACCTGGACAGTAGCAATTGTGATTATTGGTGATAGATTCCTCCTGCTAACCATCAGCTTGAGTGACAATAGTGGATCATTTGCTGTAGTTTGGGAGAATAACATGCATAACAAAATATATTTATTTCAAAGACAAAGATATTACAGATCATTTTTAATTTAAATGTATGTGTTTTTTTTGTTTTGAGTTTTGTTTGTTTTTCAGGCATGTAAAAGTCCTGTTTATATTATTCCATAAGAGGGAGTGCAAAATGCCTATGGATGCTTTTTATATTCCTGTATTAATCTTCCTGGTCATTCAAATGCATTAAGTAGTGAACCTCCCAGATGTTGTGTACGGCCCAAAGGACAGATTCAAAGACTCCAGTTTTGTGAGGTAATTAAATGTTAATGCGATGGGTAATCCTATCTTTACAAGCCACAATGAAAGACTGTTCATAGACCATAGTTTGAGATTGACTCCAAAAATAAGTTGAATGAGGAAGTTCATGAGAGAGGTTTTTAAGACAGCTGATTTAGAAATTTTTCAGACAGCAGAATCCTCTGGAAGTATTTTTGTGAAGGCGAGTGGAGTCATCTGCAATAATAATTCCCTCGGTTAGGTGAAAATATATGTTCTAAATAACATTGATGAGTGCAAGAGAAGCCTATCAGCACAAGATTGTTTGACAAATTGACAAAAAAAAAAAAAAAAAAAAAAAAAAAGAAGATCGTTTGACAAAAAAATGGTTAGGATTTCTTCTCTAAATGCAAACAAAATCCCACATACCTGTATACTTGAAAACAACATCTCTCCTGTTACCTGTCTCCCACCAATTCTCATTTCAGATTTTTTTCTGCTGTCTTACCTGTTTTTTTCTTGCAGAAAAGTCTATGTTTACTAAGATTCAATAATTTATAAACAAAAGTATGTAAAAGGCATAAGATGCTGCTATAAAGGCAATGAAACGAGAAGACAAATGTTATTAGCACGGTAGATCAGGCTTGGGTTAATCCAAGCAGATGGGCTTGTTTCACTGTGACCTGTAGTGAATGTTGTTCTCAATTGTGCTTACGAGATGAGACGAACAAAAACCCCAGAGATACTCAGCTGGCACCTGGGTTTCTTGCTTGTTTGGTTACTTGCTTTTTATTTTTGAGGAGGAAGAGACTTTTGAAGTGAAGAAAAACACAAGGAGAGTAACTCCTAAAGTGACACTCATCCTTTCCTTGGCGTAAATAAGGGACAACTACTCATCAACACCTGCTATGAAGCAGAAAAGAAATAGGATATAGACATAGCATGGTAGTTCAAAGGAGTTCAGATCTGAAGTGAACAGAAATTTCAGTGATGCCACAAAAGGACTCCAATCACATTACGTACTGGCATATTGCAAGGTGCTTTATTTAATACAATTAGATAAATAGGACTGATAATCCAATTGTACATGTCAGGTATCAACAGAAAAAATAATGAACGTGCTAACATGGGAATAGTAACAATTGCTATGCTGATTCGATTAGTCATGTGTAAGCAGGTTAGGGTGACAGGACTCAAAGCTCCAAAAGCACCTACCCCTCTTGTCTGAATAGCCAAGGAAATTTGGGTGTATATACATCTTTATTTCCAAGTTAACCAGCCCCTTGTCAATAAGCACAAAGGTAATCTTTTGGATAGATCTAATTAACACAATCCACACTATTCCATTCTGCTTAGTAGGTTACCAAATATTGATGGAAAAGGTAGCATTCAATGCTAATTAAATTTGCTAGGGCAGAGTGCCCAATTTGAAATAACAGAGGAACTTTTATTATTTTACTGCATGACTTGGACTGTCTGTGCAGGCCTGACAGCTGATTGCTCATTAGTCTACCTTTTGTCCTGAATCTAGCTGTGCAATCGATGGTCTGAAAACTCCCATTAAAAAGGACAAATCCTCCTTGATGAAATTTATCAATCAGGGTGAAACATTTAGCAATGTCAGAGGATTACCTGAAATGTGTTCTTCTTCTAGGTAGGTAGGGGGGAAGTATTCTGAATTCATTGGGTTGGACCAAGCAACATATGAGCTGCATAATGAATCCTACCTTGATTTATTCCTTCCTCTCTAACAGTAAGAGCAAACTTACTTTTCTCAGAGATCATGTTCAAGCACTACCAAGGACTCAATTTTTCCATTTTTTCCAGAGTGTTTCCTCTCTTGCACCAGGTGGTGCTGAAGTTGGCTGTGATGAGCTCAGTGGTTGCTAAGCCTCTTTCGCCTTTTGAAAAATTAGGGATCTTTAAGGTTTCATGCTGCCAGACTTTCCCAACAAAACAATAGCTCACATCAGTAGCTAAATCATCCCAAATCATCTTGAATCCCTCCTTTGTATGTATTTAGTGTGGTGTCACACAGAGGATGTTGAGATAGTGTTACATGCACAAAATGTTATTTGTGGGGTTTGTGGTTGGCCATACATTGACTTCAAAGTTACCACCAAGAACAAAAAAAAAAATGCTTACGATGATTTTTTGGCAGGTTCTTCTGATAATCCTAGGTACTTTTCATCAGGACCCACTCAATCTCCCTCATAGCTGTTCCCACTATTAACACTGACTGGAGCACATTTTGATCAGCTGTAGGTGCTGTCCAATCATCTGTCACCAATCTTTGTGCATGCACATCATTGAGCAACATTTATTGGCTATTTAAATGACTACCAGTTAAATGGTACTTTGCTATTTTCTGAGGCCTGCTTTTCCTCTGATGTGAACTAAAAGCTTTGAAACAAGGATTAAGAAAAAGTGGGTAATGAGCTGATTCCCATGCAGTTGGCAACTGCTTCACATGAGGAACCCAACGCAACAGTGACATTGGGGTTTGCTGGTGGAAGATGGTGAGAATAACAGCAGAACAGAAATGAGAACTAAATACTGCCACAGCTTAGGTAAAAGGTTGTAGACTGCAAGTAAAAGGGAGACTACAGGAATGCAAATAAAAGATGTCTAGCATTTCAAAGGCTAAGGCACTGTGCAAGGATGGTGTTCATAACCAGAGCAAAGTAAATATTTAAAGTTCTGATTTTCTTAGTTATAAGGCAACTGAGAAGTTCCCAAATGGCAAACCTTAGCAAAAATCTCCCATTGGTTTGCCAGCCACTTCATTGCATCTTAGCTATTCTGCACTGAATCCACTTACACAGTATTAAAATCTGAGTACACCCTGGGCCACTTGAAGAAATGACAAGTTCACCCAAAACTTGCTATTATTTCAGCTTGTCTTCTCAGAGTTAGAAATGTTACTCTGCACCTGCAGAAGATACACAGGGAGTTGCTCATTCATGGTTCTGGTCACACACGAGATACATTTCACTCAGAAAAGGCACAACAAGAAAACCTACAGCAGGACTATAACATTGTGCACTGGCACTCTGGCAGTTCAGGAATGTTGAAGAAAGTGGAAAATAACCTTCCTTTCCTCCCTCCAAAGCTTGCTGTCCCTGTAGCAGATGGCCGAGTGCATGCACCATTGGACTGGCACTTTCAAATCATTTTCCTCCCCATCCAGCTTATAGCAAATGGTAGTTATTTCATCCCTTTTAACATGTCTGTTTTTGCAGAAGAAAAAGCTCCAAGCTATATCTACAGATATTCTTGACAGTTTTAATAATCCCAATGAAAAAAAAAAAAAAATCAGGGAGAGGGGGAGGGTGATAGCTTTTGGAGACAATGCCAGAATTGTCACCAGCCACAAGGGCAAGGACGAACCTAGTGTGGAATTTGTGAAGATTGCCAATTTCAGCCATTCTCATCTGATGTAAAGCACAAAGCAGAGTGATGGTACTAGTGAGTGTGATTAAAGCTTTAAGGGACTTGTCAGAGTGTGTGTACATCTGTGCAAGTGAATAAAAATAGAAGCAAAATCTGATTCTAAAGCATGCTTTCAGTTTTCCAAAGAAGAGCTACTAATTCAGTCATTTCATCCTTCCAGAGCCTGGTTTTTCCATTTGCATTTCTGCCAGATACCCCAGCAACAAGCACTAATAATAGCAATTGCCATCCACCACAATAAGAGTAACAACCACACTCATGTATTCATTCTAACCTTGAATAGAATAAATGAAAATGGAAAAGACTTGCTCCTATACAGACAAAACTGAAACACGTCAGGCTCAATGTAAGCCATATATACACTTTGTATAGCCCCTGCCCTTTTTGTTATAAATGAGGCATCCCTGAAATTAATGAAATTATGGTAGCATGAAATCAGCACAAAATTATTATCAAGCCTTATGTGTGTAATCATTAATACACTAGGAAGGCATTGCTATACCGGATCACAGGCTATATGTAACTATATGGCACCATATGCAAATCTGGTACCATTCACACATGTGGCTGATGCAACATGACATTGATGTCTCAGTCAAAACTAGAACGTCTTTCACCACACTGTACATGCCAGAGATATCACCCATGCCTTAATTTGGTAACATTCAGCAATTACAGGGTAAAGATTTTACAGCATTTCCAAAATGTTCTGGAAATGTTATCTAATTAAGCCTTACAGAACCCTGTTCAGTAAGTAAATGTTATCATCAACGCTTGTAGTGATTGGAAAACTGAGACACAGACGTTTAATGAGTTTCCCAGCTAAGGTCACCCTGGGAGCTGCAAATACCCTATAGTAAAAGCAGCCAAACCTCAGGAGAATAAAAGTGAAAAATCCTTTAGACAAGAGGTTAATAATAGTTTTGTTTGACCGTATTTGAATTTGAAATTGCTGTTTGTATTCTACACATGTGCATGACTGAAATAGACACTAGTTCCTCACTCTGGCTGCAGGGCTCACAAGACCATACCTTTTCAAAGCTTCTTTATCAGTGGAAGTACTTATAAAGTCTACATTCTGGCAAATTGAAAACTGTTCTCCTTCTGTCAGTGATTTGCCTGTGCTGTGTCCATTCTGTAAAACTGATGAAGCCCTTCACAACAGTGTATTTCACAGGAGGAGCATGAAAAAAATGTTGCACTGCATTTTAAAAAAAAAATAGAGATTGGCACAGAGTTGTGAATGTGAAAACTAAATCCCTAATGAAAGAGGAAGCCTTCACTAGGATGGTCCCCCTAAAGTTGAATCTGCAGGAGCAGAGTCCTGACATAATCAAGGTAAGTGACATGGCCATTCATGCCATGCCACTGAACAGTAAATGTACTTGTTAGCTGCTTTAGGACTGCAAAGTCTCACACTTTCAGGCTGTCATACTTCCTATATGAGTGGATAAAGAAATGAAGATGTCACTCTGGGCATTCACTTCTGATTTCCTAGGTGTCAGCTCATTAAGAGTAACTCCCTTAAAAAGAGCCAGATGCAAGTCACCTAGCAGACTATCTGGAGCTACCAGGCTGCTTCCCTAGCACTGGCGTGAAAGAGGAATTATAAAGAGGAGGAGGAACACAAGGACCACTGAGGTCTCCCTATATATCCCTATAACATTCATTCTCCTAGATTTATGTTTTCAGCAGACAGCAAACTATATTGTAATTTTCCATCAATGCTCATCCTAGAATACTTGCTTGTGTCCTAAATTTGTAAGACTGCACAAAGATCTTACTAGACTGTAAAGTCTTTTTGGGATAGACTTCAAATAACAGAGAGGAGTCCTGGAAAAACAGCTGTAAGCAAATTGTAAAGAAACCTTGTGTTAGTATCTTGGTTTTAATCGTTTGTAAATAAGGACAACATATTTTACCCTGCTCACCTCAGGGCTCTGTTCCTTGGGTTCCAGCAGCACTGGGACCATGCTGAGAAATGTAGAGGAGCCTTCTTCACTTTTCCAGAAAGTGTTCTGAGATTTCCCAGATAGCTCTACTGCATCACATCTCAGGAAGATGCTCAGAGGAAGGTCTCAAAATCTGAAGGGAGAAAAACACAGCAAACATAAGCTTCATTTGAAAACTGTGAAGGACTTGAGTGACTTCCAGTATTCCACATGACCATTGTTTCCAGCCAAAGGCAAAAGTACTACAATGTCAAGCCTCTTTAAAAAGAGTTGCCAGCAAATCCAGAAGGAAAGCAAAAAAGAATTTTCTCTTCTTTTAAAAAGTACCTTTACCACACTGAGAAACTGATCCCATTCTCCGGCAGAAATAATAAAGTTCAGTTCAAAGACTTGATTTCCTTCATCTCTGGAGCTTAACACAGAGAATGTAAATAGAAAAGGGGGAAACCAATTGTAAATCTACCTCTCTTTTCTTCCATAGCTATTCTCCTAAAGAGTTCTCATGTTCCCTGCAAAAACATCTTAAATATTACCACTTGAGAAATCTCTTCTCTAAACATCCATGTCTTTAATCTGAAAACTGATGATAGAATGAAATATTAGACCATATCAGTGGAGAACATAAAAAACAACCTGAAATTGTAGTTGTTCTTATTGCAAATTTAGACTGCACATTCCAGCATTTGAAAACCAGAAATCAAGAAGAGTGAAAGAAAGAGAACAAGAATAAAAAGGTAGAAGGGAACCCCCTCCTCCAGTTTCCATATCAGCACTTCTAGCAAGTGATTAGTTACACCACTTTCTTAGTATCACATTGTTTCTGCCTTGATATTTTTTATCCCATACCTTCATCTTCTTCATTTCCATTGTGCCTTTTTTTTTTTTTTTTAAGAGATGCCCCAAATAATCACAAAATACAAATTTGATGAGCAGCTAAACCAGAAAAATGGTGGAAGGCTGACACGGATGGTTGCCCCTACCTCTTCTGCCCTTTCTATATTCAGTTTTAATTAATATAGCTTACCATTTTTTTAAGTCTTTAACACACATTTCTTTCTTCCTATGTTCATCCTCAGGGACAGGAAAGAAGCTAAATTCATCAGTTCCATAGATTGCATCTTGACCCTCATCTTATAAAACATTTCAGTCTTAATTTAGTGAGTCTAACAGTCATGATGCCCCATTTCAGGTGAGTATATAACTTTAATTTCATGCAGGTATGTAAATTCTTCCCTTTGTCACAGATTAATCATATAAAGTTAATGAATAGCTCAAATATAAACAGTCTATGAAACCTGCAGAGTGAAAGTAATACCCTGCAAAAATGAAGGAAGACTAGACCTCAGCAGAGCAGAAGTGGTAGGGCATGCATAAAGGCTGCTGAAATATATCTGTGATAATGTAAAAAACTGGCAACACGAAAAGAGTGGTGTTATTTTAGTGACAAAGGTCTGGTCTTCAAGCAATGTTTTTGACCTGCCATTCCTTATTTGGGTCAGTTTTCAGCTTTAAACACTTAAACACAGAGGTTCTCCAGCTGCATTACTCATAGTGTCACCACTAAAGGAGAAAGCAAAACAATGCAGCTGTTTTATTTTGGGTTCAGGAAAAAAAAAAAAAATATCTTCAGTTGCAGTCTTTTAGATTTCTAATTTTACACATCCACAATTACAAAAATCTTCATGTTCACAGACTGATCCATAACCAGGTCTGGCTTTGTAATTCCAATCCCACACTACTAGAATATCAGTATTCTGGAATTATGATAATCACCATACTTAAATATGTAGCTAGAAAATTCAGAGATGAAATGTCTACACCCTAATCCTGCTCTAGTGGGATCCCAGCCCGGTTACATAAATTTGAGAAGATAATTTAGAAAATATCTGAAAAAAAAAAAAAAAATAGCTTTAAATGCACATGACAAAAAGGTTTCCATAAAACATTAAAATCACACAAATTTGGATTAGTCAGAATAATTATAAAGAAAATTGCAAAGTCTACAGAGGTAGAAATCAGATGGACTGAACTCATGGATCTTAATATTTTGAAGTACTATATCTCCTGAGCAAAGCAGTTGAAGTATGAACCTCAGGAAACTTTACAAAGATGTCAAAGTCCATCACATCTTTTCTGAAATCAAGACAAAGCCATCAGCCCTTTTCTTCAAATCCTGTATCCTAATCTAAAATCTTTCTGAGGAACTCCCAGAAGAACTAAGAAGGAGTCATTCACACATTTGGAGTGGATGGTGGGAAGTTACTGCAAAATTGAAATCAAGTACAGAGTTGATTTAACAGGGCATAGTGACTTAATAATAATAACAACAACAAACTTTGTGGGAGGCTTTTGAAGACAGTTTTTATAGCCTTCCCATTTGGTTATATATTCTTCCTTTGACAGCTCTTGGAACTCCTGTCTCTAATGTAATCTTTGTCACTTATGAAGTGGAGCAGACACAAATTAGAATTCATGATTCTCAGTAAAAAATGATCTTCTCGTGATTAATAGCATCTTTTATATTAGAAGCATCTAATAATTATTAACAGAACCCACTGTTCCTAGCTCTTCAAGTTTTACCACCACACAGATGCCTTATTTGTCAACTTATTTGACTGGACAGAAGTAATTGGTGCACTCATTTTTAAAAAGGGCAAAAAGAATTATCTAGGCAATTAGAGGTTGAACTAGAAAGCTTTGCAGGGCACTACCAACTTGAATTATCCTATGACCTTATGACCATTAAGTTTTTCCTCATTCTTAAATGAAAAGTGGAAATATGTCACAAGGATCCTCAGAACAATTAACTTTGTTTTCATTGAAATACAAGGAAAAAGATATATGATTTCTCTTATGTATTTCACAAAGAACTGAGTGGATGTTTTCTGAGTAAGAAGCACAAACCTGAAGAGGATTTAACCTTTCCCTTCATGGAAGGCCACCTTAGTATGGCTATGACTATAGGGGAACTGCTTCACCATGCACACCTAGGCTTCACAAGAGTTTAAACAGGTTGAATCTACACGTAAAGGTGTCTCACTTGAAGCTTAGTGGGACAACAACCTATGCCAAATTCGGTGTAGGACACAGCACATGAGGTTGTAAAAAGTATCCAAGACTTAACACTAAGCAGGATACTTGCTGCTATTCTGTTGACTGATGTGCAGTCAGATACCTTCCTTCTTACTCCCCGTTCAGTCTTTTTGTCTCCTGACCTCCATTCTTTGCTCCCTGAATTCAGCATCTGTGGTCAACACAGGCTTGCATTTAGCCCTCTCTAATCAGCTTCTTCACATCTAGTCAGGGTCCTGAACTGGTATAAGCAAAAAAAGCTTCCAGATAGTGCTCTGCCTCCATTTTGTCATTTCGAGGTCAGGCACGTACATTTGGCACATGCAAGGAGTGAGGACATGATTATCTCCATTTTTCACCAACTGGAAGTATATCTTGAAACTGATACCATTCTTTCCTAAGGATTTATTGTTTGTTGTTCATATATCTAAGATTGCTGTGAAGACCTTTCTGCATGTTTCTGATGTATAAGGGGAAGAAGAAATGAATTGGTAGTGATAAAATACCACCTACTCTCTGGATGAAACTGACAAGTAATAAACTGCAGGGTATGGTTGCAAACAGGTTGTGCTTGAGTTCACACCAAAACAAATCTTGAGTTTTCTTTCTTAAGGGCAAGTTCAGATATTCATGGGCAAGGACTCTTCAAACCTCCAAATCATTAGCTGCTTGATGTTTTCAGTCTTTTTTTGATTGGAGGAAGACTGAGTGATGTTATGTATAATGACCAGACTTTGGAAATGGAACATGTATCTCTACTTTTCTTATTATTATTATCTAGAATGTCCTTTGGGCCAGGACTGCCAGCCATCACTTCAGGCCACACAACAGAATCATTTCTCCTTTCTATTGCTCTCTAGCTTACAAATTCATACACAGGTTTCGCCTCATTTACAAAATTGTAAATATGAGGGAAGCATGCTATATAACATAGTCTTACTTTTAATTACAGAGTTTATACTAAACTCCCTTTTTTATGACAACAATTATATCTTCCCAATGGATGGTTTCCAGCTGAACTACCAGCCAGTCCCTTTCAGCCAGGTCCTTAATCTGAGCCTACTCACTTAATAAACTCAGGCCTTGTGGCTAAACAACAACTAATATTACAAATTGTACATCTGCAAGCAGTAGCCTGAACTGGGTATGACATGCTTCTGTATATCAAGAAGTAGGCACATATCTCCTTCCAGTCCATGAAGCAGTTTGGTATGATTGTAGCACAGTAAATACACTTTAAAAGGGCTGCGTCTTTAGCGTACAAGATAATCTTAGAAGTAATTAACAGTTTATCACATAGTCACAGGGGTTACTGGAGAGTGCCAGCTCCACCATAAGCATTTGTACAGACTTCCTGAAATCTTAGTTCATATCACACAAAAAAGAAAGAGACCTTGAGGTCAGAAGTAAATTGCTATTATACATCACCACAGACAGCATGTCAAGTACCATATTTATGTGTGAAGTGGAAAAGAATTAATGAACAGAAGTAGAATTCAGAGAGTGTATGTTCTCTGGAGCAATACAAATGAATGATGTGTTGCAACAATTATTAAACCAAATCTATACAGATAGGAATTACTAACATAATACCATGTTAACTGATTTGTTAACCATCATGGCTATAAAGAGCATAGAAAAAAGTTTACATTATTTTTCTGAGTTTTTTAACAAGCTAAAAACATTCAACTGTCAATAAGTTTTTCAGCTATCACAGGCATTATACATGGTGTTTAAACTTTGGACTATAATATCTAATTTTATACAACATGTACCTGAGTATTGTCTGTGAAGCTGAGATAAATAATTCATCCCTGAATGCTCAATTCTCAGTGTTCAGGGCAACTAGTCATTAGTGTCTGGTTAATTTAACCACACATTACTTTTTTCCTTCTGAATATCCTTTTCTTTACTGAGGGACTGATTTTGTCACTTTTTCCCATAGTGGTAGATTATTTTACACAGATAAGGCTATTCAGTGTTAGTGGTGAACCAGGGATGGTCTGCAGAAGACAAGAAAAAAAAGAGACAACCTTAACAGCAATAAACACTGTAAAACTGTGGTCCTGGCAAACTCTGATACTAAACTACCCTAGAATTTGGAAAAGAACCATTTACAGATTTAAGAACCTACTTTCAAAACACATAATAGAGGATGTTCTCTCTAGTGTTATCTCACAGAGGAGTCAAGAAATTTTATCAACAGAGAGAAACAGAGAGGCCTGTGGAAGTGTAGACAAAGTACAAAACTGTTTTGTTGTTGTTGTTTGTTTTGTTTTGTTTTGTTTTGTTTTAACTGGGAAATGAAGAGGGCTTTTAGCTAAAGTTAAATTGCCAGTCACAGAGCAACTATTTGGCAGAGGAGAAAGCTATCTGTCAAAAGTGGTGTGGTGGGTATAATGCTGTGTCAAACTATTCATGCTAATGTTATTACAGTGTCCTTCTGTTTCTGTATTTCCTCAACAGGAACTACTCATTTGAGTAAGATAAACATATAGTATTGACATTTATGCTTAGACAATTAAAAATCTATGGCATACTTTTGTGAAATAATGTGTGAAAAATCAAAAGACTAGTTTTGTAAAGTATTTTCATATGAAGTAAATGTGAGATTATTGTATGATAACACCAGAAAGCTGGGTATTAAACAAACAAACAAAAAAAATGTAATAGAATGAATTTCCTCAAGGACAATGAAGCAGTAGATATTTTGGAAGTAAAGAATATAATCTTTTTGAGATTCCAGTGAACAAATGTTGAAGTTAAAGCCATCCACACATCAAGAAATGTAATCATATTATATGTCCAAACCACCCAATTCTCAAGATAGTGACTGAGTTGAACTGCTCCAGATGATCTGAGCCTTTTTTGCTGTTCTGGGAAATGTTTGTGCATTGTGTGAGAAGTTTATGAGAAAGAGAGAGATGCTGGACTAAACTTGTGCCTCCCTTACCTTCCAGAGATTTGACTTCATGTGTCTCTGAGGTAATGAAGCATGAGTTCAAAAGGTCAGATTTCATACAAGTAATCATGGCAGCAAAGAGGGAAACTTCATGTCTGAAGCTGTATCTTTTTATAGCTGTTTCTATGCAAATGGTTTACATTCCAGAAATAACAACAACAAAAACTTTATGTTGTCATGAAGATTATCAACAATTGCTGCAACTGAAGATGTATCAAATGCAGTTTACCTGCATACATTGTCAGGTATAAACAGTGCTTATGTTTATTTCCCGGTATTTCATCCTTTGGATACATACAAATAAGACTTTTTGGTGAAACATTCTTCCTGAGACAGAGAAAAGTGAGAATCAATCCTTCAACAGACTGTAAAAAAATCAATATTTCCCAACAAATCTGACACTTATTTATGGAGCCGTAGAAGGATTAAATAAACTGTAATGTTTTTCTTGACTTATTCATGACTTCTATAAGCCCTAAAGTATAGGGCTGCTATGTGCATGTTTCCACATATTCTGCCAACAAAAACTCCTCTAATAATGAAGAACCTTTCCAAAGTTTCAAATGCCTTTTCCTCTCAGGAATTATTTTATTTGCTAGCAATATTTTCTCCCAGCCTTCATGAAGTGTTCACTCTTTGTTTAATATTAATAGGATCCTTCTGTGTCTTCTTTGCAAAAATTGGGAAGAAAGAACAATTCTACCCTAACCTTTTGGCACCTAAGCATCTAATTAAAACACTTTCATATCTCCCAAATAAACATTAACTCTGGCAATTATCCCAGCATAGTCAGGAAGTCATAAAGAAAATATCCTACTGCAGACCTGCTTACTAAATAACTAGGGCATACCTTGCAACCTTGGTTATTTTTGTTTTTCAGTAGTTTTCGCTCATCACTGATGCAAAATAAGGATCTGAGCTGTTGTACATGTATATGACTAGGTTCTACATATCCCCAGCTGCCATAAACACATAGCACAAATAGATGGTAATTTGTTGGAAGTGGAATTATCCTCTAATCTACTCTCCTCAGTCATCAATATCATCAATGAACCAGAATAAAGCCCTGAAGTCTAAGCACTTATTAGATTCTGTGACTGCTGATGCATTGGTGAATTGTCTTGGGAGATGGGATGTGTTGTCAGTTTTAACTTCATGATTACTCTTGCTTCATGCTGTTTGAGACCTGTTCCAGCTACCATGGAAGTCAGTGGACAGATTAGGACTAACTTTATTTCTGCAAAAGCCTCTTTGTTCATGTCAGGATCTCAGAAGAAATTGGTCCTCCTAAACTAACTGCAAATTTATTTCCATTTCAGTTACAAAATCTGAAAATAGAATAAGTGAACCCATGAAAGAACCTTTTCATATTATCTATCTGTGCAACCTGGTCTGTCAGCCTGCTTGAGTTTGTGCACTGCTGTAAATCATCATTGTCAGCTACACTGCTGCAAATCATTTGCAAACCTACCAGGATCAGTAGCTTCAGCAACCAACTTGTATCCATGAGGCTCATAACCTAACCCATTGTAATAACTAACATGTTGAAACTCAGTAGAGAAACTACTTTGAAGAGATCTGACTTCCCTCTGTGAATTTCCATTGACACCAAAAGGGAATGAATATCATTCTCCTATAATTCTCTATAAGAATGGTTTTCCATGTCTCGTCTTGATATAGAGGAACTTGAGTGGCAGGTAGGTGGCAAGACTGTTAAAGATATGTTCAGAGGTATGTAGCACCCTTAGCAGAAGCCAGCAGATATTTCCTTAGAGAATTTTTTACTTTGTCATACATTCTAGCAGGAGGACGTGTGGCATGTAAGGAGTTAAATTTTTCTTGTGCCCTACTTCTCACCTAACTTTTAAAGAAGTTTTTGAACTCATAGTGCGATTCTTCCATTATGCTGAAGTGTGTCTTCACTACAATAAAGACTTACACTAATAACAAAATAAGACTCGAGGGAGAATGGTTCCTATAGACTAATCATAACCTCAGGGAATTGGCGTCTCTAGCTTGCAGTTTGCTATGCCCCACAGATGCAATTATCTCACTCCAGCTACATAATTTATTTTGACTCTTAATGAAGGACTAATACATGTGCAGAATTACACAGTTAAATCCAGAAACAGAATCACACACAATAAAGGAACAACAACATTTACAGATAATTACTGAACTCATCAAAATATATTATCCTGTAGACCCAGAGACCTCACATATATGATCAATGATTATTCTTTTATAATATTACTTGCATATGGTTATAGGATCAGGCCCCGAATAACTGAAATGAAGCACTGATTCTAATTGTATGCAGAAGTTGTCATTTAATGAGATGTCAGCTATAAACTGCCGATTTTAATGGGATTAGATAGCCAGATTTGCAAAAAAAAATAATCCCTCTGGGGAGAATCTTGGTCTATTTAATTCACAGGCATAGAGAGAATTTCATCATAAAATACCTTTATGCGGTGAATTTATTGGGAAAAATATTTCTGAGATACTTTCACGAAAATATTGAAAATTTATTAAAAAAAAAAAAAAAAAGTTAAGTAACTTCAAGACCTGAAAAGTCCCAAAGTATGATTGAAGTATAAAATACAGGTTAAGATGTCAGTAAATATCTTCTTAAACTAAGTGAAAGTATGCAAAGTTATCATAAGCATCACTGTCAGTGCCTTCTCCAGCTCCAAAGCTTCCCTTGGCCTTCAAGTTTCCTGAGTCCAATTATCTTATCAGCTCTGTTCTCCTCTATTCCACCCTCCCAATGATGACCTACATGCTTCTGCAAGATACCCATATCTTTGCTACAACAATGAAGTAAAAAAAAAAAAAGCAAATCTGAGTTTTTCCCAGCTATAGGTAATAGGATGAAAAATAATCTAAACTAATTAAATGTATTAACTCCAATCTGCATGAACCAGCACACATGCATATATGCACAAGCATACAGAGAGCTTCAAAAACAGACAATTGGTTCAAAAACTCTTTTGGATCCTAAATATCAGTTTCAGACTGTGATACCTATTGCAGATAGATATCAAGAGTCCTTCATAACATGGTGTTCAAACAGAATTCTAAGAACATATGCAGCTTGAGTGGATCATCTGTAGGTAGTAACTTCTGTATGTTATTTTTCAATAAGTTAACAGTTTCAATTGCCCAACACAAATGCATGGGCATCACTTGCAGTAAAAATCTGTGGATGCTACATGAATTATTTAAAACATAAGATTTTTATTAGCTGGGGTGATGCAGAAGGCAGCAGCATCCTGTACAAAGCTCATATTCAGGAAAGCCATTCTCAGAGTGCTGTAAATAAACACTTGTGTACATGTGTAAAATCCCATTTTGTTGCCAGATAAACAAGACTGGCTTGGCTGAACGGAGAACTTCTCATGGATCTTATGCAAGAAAAGAAAATTTCCAATCTCTGGAAACAAGGTCAGGCCTCACAGGGAGATTACAGAGCTGCAGTTTGCATTTGTAGGGAGAAAACAAGAAAAGCCAAAACTCTGCTTGAGTTGGTAGTGGCCACTACACTATCAGATAATAAAAATGGATTTTTTAAGTATTTCAGCAGCAAAAGGAGGTCTAATAAAAACATTGGACAGATACTTGATGAAGATGGTCACTGAACAAGTAAGCCTGCCTGGTCCTCTGAGTTGGAGGACCATGACAGAGGGAGCAGTGACTTTCCATTTGTGGTCACTGAAATTGTAAGGGAACAGTTGTACTCAGCTAAATGTACTTAAGTCCATCGGGACTGATGGGATTCACCACAGAGTACTGAAGAATTTAGTGGATCTTATATCTGGACCTCTCCCAACAATGTATGAAAGGTGTGAGTCACTCCCTGTTGACTGCAAGCAGGAGAAGATTATCCTGGGGAATACTGAAAGGCTTTTTAAAGAACAAAGCTTTTATCAGGCATAGTCAACATGGGTTCATGAACAGAAAGAGCTGAATTAGTAGTTTGATCTCCTTCCTATCTCCTTGATAGGACAAGGGGTAATGATTTTAATACAAAAGAGGGTAGTTTTAATGCAAAAGAGGGTAGATTTAGATCAGACATTAGGAAGAAATTCTTTACTACCTAGGTGCTGAGGCACTGGAACAAGTTTCCCAGAGAAGCTGTGTATGCCCCATTCCTGGAATTGTTTAAGGCTAGCTTAGATGGAGCTTTGAGCAACCTGGTCTGGTGGGAGGTGTCCCCACCCATGGCAGGGGCATTGGAACTGGGTGATCTTTAAGGTCCCTTCCAAATTATTCTATGATTCTATGATAAGGTCACCTACTTACTGAACTAAGGGAAAGCAGTCAATGTAAACGTTTTGGATTTTAGTAAGGCCTTTGCTACCATCCCTCCCAGTACCATTCTGGACAAACGGTCCAGCTGTGAGATGAACAGGTTCACGTTATGCTGGGTGATGAACTTGCTGAACAATAGGGCTCAAAGGGTTTTAGTGAATGGTTTTCACTGGCTGGTGGCCAGTTACTAGTGGTGATCCCCAGGGCTCAACTCTAAGCCAGTTCTGTTCAACATTTTTAGCAATGATCTTGATGCAACCTTAGCAAGTTAGTTGACAGTGCTAAACTGGGAGGTGCTGGTGATTCTCTGCAGAGATAAGAGGCCTTGCAGAGGGATCTGGATAGACAGGAGCACTCGGCAATCACCAATGACATGAAGTTCAAAAAAGGTAAATGGCAGGTGCTGCACTTGGGATTGAGTAATGCTGGACACAGGCGCAGAATGGAAGGTGAGTGGCTGGAGAGCAGCTCAGCAGAAAAAGAATGAGTATTGCCTTGAATATTGTGTGCAGTTCTGGGTTCCACAATACCAAAAGGATATGAAGCTATTGGCCTGTGTCCAGAAGAAGGCAACAAAGCTGGTAAAAGGACTATTAGGAGAGGCTGAGGACAATTTTTTGTCTAGGGTTTTTCTGGGGAGAAAAGAAGACAAAGACCTCACCACTCTTTACAACTGCCTGAGGGGAAATGGAGAGGGAGGTGCTGGTCTCTTCTCCCTGGTAACCAATGACAGGGCACTTGGGAATGGCACAAAGCTGCACCAGGGAAGGTGCTAAAGAAAAAAAAAAAAATCTTTACTGTGGGGGTGGTCAAACAGTGGAACAGGCTTCCTAGTGAGACAGTTGATGCCCCATGCCTGTTGATGTTCAAGAGGCATTTGGACAGTGCCTTTAATAATATGCTTTTACTTTTGGTTAGCCCTGCAGTGGTCAGGCAGTTAGACTTGATGATCTTTGTAGGCCCTTTCCAACTGAACTATTCTAATTCTATTCTACTCTACTCTACTCTACTCTACTCTATTCTACTCTACTCTAAATTCAGTTATTCTGTTTGAAGAGACAGAAGTACCAAAAGGCAATAGTTTGAATGAAGGGCATTTTTACATCCATTCCAAAAAATAATAATAATAATTTAAGAAAAGTCAAAAAGCAAAACAAAATTTTACTCATATTTAGCAGGACAGTGAAAAGGGGAGTGTGTTTTTCAGCCCCAGTCAATGATTAAAAGGAGCTGAAGGATGAATTTTTTTTCCATTTTTTGGTTCAGACTGTTTTGTCTGATTCAGTGGTTTGTTCGTGTAAATTACAAAACTGGTTCAGCCTGCTTGGCTTGGCTTTGTTTGCACAACATTGCTGGGTTTCCATTGTTTTATTGCAGGCAGATCTGGCCCCTTTCTCAATATCATTCTCATTGTTCATGTTGGCAAGTGGCTAATATTTACTTTTTGTTAAATGTACCAGTCTGATCACCCAGCTGTACAAAATGAAGAGCCAAAGCTATACCAGGAGTTATTACTGAAA
Organism: Aythya fuligula; assembly: GCF_009819795.1. NCBI lineage: Eukaryota > Metazoa > Chordata > Aves > Anseriformes > Anatidae > Aythya > Aythya fuligula. The sequence continues at coordinate 150,889,954 of NC_045559.1, forward strand.
TGTATAAAAAGGCAAGCAATATTATGGGGTATGGTTTCAATTCCTCCCTGACTAACTAGAAGAAAAATTACATTTGAACTTACATTTGAGATGTCAGTGCTTTACCTGCAAAACCTGTATGAGTTATCAAAAGTTAACTCTATGAACACTGGCAGATCTTAACCTTAATGGTTTGAAAACCTAATTGAACAAACAATGACAAACTCCTTTAGAAGCCAGAACAATATTTTACAAAGCCTCTCTTGTCTCCTAAAGTAACCCTGGTATGTAGCATACTTTATAGACTTATATATGTATATTTGCTGCATAAATGTAGGCATATAAGGCCTCCTGACTTCCATACCTTTGTTTGACTCAGGGTCTGCTCTACTTGTGCACTAGCATCCACATCTGACTTAGTGAAACCATCTCAACTCTACCTTTGCAAAAGTTGTGAAGCATGCTGCAACTACACCAACAGTTGTTTGTACAGCCTCACAAGCCAAAAAGGATAAGCCAAAAAGAATTTCATTAGCCAGGAAGAAGCTGCACCTTCTAAGTGGAAGGTAACGCTGATGGAAGCTGATAGTCTTTGTTACTGGGAATTAACATTGTCTAGCCATGCATGCAAACACTTAATGTCTTCAAAATTTTCAGCCTGTACTCCTTTGTCAGTGCTTTCCCAATATTTTTTTATGCATGGTACCTGCTGGTTTACTATATGTTGAAGGAAAAAAAAAAAAAAAAAAAAAAAAAAAAAAAACTTTGGGGTGTTAATATCTCATGTAAACCTTTCAAAATGAATAAATTTCTAGAAGAAAATCCTGCAGTTTGAGAATTCCAGTTATCCCAGTCTCAGAAAAAGAGGTATGTTAGGGGAAGTTCAGGCTTGCAGTACTTAGCATTTAAACAATAGCATCACAATAAATAAATGAATAAATGAATAAAATAAAGAACATACATACTTTGACCGTTGTCATCCTGACAAATAATCCAAACTGGTCAAACATAAGGTGACATCAGGCTGTCAGAGCTGTTTTCAGACAACATGAGAAATCTGCATCTGTTGCAGAAGGACCTGATATGTTAATAAAATAAGTGAGTTCAAAAGTAGGGCAGGACTCATGGCACCAGGCAAATTACAGACAATGTGTCCACACAGTGAAATAGAGCATAGTGAAGAGATACCTGAACTAGAAAAGACTTCCAATGGTAAGTCACTACATTGTACCTGAACTCCTTGCAGACTTTAATTAAGTGGATCTGGATACTCATTCACTAGCTTATCAGTAGTAAGATGTATTAAACTGCACTTAGAGCTGCAGTAAATGGATTCACTACCTCAGATCCCCATTAGCTCAAGCCTTTTTGTTTCATGTGTAGACACGGGTTGGGTGATTAAACAACTATCAATTTAGACTTGCCTTCAGACACACCACTCTTGCTTCTGTTATGAAACTAAGAATAGTAAAACAAACTAATTCAGGGGAAAGAAAATAGCTCAGAAGAATAATTGTAGCAACTTTCACCTCTATAGCTAGGTCACCAGTTCAAAATCATTCAAATCACTTGTGACTGAAAATCATTATTAGTTGACTCCACTCAATGAGTTTGTGCTTCAGGTCAGAGTAATAATTACTGCAGGGCTAAAATTGCCATTAGTGGTTATGTTTGTAAGAAGAGAAAGAGAGAGAGAAAAGATGTAGCAGCCTTGCTTTTGTTAGTGTTGCTTCCCAGTCAAGGACAAGAAGAGGAAGTAGTCAGGTATCACATACTGCTGAGGCCCAAGTCAGCTGCAAGAACACATTGCTGTATGAGATACTCTGGGACACGTCACTCAGTGTGCATCTGAAAGGACAGAGGTTTACATTGGGTCTTACCAGTCACATCTGGCAGCACCATGTACATATGACAAATATCCTACATCACCTCGGGTCTAGCAGTAGAAGTCTATCTGGGGACAGCTGGGTGAAACCTTTTCCCGTCCAGCCTACCTCCAGCCATTCCAAATAGAAATGCCTGTCTCAAAAGTAGTTGAGATATTAGTAACTTTACTAATTAAAGCCTTCTCCTTTCCCTATTCTTGTCTATGTTATGCCAACAAAGTAAACACACAGATACAGGGAAATCTAAGAAAATATGTGTGTATAAATGATGAACATTCAGCAGACATCCACCTGTAGAGCTATTTATCTGGTCTTCCTTACAGCCTGAATTGTGCCACACTGAGTGTTTTTTTCACCAGCAATTTGTCTAACTTTTTTTTTTTTTTTTTAAAAAAAGGAATTTTGAACATTTCAGTATCATAGAAATAAGCTGAACAAGCTGAGCTGAGGAGCTGCCCTAGGAAGAGCAGCCGATCTATGAGTGAGATTTATGACAGCTCTGCGTGGCTTTCTGGTACATGAACTAAAGCTTAATAGGGCTGTGCTTGGATGTTACACCCACTGCTCTCTCAGGTCAATGACAGCACAGATGAGGCCAGGTAAAATAAGTACAGATTAGCAAGAAAATTATTTGCATAAAGTGAAAGGAAATTCATGGTGGAAAACAAAACCTTTTTAGAGAAAATATGTGTCTCATGTTTTCAGAAGAAAGCCTGTAAAAATTCCATATACTAATGAACATAAATCTAGAGGCCTGTGAAGGAAGAGCAGTGTTTTAAAAAGGGTAACAAATGCTTGAATACTGTGTTAAAGATTTATTATAGATCATCTGTTTTCCTAAGAATTTCTGGTAGTTTTTAAAAATATGTTTGCTTATATAACTGGATTATTTATCCTAAGATATCCTCACAATAACTTGTACTCACAATAATAGTATGGATTTATTAACATTCCATATTTAAAAGATCGGGTGACATTTCCAATTGTTGGGTTTTTGTTGTTTTTTCTTTTGACACTGTAACAGTTTTCTTAATGGTTGATAGCTTAATTTGTCTCTTTTAAAATCTTTCTCTCTTAAATATTTATCTTTCTCTTTAAGCAGAGTGTTTTAATCTAATACTAACTCTTTTGATTTTAGGAGAGGGTTATTACAATACATTAACCATATGGTCTCACTTCAGCTCCAGTATACAGAAATTTAGTCAAAACAAAACACTACCTAATCACTTACAAAGCATGTGGTTCAGTTAGCAATCTTTGCTCAGAAGCATCTTGGGACTAATTTAGCATGAAAAGTACAAATTTTTTTCCTCACCTCACTCTTATCTTTGTAGGTCATATGGCAACAGAAGGCAGAATCACAAGATGAAGTTCACTCTCACTGCCTCTCTCTGTCCCTCACTTATATTTCATTCAAGGTTGTCTCTGATTCCAAGATAACAATTGCTTTCAGAGACTGGGAAATCTATTTTCAGAATTTATATTGCCTTTTGGAATTACAGAAACGCATAAATCTCAACACACTGGTGGAAGCAGAAACTTCAAAGCAAAAGTCTTAGTACTGGAAATGTGAACTAATTCCAGGTTCTTCCCCACATCTCACTTCTGTATGAGATTGTTCGAAGAAAATGCCTTTGGGACCATGCAGATATACTGCTTAGTCCAGTGTTAGGATAGGGAGCACATCTGCTCTTCCAGAGAGAGTTCAGGAACTGAGCTTGTGGTCACAAGCTACACTCCTCCGTGAACCCTTCTCTCCCTGGATCTGCTCTGGGACACTAGGCAACCACTGCCTTGAAGGCAATGCCCAAGCACAGTTCAAGGGATAATTTTCTGTCAGGACCACTCAAAATAGATATCCAGGTGTCATATATCGGTTTTGCCTTGTTCCACTCAAAACATCCCTCCAAAGCCCAGCAGGGCTTGCACCCTCAAGGTTCTTATGCTACTTCCCAGGGCACACAAGATATACCTTTAGTTTCATGCTTTGACAGTACTGCACTGAAGAGTTGCAATTCAGCCCTCATATTACTTTAGCACCTTTGAACTGTAAAAAGGACAGAAAATAGTTACTGTGTTTTATGGTCATGGGAGAGTCATATTAAATCCACAGAACTCTGCACTACAGTACTAGATGGGGTGAAAGTAGCTGCCTCAGCCAGGGGATAGCTTCATGAGCAATGGTGTAGCGTGACATGGGCAAGACCCTCACCTTCTTCCCTTTGGCAGCCTCAGGAATTTCTCTTTACCTCCTTTTTTGGTGAGAAATTCTGGAGATGTGTAGCACTTGGGCCTGACTTCAACAAGGGTGCAAGGCCCATAGTTTGCATTTTCTATACACTACATTAAAAAGACATACAAAGCAAGCAGCTATAAAATCAAGCTGTGATTCACCATTAATGTGTGCTGGCATATAATAGCTGTCAAGGGTTTCAGGCCAGGAAGCAGACTTAAACACAGCTTCTAAATACAGAGATACTACTAAAATTGTTGCAGTTTTAGAAGTACAATTCCTGTTTAATGTAACACCACAACAATCTATGGGAAGTGTAAAACTGTAAAAGAAGATCGAAAACAACCTTTGACATTTCTGACATAGTGTGAATCTGATATGTGAAAATCAATGCAAAAAAAAAACATGAACACTTTTAAAAGAAAAACATGCTCCGATATACGTGTGTATGTTCTATTTACTCACATATTTCACAAGATTTTCTGAGTAAAATGAATCCAAGAATCTTGTTGCTGGGGAAACTAAAATAATGGTGTAATCTTCTGAGAAAGTGTGAAACGTGAAATTAACACCACCAAATTGAATTTAATAATACTGTGCAACATCAGACCTACTCTTAAATCAATACTTAATTTTCTCACCCATCCTACAGATCAGTTATAGCCATTATATTTCCAGGGAATGTCTTCCACCCCATGGAGGGTCAGCCTACTTAAGTGGTGTTTTGAAGGATCTTCTAGTGGACAGATCTCAAAATATTATTTAAGAGTATATAACCCCAGCCTCTATAAATGGTTGTTGTTTTTTGGTTTGGCTTGGTTTGGATTGATATTATATATTAAGGAGACATCCCTCGGATTCTGTAAAACAGTCACTTTTACCCATTTACGCTCAATGATACCTATGATTTACTACATCTATTATTTCTAAACATAGACTAAACATAACCCACTTCTGAAAGGCAATAAAAATAATAATCACCAATGTGATTGCATAAAAAAAGAGTTTCTGCAGCCACTGTTTTCACAGAAAGCTAGTTTTAAATGGAAATCAGAGCTGCACTTTAGGTTATTGATAGCAAAATATTGCTGCTTGAAGTTCTTCCATACTCTATTTCAATCAAGTTTCTTCCTGGAGTATCTCACAATCATAAGCAAAACGAAATTAAGAAATTGGGTGCACCTTCAAATGAACCTTCACCCTTGTCTTTAAAAAACAGTTTGTGAAAGGGCTTTGTTACAGCAGCTGGTGTACCACTCCTTGCAAGATATTCATGAGGTAGGATCAGCAGATGTTCATGCAAGGTGGTTAGCAGATCTGGGACCCACCAATTAACCGCATCAAATTAGAATAGAATAGAATAGAATAGAATAGAATAGAATAGAATAGAATAGAATAGAATAGAATAGAATAGAATAGAATCACAGAGTGGCTTGGGTTGGAAGGGACCTTAAAGATCATCTAGTTCCAGCCCCAAAACAGTTGGGTCCTTGAGCTATGAAGTGTGGCACCTTGATGCTACAGGTCCTCTCTTCCCCATTACACCGGAAGGGAGTTATCCATCATACTGCTTCGTACACAGGTGGGCATCAAAGTGTCTCTTCAGACTGTGGCCCAGTGCATGAATCTTCCCTGTCAGGCTCCCACATATTTAAGAGAATTTTGCTAGTATAAAACATGATGGTGCTGAATGCACATAAATGGATGTAAGTGTGGTCAAGGTAAGCCCTGTGACATCTGCAATTAAGCAGCTTGACTCTGGAAGTGAAATTCAGACAGACTAACATCCTATCTGAATCTGAACCAAGTTGTTTCTTCTTGCAGGATTCATAAGAGATTTGCTAAATTATTCTTGCAGAGGCGACCACAAATACTTATGCAGATAAATACTGATGCTGTAAGAAGCAATGATTTCACTTGGTAAATGATGTTGCAAATTGATGGAAATAAGTATAGAGATTTTGGTTATGTCATGGCAGAACATAAATTTTGTAGTTCTGTCTTCAGCAGTAGGTTGGCAGCAACCAGCCAGGAGCAAATTATTAGGAAGAGTACATGCAACAGAAAGATCCTTCTCTTTTCATATTACACATGATTTCTGTCAATAAATGACTTTTGGACTGCCTGATAGAAAGTTTTAAGTCTAAATTTAATATTTACTGACAGATATACATGTTTCATGAACCCAAAAGTCATGGATATACTGGAATGTTACAAGAATCTCTGATGGAGCTGTATACTGAGACTACACTGTACCTACAGATCTATCCATAACTTTTGGACAGGCAGCTTTCCCACTTTTTTCCATAAACAATAAAATTACCCTAAAAAAAATAATTCTGAGTGTCAACATAAGATTTTTGTCTTCCATCCATTTGGCAAGAAAGGAGGAGAAAAATAACAAAAGAACAGATGGTAGAAAAGATACAGCAACATATTGTATGCAACATTGAAGATGGTAATCTTGTAGGAAAAACGTAAGATTTATTTGTTTTAAAAATGATAGACAAAGAAGATCTTTAGTTAAATGCATTAGACAATGTGATCTTCCAGACCTGAGAAATAAAGGGGTATTTTTTTCTGGGTTTCTTTCTACTACTGAATTTAGCTGAAACATCCCTGGTGTTTCAGTGATGGACACTGACAAGGCAAGTCTGTGTCCTTGTCAAGAAATGCAACACTAAACTAGAAAAAGCATGGCTTTTATCCCTTTTTATTAGTGCACAAATATTCGTCCCTTTGGATTGACAAAAATGGTGAGCACCTCCAAATAAAAATCCTGAAAACACTTAATCTAAACACCCACAAGGACTGTAAACCCTGCAACTACTTTGTTGCTTCAGGGTTGTTTAAAAAGACATGACATTCTGCCTGAATGCATTTGTAATATGGGACTTTGTATTTATAGTGCAGCTATGCCATATAACACATCTAAACATAATATAGTACATCTGAACTCATCTGTAGAACTTACTGCTTTTGACTGCAGGAAGTGACTTAAATTACTGATGCTACATTTAATTTTTATGTTAAATATTTAACAAGCAATCTTCAAATAAGCCTCTGAGTATATAGTGATATTGCCACAACAAAATCAGGGAGGGTTTCTAGAGCTTCAGGAGGCAGATACCAGTCCTGGAAAGAATTACAGAGAGTGCATGTTAGTGTACACATAAAATTCTTGAAGACTGAGACAAAGAATATCATGTGTTCTCACTCAGGTGGGTCTGGGCTGAGGAATGTTCCTCTTTCATAAGCCAGAAATGTTACATCCAAAGTCACTTTAATGTTGGAAACAGAATAGCCTCAGTGGAACACAGTCTTTGTTTGCTGCATTTAAATATTGCAGTTAAAGGATATTTCTTAAATATTCATTGCTTGTTCAACCAAAGAACAATTTACAGAATTTATTGGGGTTTTAGCATCTTTAAGAATTAAAATAACAATTGTTTTTTCTCCCAGCTATACTGTACTGTGTCATGTGTGAAGTAAATCAATAATCTATACAGTTTTGATCTCAGACATTTAAAAGAAACTTAAAATCATACAGCCCCACTATCACCCAGTTCTTAAGAGTCAAGATGAAAGCTGTGTAAATGATATTTTAGTAAAAGAAGAATAATAATGGGCATAGGTTCCTTAGTGGGATTTGCAGAGTTCTTATGCTGACATTTGGAAAGTAATCAACGTACAGTGCCTGGGACTCAAAAAAAAAAAAAAAAAAAAAAAAAAAAAAAAAAAAAAAAAGTAACCTTGGGTCCAAAAGAACTGAGATTGTATTCTGTTCTTCAATCAAAGAAAAAAAATCTCTTTAATGTGATTTATTAAAATTAAATTTTAGATAATTCCTCTTTTACTTTTTTTGTTTGGGTGGTTGGTTTTGTTGTTGTGGTTTTTTTTTACATTTTTAACCCTGGAAACAAACAGCACTGCAGAGGAGAAGCAATTTCAGAGTACTCAGCACTTACAACACTAAGATGCTGTAAGTCAATATTCTTCCTAGGTAATGGGCATTAAATGTAGATTTATTATTTGAAAACATACAGCAAACTACTTGAATAAAGGATAGCCAAAATTCATCTGTTCTACAGCAGATGTGACTGGAAAAATGCCAGCCTTCACCAAGAGATGGAGGAGGCTTCATTGTTGTAGTTAATATATGACCACAGCACCATTGAAAGATATAAAAATCTATCATTTTAAGACAAGGGATGTTAGTATCCCTTCACACCTAGATGAAATAATGAGATAGACAAACTAAATAGATAAACCAGAAAAGTGTCCAAGTACCTATTAAGTTTCATTCATACAGTATAGTTACTGAAACCAAAAGCCTAAGAATATGCTAATCCAAACACAAGACTAACTGAATGTTTTTCAGAGAAATTGGACAATCAAAAATCAAAGCTTCTTATTTCAACATTTTGACCAGAAAAAAATTTCTTCCACAGCTTTGAAGACAGACACTTGACTCTCTTATTTGAGCTGAAAGCTACTTACACAAAGACAGTGTCCACCTGAACATTTTCATAACTATATTATTCATTCTGACTTACTTTACTGCTTTTGGTTTTATCTCAACACATTACTGGTAGTTTTTCTGTAGTGGAAATTAACAACTCAAGAACCTGATTTTAATAATAACTTGAGGGCACCTTTTGTTTATAAAGTAATGTGCATAATCTGGACTAATAGATTCTGTGGCTGAAGGCCAAGGACTTTATTAGCCCAGGATATGATTATTACTAGGTTATTATACTCAATGTTTAATTAAATATTGAAATCTTAAAAGATAGAAGTGGGAGGAAAATTGTTTTTCTTCCTACACCATCCTCCAGCGGTGTCCTTTAATCTCCTACTGCACTTTCTCCTTGTTATACCATGTCCATTTTACATTATCTTCTAATCATTTGTGTGCAGTTTCCTTTTATTTTCACAAATTTTGACAACAGCTGAAAAAGTTTCTATTATATCTTTTACAGTAAAAAACATTTTGACAACTCAGAATACTATAGTTTTTTTTTACCAGAACATGTAGATACTAATACACAATTGCAGTAGAGGTACTTGTATATTCACAGTATAATTACTATAGAAATATCTTTATGTGATTAGAAGAACTCAAGCGTGGAGAGGGGTAGGTTTGTCACTGAAGGCAGATAACATAAATAACCTTTATGCCAGTGAAGATACAAGGCACTTCATAGAACTAGGTCTGATGCATTTTTGATATTTAGGAGGCCATCACAGGATATGAATCCAATTCCTGCTAAGAGTTCTTTCCTGAACTCCATTTTTTAACTGTAACAAATTGTGTTGAATTCCTGTGTTTCCCACAGTAATACAGGCAAAATATTGAAAAAATAGCTGAAATACAGCTTACACAATTGTGTTTAGAAGAGTCACCAAGGAAAGTGAGATTCATTGGAAGCTTCTTAGGGAGGTGTTCTCAGTCACGAGAGACGAATGTGCAATTTCAGGTGGGTGTATATGAAGCGATGAAGCAATATTGTATGAAGACAGCTGATGAAATAGATGAAAGTCAGTTGGCAATTGTCCTCCACATTAGCAGAAGTGTTCTCTTATTTGCTATATGGCCACAAGCAGAATGACAAGGATGAAGACAGGCTCCAGCAACACAGTGAGAGGAAACTTCAAACAATGGCAAAAAGATGACCAATGTTCATTGCTGCCAAGATGGGGCAATCTGTTCCAGTGTTTCACCCCCCAAATTAGTAAAGAATTTCTTACTAATTTCTAACCTAACTCTACCCTCTTCTAGTTTAGAGCCATAACCCCTTGTCCTATCACTACACTCCCAATAAAGCATCCTTCTCCATCCTTTTTTTAGGTCCCCTTTAAGTTCTGAATGGCTGTAGAAAGGTGTCCTTGGAGCCTTCTCTTCTCCAGGCTGAACTACCACAGTTCTCTCAGCCTGTCTTCATAGGAGAGGTGCTCCAGCCCTCTGATCATCTTCTGGACCTGCTCTAACAGGTCTGTGTCTTTCTTACGGTGGGGACCCTGGAGATGAATGCAGCGCTCTGGGTGGGGTCGCACAAGAGCAGAGCAGATGGGGAGAATCACCTCCCTCGACCTGTTTGTCATGCTTCTTTTGATGAAGCCCAGGATACAGTTGGCTTTCTGGGCTGTAAGAGCACATTGACAGCTCATGTTGAGCTTCTCATCCACCAGCACCTTCTCATCAGGGATGTTTTCAATCATTGTCTGCCTAGCCTGTATCTATGCTTGGGGTTTCCCTGCCCAAATGCAGGACCTTGCACTTGGCCTTGTTGAACCTCACAAGGTCCACACAGACCCACCTCTCAAACCTGTCCAGGTCCCTCTGGATGGCATCCCATCCCTCCAGTGTGTTGATCACACTACACAGATTGGTGTCATTGGCAAACCTGTTGCAAGTGCTCTCGATCCCACCGTACATGTCAACAACAAAGATGTTAAATAGTGCTGGTCCCAATACAGACCCCTGATCATTACTGATCACTTGGACATTGAGCCACTGACCACAACTCTTTGAGTGTGACCACCCAGACAGTTCCTTACCCATTGAGTAGTCCATCTGTCAAATCCATGTCTCTCCAGGTTGGAGAGAGATATTTTTCTCACTTGTCTACAGCACTTCTCACACATCTTTCTCACAGCTTTGTGTAACCTTAATGACTCAACTTTACATAGAGGTTGCTGAGAGGGAAGGTTAGAAGGACACTCACAGTGGTGAGGACTGGAAATTTATAGTTTCTGGCAGCTAATGTGAATAATGGCAGCAGAACCTCCCAAACAACATGAATTTCACATTATGAAGTTGAAAAGGCATGCATGGTGCATCACCACAATGTTTGTGTAGCTGTACTCTGCAAGATACGTGGAAAGTGTGCAGAAACAAGCACCAGACATGCTGAGGATTCTCAGCAGTGCCACAATAGGAATGACTGGGGAGTCAAGTTTTAGGTCGATTCTAAAGAAGAGAACAAGTGAAATGGAGAGGGACTTCACAAGTGAAGCTACTGTCACAAGAACCTTAAGTAACAGCTTCAAAAGCAGGGAAATTGAAACTTTAAATTTGGAAGTGATCATGAGTGTAAGTAAAAGAAAATTCTCACATACAGGCTGATCATTAAAAAGTTTGGCTGAAAATTTTGCCCCTCACTACAAGAAGGACATTGAGGCCCTGGAGCATGTCCAGAGAAGGGCTACAAAGCTGGTGAAGGGCCTGGAACACAAGTCCTGTGAGGAGTGGCTGAGGGCACTGGGGGTGTTTAGTCTGGAGGAGGCTCAGGGGAGACCTCATTGCTCTCTGCAGCTACCTGAAAGGAAGGTGTGGGGAGCTGGGGGTCGGCCTCTTCTCACAGGAAACTGGTGATAGGACTAGAGGGAATGGCCTCAAGTTGTGCCAGGGGAGGTTTAGTTTGGAAATGAGGAGACATTTTTTTCTCAGAAAGAGCAGTCAGGCACTGGGACAGGTTGCCCATGGAGGTGGTGGAGTCACCATCAGTGGAGGTGTTCAAGGAAAGGTTGGATGTGGTGCTTAGGGACATGGTTTAGTGGGTGATATTGGTGGTAGGGGGATTGTTGGACCAGATGATCTTAAAGGTCTTTTCCAATCTTGATAATTCTATGATTTGGTCCTTAGCCAACCCAGTGTGTGGATAGGGTAGATTTTCCTTACTTCTTTGCTTTGTCTGCTTTACTTGCAGTACATCTGTATCCGGATTTGTTCTACATCTCTTCCTCTACTTTCAGAGGACTGAAGAGCTCTCTGCAACACATATCACTTGCTCTACACATACGCCTAGACAGGTGAGCTGTAATGTAAAACTATCTTGTCAGAAATCTTCCTTTACCCACAGCTGTCACATGTGTCAGTGAGCCTGTGCTTTTATTCTGTTTCCTTTCTGTTTGAATGAGGAGATGTATTTTGACCAGAGCACTTTCCTTTCCACCTGACCCAGGATCACCCACACCAAGAGCTGCTATGTGCATAACAGCCTGTCAAAATGCAGGGGCAACAAGAGTACTCTATGAGTTTTTGTCCACCTGTCACTCTAATTCTAATAATTTCCTGCTTCTCATTCTCCCTCTGGGTTTTCCACTTCTCCAGAACACGGCTACTCAGCCTGTGACACTAACCACGAGGAGCAGCTTGTGCTCAGCGATCTGCACACTCCCCAGGAAACTTGAAGTGCCACAGCAAACCTCCAGCCGGGAGCAAGGGATCTCAGGTAAAAGGCAGTTGCCAAGGCATTGGGATGATTTATATTTTTTTAGTTTCAGTACACACATGCATTTCAAAGTCTGCTCTCTGGGTATTTGACCCACACTGACAAGTATTCATGCAAAAAGAGAATATCAATTCTATTGTTCATAAATTCTACTTGAGTGATTCTCAGAGCTCAAGCTGAGGGCCAGCTCATGTGCCTGGCAGCCAAAGACATTTAACTTCTGGCAGTGGAGTAGTTATTTGTCTACAAAATCAATAATTTATAGGGAAAAGAGAGGCTGCATAAAACTAAGAGTAAAAGAAAAATGATAATATCTCTAAAATATGAATGCAGGAAATAAATCACTCTTTCTTTTTCTGTACTAGATTTTTTTTTTGGAGATTCTTACATCAAGTGGTCAGCTTAATGGAAACAAACCACCCAGAGTATAATTCTTAGTAGCATGCAAGTACTGAGGTCTTATCCAATTGCCTCAGCAAGCAGTTGTTCTGCAAGGGCAAAGAAGTAGGTGAATAACAAAGTTTCACAATTGAAGAATACTTTGAGACTATAAGTGATTTAATCTTTACTTTCCTTGCCTTTAGCTGACCTTGTCACTATCCCCATAGGAGACCTCTGATTTATTCACTGTGATCTTATTTGGTTGGGTCAAACAGCTTTCCCACACAAAGATCACAGATAATAGCAGAGCAGCTTGGTTTCAGAAAAGAAAGGCAAGGTGTCAGGAGAATAGTATTGGTGCCAAAGTTTCAGCCTGGAAAGCTAAAGCTTGTAGCAGCATCACAAACAGCTGGATTTGCAGGGCCCAAATTTCTCAAGGGTACTGCACAGATTCTCCCCATCCTGCCCTGCAGTGGAAAGATACAGCAGAAGCTCCATGTGTGAAAACTCACCCTGCTTCTTCCCTCTTTTAAGAGTTTTTTCTGTTCATATAAGCAAAAATCCAGCTCAGAGCTACTAGTGCTGGCAATTTGATTGATTTTCAGGGTATAGTGTTTTCTTCAAAATTGCTTTGTCCAACCTAACATGAAATTAAATAACATGAAAAAAAAAAAAAAAATTCAGCAAAACTGCAGGCACAAAAAATATTGGCACATTGTCAACTAATGACCTAAATTTCCGACAGCATTTGCCACCAAAGTCTGAGTAATTACCTCCAGAAGGACCCATGAAGGGAAGGGAAGGTAAATAGTTCATTGCAGATACTTGGCCTATGCATTGTGCCATCCCATGTGACAGCATAAAAAAAAAGGGGATGATGTGGGTAATAGGAAAAGTTAGATTATCGTCTAACTATGTTTGCCCAAGATGGAATTTCTTGACCCATATTGCCTCTTCAACCTGCCTTAATAAAACATGCGAAGGCCAAAATATGGTGTGAAAGTGAAGACAGTGCACATCACTTCTTACCTGAGCTTGCTGTCCCTTTTCACAAGATGCACTACTGTAACCTGTTAACTATGAAACAGGTACAGCCACATAGTGAGCCAAAACTCTCCTAAGTCCTGCAAGCAATCCCAAATATCATTGTCTATACCACCAGCTGACAGTGCTTCACAGAAATACAAAGTTTGTATTCACGGCATCCTGAGGAGGTAAAGTGTTGCCTCTGAAGGGTGAGACTCACACCCAAATACTTGTATGTGCTTGGGCATGTTCATACAAGCTAGTTTCAGGCTGTATGTAAGACCGATATGTAGGAAGAGTCATCAGTTTCAGAGGAGCTGTTTTTATGACCACAGACAGCAGATTTCTTTCTGTCTGAAGTGTCTTCTGTTTGCAGTAGGATACCTGTGGTACCAACAACAAGCTAGGTACTAAGCTGTATAAAAAGAAAGGCACAGAACAGCTAACAGTCCAAAGCAAACAAAGGAAAAGAAGAATAAAAGAGGATTATACATATAGACTCACAGTCTTGGTCATGGTCTATGTTCTGGTTACAATGATGTGGGTGTAGAAGAAGGCTGTAAAACATCTGTCTCTGTTTCTGGAAGTCAAAATTATTACTTGGCAATTCAGCCTGAATGTCCACTGGTTCTGTCCAGATGTCATTCATGCAGTCTTAGGAGGGGTGTGATCTGGCAGATGTATAACAGTAAGGAAAGGATTGCAGCCAAAGCAATCTGTGTTACAGACTGTGCTGAAAAAAAAAAAAAAAAAAAAAAAAAAAAAAAAAAAAAAAGACCTTCTGATTGTTTGGAATACCTACCACTGCTATAGCCTGTACAAATGCTGCACCAGCTCCTGACCTCACCAAAATCTTAGAGGTGAGAGGTGCAACATTGTCCTCAACTTCTTTAGGCAAAACATGGAATCAAAACGAAAACTGAGAAGAGAGGGACACACAGTCTACATACAGCATCCAGGTGATAAATGTCTCTCTTTTGAGATTGAAGGGTTCAAATAGCCTTTTATTTCCAGTGCAATATGTAAAGATTATCCCAATTATTCATTAGACAGGCCACCAACTCTGTTAATTCTTCTGTTTCCCTTAGAGAAAGCTGATGCTAGCTATTAAATTATGCATAGTAGGAGAATTCTTAAGTTACCCAGTGTATGAGGTACATTTTCAGCAGTGCACAAAGTACAATTACCTTACAGTTAACACAGTATTGTAGGAATATGCTTTATTTATCATATCTGAAAATACAGAAATTGCAGCTGCATGACTCAACATAAAATATTCAAACTGTTAACACATTAACAGAAGTGACAGTATACCAGATTGCAAAGCTTAGCATAAAATTACAAATAACTAAATATGGTGTATACTGTCTCTTCTCCAAGCAATCAAAAACCTTGCATAATATTATAGTGCAGCTGGTTAGCAGCTCATGCAATGTAATTTAAGTCTCCTTAATGGATAAGAAGAACATTGAAGCAAGTTCTAATGAAATATCACGTTGGACTCCAAAATATCCTGAATAAGTTCTTTTTCAGCTTTTTGGTTGTTTTGTTGTTGATGGTGGTTTGGTTTGGTTTTTGGTTTTTGGTTGTTTGTTTTTGTTTTGGTTTGTTTTTTTTCTGTTTTCCAGGACTAAACATAATAATCAAAGTAATGGCTTCTGTACATTAAATATATGTATTTTCACCTCTATCAGACAATGAGAAAAGTGGGTGTTTCTCACTGCCCTTGTGTAGCTGTGTGCTGTATGTTTGAGGTGGCCAAACACTGGATGGTAAGTGAATATTCACACCAGCTTACACACTCAGAGCAGCACAAAAGAAAAGGGCAATAGAAGTTCCTCAGCTATGCTGATTAGACAATACTGACACATTTGGCTTGTTGTGAAAGCCAATACTGTTCCAGAAACAACCTTATTACCTGTCATGTTGAGATCCAGAACCATAAAAACTCACATTGTTGATGTTGTAATTTCTTGTAATTTCTGGCAGGCTCAATAGCCCTGGAATTGAGCTACACATCTAGGACTTCTTTAGCACGCTGAGATAACTTACCAGCTAACTACTGGCAATTAAAATCTGTAATGTAAATAGAAAAAGCATGAATTAATCAGCAGGGCATTAGATAAGTAACAAATAACAAAAATAGTCCCTCAGTGCAGAAGCCAAAGTTTCAATAGGAAATGTGTAATATAATATATGCTAAAAGACCATTCTTAAAACTGGACTCTAGAATGTGTTCTCATACAGAAAATAAATCATATGCATCTTGCTAGCATTCAGATGTGAAAGAACTGCCTGGAGCTATGATAGTAGCTGAATGCTTCATTCTGTGAAGAATTAATATTTTCAGCAGCAGTAACCAGCACTTTACGGAGATCAGATAAATCATGGCAATAAATATGAGGTACAGAAGAAGAGACCGTATGTTTTCTTAATTTCTTCATCCATCTACTCATAGTATATTTTGATGCATTATGCTAAGATATATGAAACATTAAAAGAAACAGACAAGGATCTTATGCTGCAGAGCTTTTGTTTGATTCTGACCATTAAATTGTAGCATTAGACACAAGATTGAATTATTCACTCCCATTTACAAGGAAATGATATGAAAACATTCTGTTTTAGATGAAACATAGATGGTAAATTAATTGCCTCACCAAATTGTTGTGTAGCTTCTTTGAAAAACATGTTTAAGACATACACTACTCTCAGAATACCCTGGAGATCAATGTGTTATGCTTAAGCAGTAATGAATTTTATGCTGGCCACTGCATTACCAGTCAGTTAAGTATTTTCTTAGTTAGGCCCTTGAGAATTTAGCAGGTAATTAATGATCATGAAAGATGTATTCATTACGAGTATTATGCATTTTTCCAAGATATGTCATTGTTCAGCTTTGTCATAAAGCAGAACCTATTATATGAAAAGGTTATGCACTAAGTACTATGGGCTTGAGAAATAAATCCACAGAGACAGAAACACTGAGACAAAATGCTATAGCACTCACATTTCACAAGCCCATGACAGTCCCAAGGTAGTCTGCCTTTTCCCAGACTCTTTTCAGAGAAGCTGTAATAGCAGAGTATACTGCCCAAAAATAAGAAACAAAAATAGAAAAGGCAATCCAAATTATCTACAAGAGGTGCTAAAGATGTTAATGGACCTAAGTACCCTCAGCAATAATTTAAAAATAAATTGGAAGAAGGGCTTGAATTAATATCTGTAGAGGTGTTTTCATAATCCCTACCTGAGTGTATTTGATAAACTGCAGCAGCTACAACAGAAGAAACTAAGTCCTATCTCTACACCACTACGTAGGGTGTAACCTTGAGGACAAATTCTGTCTACCCTTATTTACCTAATGCTAACCTTCAATGCATTTTCCCTTGTAAAAACATTACTTGACCATGTAAGGCACACCAGGTGGCTGGGGCTTTTCCTATAAGTGTTCCAATGCTCCTCCCACAACCTTTTCCATCTTTCCCTGCCTCCTTTTTTCCCTCCTTCAAATAAGCTACTCTGTTAGATTCTTGTAGCTCAGGAACTTAAGAGGTATACTTGTTGTTTACATGGTACTGGCATTCTCACATTTTTAGTGTCTTGGTAGATTTATCCCCCCAAAAAATTAAAATGGTTGACATGCAAAAAGGCGACTTTCTTGCACGACAAGTGATTCAAAAAAAAAAAAAAAAATCCAAGAGAAGAAAGTGAAACTTTATAGACAGCTGCTGTTTACTTAAAATCAGCCTACCTCTGTGGGGGGTTGAAGTGATTATAACCCACAAAACAGTATCTGTTTGGAAGGTAATGCCTCCCATACATACAAAGCTACATAAAATAAAATTTGGTAGTATAACTAAAAGACTGTTTTCTGTCAGGGAAATGACCCTTAGAGAATAACATTCATTGCTTCCTCAGCTGCTGTCATACTGACTCTTGAAAATCTGGATCATTGTTTAAACTATGGATTATGCAGCATTGTTTCATAGAGAATTCATGGATTCAAAGACAGCCAAGCTGTTTTTAGCCAAACACACAGAGCTGTTAAAAAAGAACAATTATGCTGTGAGCTGTTGTTTACTGTTTGATGGTTCTGATAAAAGTTATACAATAGAGCTGGTGCTTATTAAAAAGTTCATAAAAATCTGCTCAGTCTAGAAAACTCATTTATGTTATGCTTCAGTTACATTAAAAATAAATAAATAAATAAATAAAAATAAAAAAGACTGACATGGATCTAATAACAGCCACATTCAGAGAAATATCCTGATAGCCTGACTTGAAATGGGTGAGATCATGAGCCCCTTTCTCTAGAGAGATGAAAACATATCCCCATCAAAATCAAGGTACCAATTTGAAACTCTGTAACCAGTCTGGATGTTGCATGTTCAGTTGATGCCATGTAGACCTAGGCAAAAAGTTATAAAGATCAATAACAAGAGCATCTATTTAGGAAAGCATGTCAAACATCTCACACAGTTGCTGATAATTCTGTGAATATATTTGCAATCTGTTACATATCAACCAACAGTATGCTCTCTTCCCAGGAGTGCTCACTGAAATAATAGCTTTTGCTCCTACAGGCAGCATCACTGATGTAAACTAGACCTGGACAAAGGGTCTGCACACTATGCCATAAATAAGGATGAGGTGATTAATCCTGAAACTACTCTTCAGGCTAAAAGGCCAACCCAGTTACTGGAAATGTATATAAGGCATGAAAATTAAAAACAGACTCAGGCTCATGCACTTTTGGAAAGTCTGATAAATAAGAGACAAGTGACCAGTGTGAATAGTTTCTTTGTTTGTTTTTTTTTTTTGTGTGTGTGTGGTTGTTTTTTGTTGTTGTTTTGTTTTGTTTTGTTTTGTTTTTATCTCTGTAATGCCATATTTGAAATGAAAATTTGCATACATTAAGCTTGAAAAATCCTACCACTAATTTTCTTCTACCAGTTTATATATGCTTGTTTATTTTTATTTTTGTAGTTAAAAGTACTCCTTGGTACAGGCTTGGAACCAGGGTCTAAGCAAAAACTTGAGCAATTGTTGGCACCAAGAAGGATATAGACACTGAAAGGAAGTTTCAGTAGAGAACCAAGACAACCTGTTTGATCTTTCCTTTACCTAAATGCTATGATCCTTATTATCTGTGAGGGGGTGGGATGGTACTTCAATATTTCATGTTTACTGGCTTTCTGGAAAAAAAAAAAAATCAGCATGTGTAATGTCTGTGTTTCAACTTCACTACTGGCCTGAAGAGGTGGTGGAATTCCCTGCTGCCCTCTTCATGTCTCTAACCATGAAGTTTTGCTTATCCTTTGCTCCCTGAAATAATTACAACCTTTCTACATAAGAAAAAAGTTTGGCTTAACATAGAGACCCTGGTCATCTTGTCAAAAACACAATAGTTAGATCCATGTCACAGCCTTAGTTTTGATCCACAAACCTCTGTCAGGGTACCTATATAGAAAAGAGTTTTCACAGACAGTAGATTCTTCACCATCGTCTACTTTGTCAAATGTACTGCATTTCTTCTCTGACAAGACACATGAATAAACCTGTTATTTAGAATCATTTATGATGTTATTGATCTATAACTACATTCAATGTGTTCATTCATTGCCAGCCAGATATGGGATAGAGTACAATAGATAAAAGTGCCTCTATGAAATTGCCTTGCAAATAGAAGTAATGGGAACAGCATTAGGAGGCCATTTTCTTCTGTTTTCTGCTTTCTGAAAAAAAAAAAAAAAAAATACAAAGTCATACCTTTAAACCATAATTTTATTAAAATAAATTACAAGAATGATTAAGATGCAGGCTATAGAAGGAGGTAGAAAAAGAGATTTGTGAAAAAATGAATTCTTTTCATCATCTTATACCTACGTGTAGCAATATATATTTTAATTGATCAGATCTGAGGAGCTAAATTTCTCTTCTTTCCCTACTCCACTTTTAACTGCAGTGCTAACTGCTTTTATGAGTCCAAAGGCGACAGGATATCAGCATAGCTATGAAGGAAATATCTTACCTTACATGTGCTTTGGAATATAGGTGTGAAGACTTCAGCCACTGCCAGGGTGACTGAGCAGGAATCAAAGAGAAAGAGCAAGAAAACATTCCTGTATTCCAGGTTATACTGTAAGAATTCTCACCTACAAGAATTGTGAATAAACACCACAGAGGCCATTTGGGGTCAGAGAGGGCAGCACAGGAATCCTAAAATAAAGCAAAACTAAAGCACAGCAAGTTCCTTAAGGAAATAAGAGTTCAGAAAAGAAGAAAAAACATTGTGACTTTTTGCGAGAGACCATTCCACCAACTGAAACTACAACTGGTCCTCTTCTTCGAAATCAAAAAATGGAGAGACAAGTAAACAAGTATGTTTCAAGCCAGTTGGGCAAGCCTATGTTGCCCAGGTTTCTGTGCCATGAGGAAGTTTGAACCTCAGATCCACAGCAAAGAACTACAGAACTTCTACAGAACTTTGTGTAAAGTGGGGAGGGAGAACACACTGCATCCTGGCAGTTGGAATTCAATTGACTAAAATGTTGAAATAACTAAAGCTATATTCATTGATCTCTAAGCTCTTTACTTTAAGAGTACGAGGATAAGCATGTTTCCTGATTAATATAGCTGCAGCAGTCAGTAATTAAATATTTAAGTAGATTTATATTTGAAGTTGTCGTTTTCAGGTTTCAGTATCAACCATGTCAAACAGTTTATTCCATCATAGTTCATAGATGTGTCATATTTTTAAAGACCTTCTTCAAAAGGTCTCAGCTACCCATTGGAAAATTTTGTCTGCAACCAGCTGTTGTGGTTTGGCCCCAGCAGGCAGCTAAGTACCACAAAGCCCCTTGCTCACTATCCCCAGGCTAATGGGGGAGAAAATTGAAAAGGTAGAAGTACGAGAACTCATGGGCTGAGATAAAGACAGTTTAACAGGTAAAGAAAAAGCCGCATGTGCAAGCACAGCCACACAAAGAATTCATTCATTGCTTCCCATGAGCAGGCAGGTGCTCAGCCACTTCCAGGAAAGCAGGACTCATCATGTTTAATGGCTTCTTGGAAGATAAATGCCATTACTCTGAATGTTCCCCCCTTCCTCCTTCTTTACCCCAGTTTTATGGCTGAGCATGATGCCACATGGTGTGGGACATCCCTCTGGCCAGCCTGGGCCAGCTGTCCTGGCTGTGTCCCCTCCCAGCTCCTGGTGCACCCCCAGCCTAAGAGCTAGAAGAGTCCTTGGCTCTGTGCAAGCACTGCTCTGCAGCAACTGAAACTGTCAGTGTCTTATCACCACAGTTTTCATTAAAAATTCAAAACACAGCATTGTGTGAGCCTCTACAAAGAAAATTAACTCTGTCCCAGCCAAATTCATGACACCAGCAAAGGCATATTTAAAAATTTACTCAGATTGTCTGCAATCCATTAGTTATTAAAATATATCTTTGGTGGTCTCTTATATCTATTTTACTTGAAATTAAAGTTAAAACATAACTTCTGATATCAATTGTTATATCAGAAGGACAGACTTGCCATTAAAACACTGCACTGACATCCATGTTTAAGTTTCCAGCTGTGTCACTGATTTTTTGTGTGCTATGCCCAAGCATCATTAGATAGGAATGTGTTTCACTTTAACCTATTTCCCCAGTGTAGATGGAGAAAAATGTATTAGCATAAGGTTTTATCTAAAATGAAGTATAATCAATAAAATCAATTTAATCGTCTAAGTTACCCTGTGTGCCAACCACAGCAGCATAGTTAAGGCTGAGGTTACACCAGGTTAGTCTCATATTAACCAAGCCATATCCAGGTCAAACTCACTCAAAATTTAGCCTTATGCACAGACTAAAAAAAAAAATAAAGAAAGAAAGAAACAACTTGGCAAATGAGTGTATATTTTGAAAAAGAAACATAAAGAAAAACATTTCAAGTCCATTCCAAGCATTATCTTCTAATTTTCCTCACTGAAGTCATAACAAGTGATGTGGGATTAGAAAAAAAAAAAAAAAAGTCAACCCCAAACAAGGCGTTTTATTTTCTTTCATTCTTTAGAATATTTATAATGTCATTGCTTCTATTAGTCAAAATAGATTTTGTTAAATGCAGTAGTGAAACATGGTTTTAGAATAAGCAATTGAAACAGCACTTTGTAAATACCAGAACCAATAATTTTAATATTTCAGAAAGAATCTCAATTTCACAAATATTTTCATTCAAATCAAAACTGCATTTTTCTGCAAAAATACTGTTCACCTAAGAAATGCCACCTACCTGCACTCTTCAGCGCACTTATGACAGGCTGTAAAGAGAGAGCTCTGCTGATTCTTCTGCAGGGTAACAAGTGACATCAGGGTCCCTATGAGTCATGAAGAGGTGACAATGAGGCAATTTAGTTCTAGAACTGGCCTCTGCTGGAGGATCATCTTAGCATAACCTGCCCCTGTCCACATAGTTCTACACGCACATATGTCTTTATGTCTATGAACAAGTGCATGTGTGCACATACATGTACACATTACATCTATACATACACACATGCATACATGCATACATGTGAGTGCTATTGCTTTAGTCATATTTGCAGCCAAGAACATGAAAGAAGAATATAGTGCCAGAAAACTGAGTGATGTCTGAGAATAAAGTCCCATGTATTACCAGTAGACACAGCAGAAGTATGAGTTTCCATGGCAAACTACATTAATGAAAAATGCCTCATTTCTGAATTGCATCACAAGAGAGCAATTGTAATGGAAGTAACAATGAGATATGTAGGTGATAATATTCTTCATCCTCAGCGTAGCAGGATGGGAGGAACATATCCCTGTTGTGCAGTAAATGCCAATAGGTGCAGCCAAAGTGTTTATTGTTCTGAAGCCCTCAGGAAATTTGGGTAAAAACTAAAGCCAATTATTCTATTGGATCATTCAGTGAAATGAATGTTCATTATAATACACAGAAATGAAAAAATGCAAGGCCATTTTAAATTTAAATATATTTTAGCAAGTAGAGCAAGGACTGTCACATTATTCTCTCGGTAGGGTGTGTGCTGCTGTATCAGTTAGCATCTGTTCTTTGCAATTCCTCCAGTCAGAATGCGATGATTTAGTAAATACACAAAAAGCCATACTTCTGCAAATTATCATTTTTCCTGAGGTGTTTGTTTCTAGTTCATATACAGTAGATGGCACTGGTGGAATAAGAAGTCATGGTATGTGGCAACTTGTAAAAGACCTACAACCTACAGCATTTCCACCATTTTTCAGTGATGAGACACCATTACTTATTTTTTTCCATTCACTAGTCTCTCTTTTACACAGGACCTAAAAGAACTGTAAGCATGTGAACATTTTTATTTTCCCGGTTCACAGAATCACAGAATGTTTAAGGTTGGAAGGGACCTCTAGGGACTGTCTTGACCAACGCCCCTCAGAGCACCAGGAGATTGCTCAGCACCATGTCAGTCAGGTTTTGAATGTCAACGAGGAAGGAGACTCCACAACATTCCTGGGCAACCTTTTCCTGTGTTTGATCAACCTCATAGGAAATTAATGTTTTCTTGTGTAAATGGAAGTTCTTCTATTTCAGTTTGTGCCCATTGCCTCTGGTACTATCACTTGGCACCACTGAAAAGGTCTTTGCACCTTCCCTTCAGGTGTTTACGTACACTGATGAAAGCTGCCCTGAACCTTCCCTTCCCCAGGATGAGCAGTTCCAGCTCCCTCAGCTACTCCTCAACATATAAATGCTCCAATCTCATAATCACACCAGTACTGAAGAGAAGGGAAAGATCACCTCACTTGATATGCTGGCCTTCTTTGATGGAAGGACACATTGCTGCCTTGTGTCTGATTTGTTGTTTGCAAGAACCATCAGGTTCTTTTCTACAAAGCTGCTTCCCCGCCAATTGACCCACAGCCTGTACTGCTGTATGGCATAATTCCTTCTCAGGTGGAGGATGTTGCATTTGCTTTTGTTGAACTTCATGAGACTTCTGTTTGCTCATTTCTCCAGCTTATTGACATCTCTGTGAATGTAAGTACAACCATCTAATAACTAGTCCTCCAAATTTTATATCATTTGCACATCTGCTGAGGCTTCACTCTGTCCTACCATACAAATCATTAATGAAGATGTTAAACAGTATTGGCTCCACTATTGGTGGTGGTACATTACTGGCCTTGAGGCAGGCTTTGTGCTGCTGATCACAAGCCTCGGAGTCCAGCATTTAAGCCACATTTCAGGCCACCTTATTGGACATTTACCTAACAATAGAATTATAGAATATCCTGAGTTTGAAGGGACCAAAAGGATCATCAAATCCAACTTCCGGCTCCACACAGGATGACCCAAGAATCAAACCATATGTCTGAGAGCATTGTCCAAACACATGAACTCCAGCAGACTCAGTGCCGTGGTCACTTCCCTGCAGAGCCTGTTCCAGTGCCCAACCACCCTCTTAGTGAATAACTTTTTTCCTAACTTCTCCCTGATCCTCCCTGATCCTCCCTGACCCTCCCCTGTCCCAGCTCCATGCTGTTCCCTTGGGACCTGTCGCTGTCCCCAAAGAGCAGAGCTCAGTTCCCCTGCCCCTTCACTCCTCTCGTGAGGGAGCTGCAGGCTGCCATGAGGCCTCCCTTCAGCCTGCTCTGCTCAGGGCTGACCAAACTAAATGACTTCAACTGCTCCTCATACGTCTTCCCATCTAGACCCTTCACTACCTTTGTAACCCTCCTTTGGATGCTCTCTAATTGTTTTATGTCTTTCCTATATTGTAGCACCTGAAACTGCACACAATACTTGAGGTGTGGCTGCACCAGCACAGAACAGAGCGGAACAATCACTTCCCTCAACCGGCCAGCAATGCTATGTTTGATGCACCCCAAAATACAATACTTCCACACAAATTAGTCCATACATCATCACTTTGTCGATAAGCATGTTTAGCAACATTAAAAACCTTGCTAAAGTCTAGATAAACAATACCTACAATTTTCCCCTTGTCCACAAAGTCAATCAACTCATCAGAGAAGTCTATCAGGTTGATCAGGCATGGCTTCCCTTTCATAAATCCATGCTGACTAATCCCAATCACCTTCCTGTCTTTAATATATTTGGAAATGGTTTCCAGGATTAGTTGATCCATCATATTCCTGGGGATCATGGTGAGGTTGACTGACATGCAGTTCCCCACATTCTCTTTCTTACCCTTTTTGAAGACAAGAGCGACCTTTGCTTTTTTCCAGTCCTTAGGAACCTCTCCCATTCAGCCTGGCTTTTCAAAGACAGCAGAGTAGCTGTACGATGACATTTGGTCAGAGGCTCATTTAAGCAGAAGCTTAAGTCTGCTTTCTCAAAGTCCAGGGTTGCACTCCTACTATTTACTTTGTTTCCTCCCTGCAGGATCCTGAACTCCACAATCTCATGAGTGTTGCAGCTAAGGTAACCCCTGACCTTCTTATCCCCAAGCAGTTTTTCCTTGTTGGTGAATATCAAATCCAGGAGAGCTTCTCCTCTTGTCAGCTCTGTGATCACCTGCATTAGGAACTTGACCTCAATGCATTGCAGAAACTTCCTGGATTGCTTGGACTATGCTGTGTTGCCCTCTCAGCAGACAAGAGGGTGAATAAAGTCCCTGATCAGTCAGGGCCTTTGAATGTGTGGTTTCTTACAGTTGTCTGAAGAATACCTCATCTATTTCTTGATCTATGACAGATACCCATCACAACGTCACCGATGTTGGTCTGTCTCTTAATCCTGTCCCATAAGCTCCCATCTGGCTTACCACATATTCCATGCACTCCTGCTGCTCTCTCAAATAAAGGGCAGCTTCCCTCCCTTGCCACCCTGGCCTTTCCTTTCCAAAAAGCCTGTATCCACCCCCTGTAGCACTCCACTCATGAGAGCTATCTCACTGTATCTGTGATCCCAATGGGATCATAGCCATGAAGCTGCATAAGGACCTTTAATTTCTTCTGTCTGTTCCCCACGCCACTTGCATTTTGCATACAGGCAGCTCAGACAGGCATGTGGCAGTGCTGATTTCACAGAAAAAGTGTGAAAGACTGTCCCCTTCTCTCTGTTGGTACTATGGAAATGTTGCCAGACACAACCTGCATGCTGCATTGCAGACATGCCTCTGCCATACCCCACCAGTTCAGACATAGGCCCAGACCTAGACCCTGACCTGTGAACTGACTTCCTGCCTTGACCTTGTACCTGTCTTCTCCTGGCAGCCTGCACTCAGCCGCCCCCAGCTGCCCTACTCCCTGGCTGGGGTTCTGGTATAGGCCCTAGCTGGGGAGACCCTAACCTGCCAGCCCCATGGGGAGCCTCCTCAACTTCCAGGTTCTCAGCCCCTATGGTGCTGCTGGTCCACACGATGCCCAGATAGACTAAAGAACTGATTTTTATATAGCCTCTGTTAGGTAAAACAAATTACACCTTTCTTCTGAATTAATGCACTAATGCAGCTTAGATTAAACATCTCAAAAAGGAAAAAAAAAAAAAAATATTTCTTTGTTAACACGTTTTTCTAATTTCACCACACAAGAAGCACAAAACAGTTACTAAAGCAATTCCAGTGGAGCATTCCAATATTTTTACACTACTGACAGACTGCTGGGGCAGTAGCTGAAAGAAATGTGAGGTGTATTTTAGAAGGAACCTAATACTGCAGATTCAGAATGGTTATGATTTGTAAAGGCAAGCATGTGGGCTTCCCTATGATTACATTTATTTCAATGCCATTGTTCTCATAATGACTACCAGTGGCCAAATGCTACAAAGACAATGCTACAAAAATCAAGGAAAAATCCTTTGACTGAAATCCAGACTGACTGCTGAGAGAAATATATATATATAATATACATATTATATATATATATATATTATATATATATATATGTTCAATGCCCTAACAAGGGTATAGTTAAGGAGGAATGCAAAGCCATTTAAATTACAGAGATAGAAGTAAAAGCATGAATGATGAATTCCCTATAATACCACTCTGAAGCCAGAAGATCCTCTTTGGTGTGAACAAAGTATGCTGGAGATCTCATATTTTATTGAAATTTATTCATTCATTAAAAAAATGTTGTTACTCTAGAAGACAAGGTAAATTCCCAGGGCTGTTATCCCCAGTAGCAGTAAGATTAGCCACTGCTTGCGAACTTCTGCAGTACTCATTCTGAGCATAAAATTTCAGTTCTGAATTTTCTAGCTTTTATTAACACTTCAAATATTGCAGCCCAATAGATTTGTTTTTATTCCAGTTTTAGTTTTAATGGTGGTGTTAAAAAAGTGAAGCCAAATGGAACCTTTTATTTCTAAGTACACTTTAAAAGTATTTTGATCAAGGAAAATCTTAAACAAGTTACAGCTTTCTACTCTGACATGCCACGCGTGAATAAAAGAACAAAGCCAGAGAGATTTTGTAGCAATTCAGATAAAACATGTTTGTGATTGTCAAATGTGTTTAAGAGTGAGAAGTTGTATAATCAGCCTAGGAAGGGGCAAAAAAGGCATTAAATTCCTGTCAAAGTAAGGCACTCTTCTGTAACAGAAGACAACTGGTAACCCTTGTATCTGTACTAATACTTTAATACATGTACTCTTTTTTTACCATTCATTATACATGCACCACACTAGCTTGGAATAATTTCCATTCGGCTTCTCACAGGATACAAAGTTCTGACAGATCTGGGAAATCATTCCTAGATCTTTATTCTCCACTGGACTTTAGGATGGCACAGTCTTATCTTCTACTTCATTGTATGTCACTGTGCTGAGTGAAAAAGCAGGCAACCTATTGGCTTCCCTAATACTCTGGTGCCAAGTAACACATGTATTGTTTCCCCAAACACTATTTTGGCAGTTATTTTGTGAGCATCTGCTGCCCACGGCCAGGAACAACCTGGCTTCCCCTGCAACTGCACGTAGCAGCAGGCAGCTTGTGTCTTCACCTTTTTCTGAAAGTTCAGCTCCCTCTATCAGCTTGAGGTCTATAGCTTAAGGCAGTTAAGAGCAACTACCACAGAAAAGGTGACAGCAGAGATGCTGTGGTCAGTGTAGCAGCGTGAAAAGAGAAATGAGGTTTCACTGGCCTTCTCCAATGCTTCAGTCCATTTTCCTGCAGAAAATCCAAATTTTCAGAATCCTTTGGAATAGCTGGCATTGCAAAAGGCGTAATAGGAGTAACAAAGTGAGCCAAAAATTTTACCTAGGCCTTGCTGAAACGCTGATGTGTTGTGAGAAGGAAAGAAAATGGCAAATGATAACAGAAAAATAATAATAATAATAATAATAATTTAACAGAAATTCTCTTGTAATTTTACACAAAGGGGGGGGCAGCTTCTCTGAGCTCTGGTGCAACAATGTCAGGAATAATGTGGAGTTAAAAAGAAGAACAAGTGATTGTCATTAAAAATAATCTATTCTGATTCTCACCATTATAGCTGGGTCCCATCCAAGGCATTCACACAGAACTACAGAATCCCCTCCTCCTCACAACCAAAACACACAGTAGGGATGTTTGGTGATACACATGAGAAGTGAAGAAAAGAAGGAAAATACATGTAGCTTGAGGTATTCTAAGTTCCTCTCCAAAATATACACCCAGCAGGGATAAGCATGAATCATCAGTCAGAAAGCCACATAAAGGATAATCCTCCCTGTGCTGTTTTTGTTTCATTTGCTTTTAAATTTGTTGAAGTATTTGTTTTGTTTTGTTTTGTTTTGTTTTAAACACCAGAGCCAACATCATCTGTATTCTCACTTCCTGGGTTACGTTCAGTCTTTGAAATTTTCTGAAATGCAAGTCGTATGAAGCAGGTCATTCTTTTTTCACCCTCATAAATCATCATACAACAAAATCACTGACCTTACTGCCCGCAGGTGACCGATAGAAAAAGAACGAGTTCTGACACTGAAAAGATTATGACAAAGAATAGGGCACAAAAATGTTCTGTTTAAAAAAACATAGCCTTATGTAGAAAAAGAAAAGGTTAGCTTCCTCCCAATTAACTTTTGGGGCACATAGCTCTAGCTCATCAATTTTAATCTGATGCTTCATGGCAACACTTTATAAATTAAAATAAGATTCACCTCTTCTGATATCAGGAAGAAGTTCTACAAAGGAGATGAGATTCAGAAGTCTGCACTTCTTCCTCTGTGCAGCATACAGAGTGGGATGCCACGTCTGAGTAATGCAGAGTATTCACCATTATCTGTTGGCTGAACTCTCACCAGGACTGAGTTTGTGATTATTAGAGCCCTGTATTTCAAAAGTGTTGGGACATCCTGATAGTTCATTTCTCCTAAGCACTGTTATATTCAACACTCCATCCAATTAAACACAACATTTACAAGTGAGCTCCAAAATGCTGCAGTCCATATGCTGTGAATGGAAGAAGAATATGAGTTGTAAGAGCTTTGCAACATCAGTCCACTAAGCAGAGCAACATCTGAACTGTACAACGAGGAGATCCAAGTGGGAAGAATGGGAAATTTTCTAGAGCTTAGGTTCTGACTGCAGGGCTATGATACAAAGTGAAATGGGTTCAGAGACAAAAACCACCTTCTGCATTGAAGTATCTAAGTCACACACATGCGGACCTGTAATGTCTTACCTATAATATCTACCTCTCAGTGATACAGTTAGCCTCTGTTTATACCCAGTGGAGTGAAATAAATACACTCTTCCAGAAATACTACTTTGTCTGCTTTTAGGTATTTATCTTGAGATGAAACAAATAACAAATCACATTTTAGGAGATTCTAAAGAATGTTTCTAGACCTACTCTGATAAAGACTTCTCTGTTGGAGGGTTTACATTTCAACAGATGACTGTTAGTTTGTCAGTTTGAAAAGATGGCCATGAAAGATGTTGGCTGACTTCAGGAATGGCTTGGTTATTAGGACATTTACCAGATGAACAGGACACTTGAATTTTATTCTTTCCACAGCCAACAGGGTTCAGATTTGTAACTGCATATTGGCAGAAGGGAACTTTAACCCCTCACCTCTTATTACAGGTGGGCCACTGTTCAAGCAAGTAGAAGGGAACAACCAAGTGTCCATGCCACTCAACTGGAATCACAGTCGTCTTGGTTCTTCTCAGCACTTCCATGGTTAGCAGTCACGATTTAAAAAAAAGCAACAAAACTTAAAGCCAGATCTAGGTTCTCTATTTCTTCTGCAAAGACCAGTGCTGAGATGGACTCCTATACTTTTTTGGCCTCATTGAGTCTTTCATTCTTTGTTGCCCATGAAAAAGGAAGAGTACCTTTCTGATAACCAGACGGTTAAGTTCTGCATTGGTCGGGCTACACAACTCTAAGGCATGCAAGCAGCTATGGCATTGTGCAGAATTCAGGCTTTTCTATTCTGCCACTATCTGCTGATTTTAAATAAGGCAAAATTGAATGTTAATATATTAGGTATAATGACAAAATGCTTAGAAGGACTGCATTCTTTGGGGAACTTAGACTGTAATTCCCAAAGAAGCCCAGGCAGGGGGTGATCCCAAATGTTCAGTTCAGCCACAGTAGCAGTACTTTTAACTATGCAGAATACTACATTTTTTGACACATAAATAATTTTCAGTAGAAAACTGAAGGATCTATTGCTTTTCAGGCACACAGATGATTGAGCATTTATGGGTGTTTTTTGTTTGGCTGGGTTTTTTTTGGTTGGCTGGTTGAGGTTTTTTGTTTGTTTGTTTCGTAATTTTTCCAGTAAAGTTAGGCATCTGTATTCTTTCAAAATACACTTTAGGCACCTAGGCAATATTTTCAGATTTTTCTCTCAGTTAAGTATTTGTTCTTTGCTGTATTAAATTTTGTCTCATTCCCATTGTTCTATCCTTAAGGTCATCTATTTTTTCTTGTATGACATCTAAGTTCTCTCCTGCTTTGAGAACACAACCCAGTTCCATACCAGATATCATTAGTTCAATCCTACTTCTCATGCCAAAGTCATTAAAGAAAATATTAAGATCCACTCAAAGACTAATTCATGAAAAATGTTTTTAGTAGTTTCCCTCAATCCATTACATCTTTTATTTAACATTGCCCATTGTCATCTTCATGTTAAACAGCTCCCAAACTACCTTAAAATTCTTACCTCTGTCTTATTAATAAGCACTTTCCTACGGACATCATTTCAGATGTTTTATTCATAAATTAGTCTGTCTCAGTGGAATTACTTCCATTTAACTTCAGTGTCTTTAGGGTGGTTATCTACAGCTGATCTGGTCACCCCTGGCTAACGTTACAGTCAATGGAGAGAAATAAGCACTTGTAGGTGTGCCAATTCACCTGACTTACTTTAGACATTGACTTTAGGATAGCATGAATCATATCCTGAAAGGATTTTTTTTTTAGGCACTGCTAATAAGGGAGCCTGGGGTGATTAGTTTAGAAATAGGTGTCTCAATAGCAGACAAGTATATTTAGTTAGATGAATCCCATCATCCATAACCAAATAAATTAGATCTTTCATATATCTCTTCTTTATAAAATCTGTTATCTAAAAAATGAATCCAGTTATTCTGGTATAAACTGCCCTTGGCTAAACATGTTGCATTTTATCTCATTTTCTGTTACCTTTCTGTTATAAATTATGATTTCCATTATAATTTGATGTTGCATACAGTTGAGATTAGACAGTAGGTCTGTTGTTGCTCATACTTTCACCTTGTGTAAATAAACCTCTTGTATTTCATTTCTATCTGCAAAGCGGTTATGTTCATTTTCTGTACATTCATTCTGATCTTTATTAATTTTTATGTTTATTTTATATATTATTATGAACTATTAAGTGTATAGTTTTACTGATCTTCCTGCTTTTACTTTTTTTTTTTTTATGTTTTCTACTAAGCAGCTGGCTATTTTAAAAGTTAATACCAACCAATGGCAGAAGTTTGGAATACAAGGAGTTTATTAATAAACATTCTTTGAAATTATATTTTTTTTTATATATAACTCTTCAGTTGTTTATCTTTAGAATCAAAATTCAAATAAGCAGTACAGGCATTAAGTGCAGTTAAGCATCAATTTTAAGTTCAGTGAATTGTAGTAGTTATCAAAATCTATAAACATGAAAAGGGGAGTATGGAAAATTGCTCAGTAACACACAAACCCAGAGCAGTGAGCAATCTTCTCTACCTGACTCCTCTTTGATATGAAGCCTCATTGCAAACAGATGCACTAGAGAACAATCTCTCTGCTGTTCAGTAAATTAATTTCAATTTGACTTTATTAATACCGAATAGGAGCACATTGTATCATTATTAACAACCCATTATGAATGTGTAATATGACTAGATTGCCATATTTATTGGAATAATAAACTGTGAACATTTAGCATAACATTAAAATCATTAATACAAGGACTATAGTAAGGTGGTATTTTCCATACTCCAAGCAGACGAGAACCATGCATAATGTAATAGCATAGTTTGCAGCTGGTAACAGCAAGCTAGATTGCACAAAGATATTTTAAATGTGCTTTTATTAAAAAGAGAAAAAGGTCTTTTAGCTGATCTAAAGCAAATACTGAGAGAAAAGCTGAAGAGGCTATCATCATGAAATGTAATGGTAAATGGAGAATCCTGGCAGAAAATGTCCCACGAAACAGTTTCCCTCTGTATTTGATCCATATTTACTGAGGACCTGATCCAAAGCTCATTTGAAAGTCAGCTGAAAAACTCCTGCTGAAGCCAATGGATTTTGGACCACTGTTGGAGTGCAAGAATAAGATAGTTGAAATTATCCACAGGGGCTCAATCTTGATATGAAAAGTAAATGATGCCTAAGATCATGTATACAGCTGGTGCTAAAATGGGAGATGGGAATAAACTGTGAATCTGTGGTGGTTTTACCCAGTTGGGCAGCTGAACTCCACCACAACCTCTCTCACACTCCCCCTCCTCAGAGGGAAAGCGGGAGAAAATACAATGGAAAGGGCTCAAGGGGTGAGATAAGGGCAGGGAGATCACTCAGCAATTATCGTCACAGGAAAAACAGACTCAGCATAGAGATTAATGTAGTTTATTACCTATCTCTAGCAGGCTAAAGCAGTGAAAAACTACAGGTGAACTGAAAACACTTTCCCTCATCCACCCTCTTCCACCTCCTTCCCCTGAGCAGCACAGAGGAACAAGGAATGGGAGCTGCAGTCAGTCCTTGATGCTTCGTCTCCACTGCTCCTTCACGGTCCCTCTCTACCCCTGCTCCATGTGGGGTCCCTCCCACAGGATGCCATCCTTCCCAAACTGAGCCTGCGGGAGTTGCCCACAGGCAGCAGCTCTTCAAGCACTGCTCCCACATGGCTCCGTACCATGGGGTCCATCCATCCATCCCCCAGGAGCAAACTGCTCCAGTACGGGTCCCCCATGGGTGGGCGGCAGCTCCCCCCAGACCCCCTGCTCCTGCGTGGGCTCCTCTCCATGGGCCGCAGCCTCCTCCAGGCCACATCCACCTGCTCCACCGGGGGCTCCTCCACCCATGGGGGGGCTGCAGCATGGAGATCTGCTCCATGTGGGACCCATGGGCTGCAGGGGGACAGCCTGCTCCACCAGGGGCCTCTCCGCAGGCAGCAGGGGAACTGCTGCTGCGTACCTGGAACACCTCCTGCCCTCCTGCTCTGAACTTGGAGTCTGCAAGGCTGTCTCATGTTTCCTCGCCCTTCTCTCCCAGCTGCTGCTGTACAGCATTTTTTTGTTGTTTGTTTTTTTTTTTTTTCCCTTTCTTAAATCAGCTTTCCCAGAGGCACAACCAACATCACTGACTCAGCTCTGGCCAGTGGCAGTTCCCTTTTTGAGATTTGGAGAGTTGCCTCCGATCTGACATGCGGCAGCTGCTGGGCTCTGCTCACATAGGCCACCCCTGAAGCCGCTTGCTGCCAAAACCTTGTCATGTATATCCAATACATCAATTATATGTAGAGTTATTTTGAATATTTTTCCCTATTCGATCAGCCCCAATGGTCCTCAAGGCTTTGGAACTCTAGCGTGATTCAGAAGCATTTCAGAAACAGATGGAAGGTATGAAGTGCAGCTTCCAAGCCCAGCCATAAATCTTAATACATTTATCAGACACTAATACATTAAATACCATGGATTAAATATATTAGAGATATTAGTTGCATTTCATCAATACATGGGTAAAAATCACATGAAGGAAATCAGATGACCAGAAAACACTGATGGTGAGAACACTTGTATCCAAGAAATGTGCCAGGGCTTCCTATGAGCAAAAACAAATAAGCTAGCTCATTCACAAATTTAACTTTTGCTTCATGTAAGAGTGAGACTGTTTTGTATTATCAGTAGATTAATTTTTCTACCTCATATAGACCAATATAATTTATTGATAATATCTTATTATATATATTAGCCTGATTTCATATCAGAATTAAAATGATAAAAGAAGAATTATGCTCTGAAGCAGTACTTCAATGTTACTGAATCAGTGTTCATGTTGCTTCCCATCTGCAAACTCTCCTAAACCCTTCTTTAAATTTTTTATATTTAAACTTCGGAAAATTAGGTAAGAATTCTTCCGCAATAGGTTAACTAACTAATAATGATGGGTAAAACGTACATTTTGACTGCTTTTACTCACTCCTTTTCACTTACTTTCTCTCTTAGTTATTATGGTCATAATTACTGTTAATGTATTTCATATTATTGAAGATATGAATTCTTATTGTGCTATCTCTACTGCATTATTCTTTTTAAGTTTCTTGTACCATGTACTTAAGACTTTAAGTATTAAAAAATAAAAAGTTATCCATTACACTGAGAAGCTTTTACTGGGGTCTCTCTCCTGGACCTCTCTTTGTCTAGGAGGATCTCATGCCTGAGAACTGACACGTGGTTCCCTGTGTCAAAGGAGATGAACAGACTTTGTCAGGTTAGAATCCAGCTTCTATTAATACAGATCTCTAAATCTCACAATATGGGATCTAGGCACATCTATTTTTCTCTCAGTTAACTGTAAAGAAACCTGGAATGAGTAGCTCAGCTGTAGATAAAGAGCCACGTGCATTCAGTTTGATTGAACCCAACTTCAAATGAAGGAAATTTACCACTGTCTGTTATCTGATGGTCTTCTTGGGAGTGGTAATATAAATGCCATTCAGAACTCTACTCCATATCTTCAGGAACAATTCCATCAGAAAGGAAAAGGAATGAATGGGATGCTTTGTGCACTGCAACATTTTGAAATTCTACCAGTCTGAAAAGATACCATTATTTCCAGGGTGACATTGCTTGTCTTGAGAAATTGTAAATTCTGAGATGAGCAGGAGAACATTTGTAGGAAGGAACTTCCCAAAGGGTTGCAATTTTTGCTAAGGGTAAGGCACATTAAAAGAGGCACTCACTCTACACGGTCTGTCAGTAACTAGAAAACTCTCTTGAGCTTGAGAACGGGTGTGAAAGAATATCAGGCAGCTGACTGTCAGATGAAGACTTTGTGTGGTGGTTAAACAAGACAACAGGTTTGTCTGTAATGCTGTGCAAGAAGAACACTTGTGAGCATGGTCTGTTCTGCATCCCCTCCATTTCCTGTATATGCAATAGCTTCCTGGTCCTGTGAGCCCTTTCAGGGGGGGCAGGTACACGTTGCTCATGTATGCTGATCAAGCAGGTATTTGAGCAAATATAGGCTTCTAAATGATCTGACGGGTATGTGCCACCGAGCTCCCACTGACAGACCAGTCTGCATGATGCACAAACTCAGTTTTGGAAGTTTGCCTTCAAGCTGCTAGTTTGCCCTCCAGCGCACCACGTAGACAGATGTGGTCTGGAAAAAGAATGGTTGTGGGAACTACTAAGCCCCACACTGCAGTCAGAAAATTCCTAGCCTTTTTAGGAGTTTTGTAAATGATTGTAAAAAAAAATGTAATGATTTTTACCCAGAGGCCTACCCTTAGAGGAGAGCAATAGCAAATTTACAGCTTAGTCTCCTTTATAACCTTAAAAACACTTAGCAGTATGACTTGCTTAGCATCAAGCTATATGCTTGAGAGTCAGCAACATAAATGTATTTGAACATTCATTCAGCAAACAAAGTGTGGTTCAGTCTGTTTTATTCTTCCTGCAGACTATAGCAAACACATCTTCCAACAATACATGCCCTTTTCCTTAAACAATGTAAAACTGACTTTGCTTGTATTCAGCCTCTGTCAGTGGTTGCAGCAGCAACCTCACCAAAAGCAATAGGTGACCCTCTGCCTCTCGGGCAGTTTTTATATGCTGTTTTGTTATTTATGATCCACATACCATGCTGGGGTAATCCATGTTCTGTTTATAAGTGCAAGCAAAATTCTGCTGTTCAATTGGCATAATCTCGCAGCACTTCTGTAGCTGTATTCATGGGCAGGCAATTAAATCCCTGTGCAATATACACACTAGCCATGTGCAGCAGATGTATGCAGAGCATATATAGTGCACCAAATATATATGTGCACCAAAATCCTTTTTGCAGCAGTTGTCTTGTTTTTATAACAGGCCATGCAGATGGTAAAGGTGCCTTCCCATTCAGCATTACCTTTCCACAAGTCAGCCACAGATTGTTTGTTTCTCGCTCACTACTTCCCTTAATATCACCACCCTTACGGCACCAAATGAGAAATCTGGTGTTCCAGATGCTCTATGCATACTACCATCTACCAAAGAGTTAGTCTGGCTCATTGCAGATGGTTTTGACTGTATATCTGTGAAGGCTTTCACCCATCACTACTGCAGAGAACTGATGAAAAGCAACACAGGTCTATGAGAAGGAAGACACAGGCAGGCACTTCAGCTGTCGCACAGCTTTTGTTTCTGTATTCTAACTCACCAGCATGACTCTTCTGT
Source organism: Aythya fuligula (assembly GCF_009819795.1). NCBI lineage: Eukaryota > Metazoa > Chordata > Aves > Anseriformes > Anatidae > Aythya > Aythya fuligula. The sequence continues at coordinate 150,926,575 of NC_045559.1, forward strand.
CTTAAAAGCAAGAAATATTTGCTGCAATTTGTGTTCTGTTTGTCTTAATACATTGGCATACTTCTGCAGCTCTATAAAACTGGGGACTATTTTATTGCTGAGGTGTCTCAACTGTGGCACAGACGCATGGTTGTGCTGCTTAGCTCCCACCACTGCACCAACTATTCCTTTTCTTGCTTCTCTGCAGCACAGCTAAGTGGGCAAGTCTATTGTCCTAGACCACTGCTACAAGACTTTTCTACTATACAGCAGAATTAGATCTAATGTCTGCCTATGGGGGAGAATTGCATGACAGATTAATCTGATTCTGCTGCTAAAAAGACAGTGCATATACAACTGTAAATACAATTTTACCTGACTATGCTCCTTGCCACCACCTAGTGGGTGGCTGGACATTTTTTTTATCCCTATAAATTACTGGGTTATCTTCTGGGAGAAGCCTCAAAAATACTTTGCATATGTGTTTATTTAAATGCACTTGTAAAAAAACAGGTTCACTGCTAGCTGGTTCAATAATGTAAATATCTGCTGTATATTTTCATCAAAAGTACCCTGCTAAAAGTCAAATGTGACATGACTTTGCTCTCTATTTAGACAGCAAAGCTGTCTTTGAAAACCTGAGCCCACTGAAAGCCCATAGGAATGTATGCAATCTTTACAGATGGTACAGAATTTTCCTCAACTTTGCCTTTTACTTTTGTAGCAAAGCATGTTGTGTATGGACCAAACATATACATATGTATGGAGAGAGGGGGCTGGGAGGTGAAGAGAGAGGCCGTCACGATGCCATACTCAATTTTACTTCAGAACTCCTCCCTGGCTTTTCATACATTTATGCATAGTTCCCCTCCAGCTCTTCTAGACTTACACTAAAGTGAAAGCTTAGCAGTATGGAACAAAAATGGATGTAGTCTTAAGAATACATTTACTGTGCAACTGAGTTTACTCTCCTTTTCAGCCACAATCCTGTTCTCCCATCACACCAGCAAGCACTGTTTTTACTGCAGAAGATCTTCATCTGGGCCTGGCAATACAGAGGGAATCACCTGTGCCAAATCCTGTCCTCCTAAATCACAGCTAGTTGTGTAACAGACATGGAGTTCTCACAGAACTTCCACTCTTGTAATGAAGGACAAGCTTAAAAACTCTGATGTAAAAAGGATGAAGCCACAAAAACTGCAATACACTATATGAATACAGCAGAAAAAAAAAAAAATGTATATATATATAAATATATATATATATATATATATATATATAACAGTATGGTGAATGCTCAAAAATAACAATTTAGTTATTAGGAGACAGTTAAAAAGCTGCTTTTGTTCCTCTCCAAGCAGGTTTCTAGACATGACATTTTGAGCAGTCATTACAGTCCTTCACTGTTTTATATAGATACATAGGTATATAAATGTGTACATCTGTGTGCAAGTGTGTGTATAAATATGTTTATAAATATGTTTATAAATATGCACATACATATTTATACTTATCTGCTCTCACTTGCTTTTCCTATTTGGCACCTTTCAGTGCTTGCTGTAAATGACCCACCTGAAGTACTGTCCCACACTGGTAAGCTGTGCCTTCTCCCCTTCTCAGCTTTGTGGAAGAGGTACAGATAGGTACCCTGTTCATGTCAAACGTTGATACATCTCTATACCAACCAAATATTGATTGTTTTCCAGTTATATTTTTATGTGTATAATCTTTGCTGATTTGGGATTTTTCTTGTGCAGCATGGGACTAAGTCAGAACAATAAACCTGATGCAGAAAATAGCAAGCTGAATTCAGAAACAGGAACAGTTTTCATCAGCAGTTGTTTTATCTTTCCTGTAGTCCCCAAACATAAAATCCAAGAGGTATTTTCATACAAACCTTCCAGCACCGAGCTTATTAAAAAAAAAAAAAAAAAAAAAAAAAAAAAAAAGTTAATTGTCACCCTGCTGTATGGCATACTCACATCAGAGAGGTAATTAACTTCAGTGGATAAAAGAATGACGGTAAATCTGCATTTAAATGGCATATTTAAATCCTGCTTCCATCTCCCAAATCTGAGCACGGATTCCTTATCCATCCTCATTCATACTGATAAGGATTCATTCAAGTATTCCAATTGACCTTGGTAGTTTTTCTCTGGAGAGTACACACCATTGCCAGCTAAAGTGGCCCTTGGGGACTTCCTCCAAGAACACTTTTCTTGCTAATATATGACTTAATTATAACCAGTAACACACACTGTCAAACAATACTGCATGAATTCACAGTGATTAGGCTTTTAGATATATATATATTTTTAAAAGCAATAGTATAAAATTCTCTACATATTTCAACAGACAAAAAGATTTCCTACTTCCAAAACATGAGAATCTTCAACAACAAAAAATAAGCTGGTGTACACATCTAAAGACACAGGCAAGCAATTTTGGTGCTGGAGGTCTTCCTTGGACCAAAATGTGTGAAGTGACAGTGGCACAGCCTTGGAAGAGCCTAGAATGACTGAATGACACATAAATCTGACTACAACATGTAGATTTACTTGAGCAAAGCTGCTCCTCAGCTAGCTCTTTTTCTAACAAATTGTTACTGTTTCTTCTGTTCAAAGACTTAGAAAATTACTGTTGTTGAATATATTCATATGTATTTAATTGGTTTCTCTGTGGCTTGTAAAACAAATAGGTATAAGAACTATTTAGCTACTCTTTATGTGGTAGTTTATTTAGGTAGTTAAATTACCTAAGCCAAAGATAAAAAAGATTTAATTTTAGAGTAGACAGCAATCAGGTCTAGATAATTCCACTAGTTCTAAAAAACAAAAATATCCTTGCTTTAATAAAACAACCAAATGGTTCACACACTGAACTTACTCCAAGTTGGCCTATCTTCATTGAAATATTTAACATAGGCTAATATTTAATATATAGAGATGGGCTGGTGGAAATGTTAAACTTTGCCAAGTGAAACAAGCTCACCCAAGCTCTTAGTCTTGGTTTTCTATCAGGCTGAAGGTGGTTCTTTCAAGAAATGGGTGCACAGAGAGCAACTCACTTAGCATCAGCAGATTTCGGCTAAGTAGGTCATGTTACCTTATTCCAAAATAAGCCATACCACAATTTCAATACAGTAAAGAAACAGGGAAAGAAAAAGTGATATTATTATTGCCAATGATGCAATGCTATAGATGTGACAAGATGAAGGAAGATCCTTACTTCAATAACTATACTTTTTGAATTAGACAGTTGACTTAATATGAAATCTCAATATTATTTCAAGAACAAAGCAAACCAAAACAAAAGTGATGGCACAGGTGAATGGCCTAGAGTTGAGTTATTTGCATGGGATTCAGAAAATGAGTTTTGATTTTGTGGTGAAATTCACAGAAGCCATGTAAGGTTACTTTTATTAGTCTCTACTTGTAGCCTGTGAAGCCATACAGGGAAATTTAAAGCAAGAGGAAAGTTAGGCATTGTGAAAACTTTCCCATATGTTCCTTTTTCTTTCATTCTTATACAATCAGGATCACAATCAGCAAGGCGCATTGCTGAACTGATAAAAATCAAGCTGAAACTGGAGAGTGTATTGCTTATCTCCTGATGGATGCAATGCTGTGTGTAGGTAGTGCATGTGAATGCTGCCCAAGAAGCTGAAAACCCTTTTTGAAAACTGATCAGTGTCCAACAGAATTTGAAACCACTGGAATAACTATATCAGTATGTTTTGACCCTACACAGCCTTAGCAATTAATTTCTACTTATATTTCAGGAGAACTACATAGCTTTCTAAAAATTATTTTAGAAATCCTTTCTCAAAGTTTTTGTGTTTAATTTTCAAGATGGATAAATACTTTAAACAAATCTTATATTGTATGAACTTTAGCTTAATACTTAAATGATTTGATACAGATTATGTTGCATCATTCCAGAACAAGATTTGGTGAACCTAAACACAAAGTAATGGTTCCTGAAGGAATTGTAAAATCAATGGCATGAGCATAAGTGAGATGCACAAAAATAAATATATATATATATTATTGCAGTTGAGAGCTATTAATCTTTTGCCACATATTTAGGGGGCCATAACTGCACTAACGCAAATGTTTAAAAATTCATATTATAGAACTTCCTGGGATAATATAATTGGAATTATTGCCTGTTATAATTATTGCCTTGAGTCTTAGTTTTTCCTTATATCTTTTTTTTCCTTCTCATTCTGCTAAAGAAATATTACTCTTATTCATGTCTCAATATACCATTTGTTGAATACTACCTAGCATTTAAGAAGTGATATGCTAATAAAACACACTAAGAAAATAACATATTTTAAAATGTGTTTTCAGAATTTGGAGTTTGAGTATCAGTTCTAACAAAACCCAGAATTTAAGAGTCATATGGCTAAACATCTATATTATTATTTTGTATGCATTTCAAACAGCTTTAGCAGTCTTATATCAGGCAATTTCTCTGCATTTATTTCTGGATTTGGTGAGTATCATGACAGTCTTGTAAAAGCACAAAACTCCTTTTGGGTTAATGTGCTCCTTTAGAAATGTTTGTTCATTAATGCTACACAACATTTTCTGACATTTCTCTATTGTGTTATACCGAGAGATAATTCACTCAGGCAAGTCTAGGATTACCTCCTTGTGACACATCACTTTATGTTTGAGGTCAGGGATGTGGCAATACCAAGTTTGATCCTGTGAAATACAGCAGACTTCCTCACTGACAGTTGGTATCTTGGAAAATGGTTCCAAAACCAATCACGTTTGGAGAAGAAAACATTAGAAGATAACATGAATGTCTGTAGATACTAGCCAGGGCTGCCGTTCTGATCTTCCTTACAAAAATGTTGATCTGCTTTCATACAAGTATTACCACTGCAGTCAACAGAAGTTAGAGCACTTGGTGCTTTTCAGAAATGGGCCTTCAGTAGATACAGAAAAAGCATAGAAATGCTCAAAAAGCATGTGGATTGTCAAGGATTCTTTAAAGCCACAGATACCTTTACTAAAAGTCACCAATGCCTGGGCTATGAGATCGTGCAGGCCACTGCTTCTGTGGGAGAATTCATTCAAGTTTCTGACTTGCTTGGAAGGGAATAAATACAAAAGCAAGAAACAAGTAGAAATGTCCTTTCCCTAAGAAATCCATGAAATCTTTTATGTCTACGTATTCTGCCTGAAGGTTTCTACAGAAGGTTCAAAGAGACAATCTTGCTGAAAGCTCTCCATATATTTGCCTCAGGGAGTGGGACTGGAGTGCATTTTTCATATGTTACATCCAGCCTGCAGACTGTAGCCATTTGGTTTTCTTCTTCTTTTTGTCTTTTTTTTTTTTTTTTTTTGACATTAATTAACCTATCTTTGATGTGCTAAAAAAAAAGAGTATGTGAGAAAAAAAAAAAAAGGCAGTAAGATTTTTCTTTCTTTTACCTTCTCAGTTAATCAAACTGAATAATTGCAAGAGATGCTTATTATAAGGCAGGCCTTGATTTGCATTGCGCTGAGCCACCAATCTTTTGCTGCAGTTACAAGATCAACTTGCCATGGGTGAGCCAACATCTGATTCTGTGGGGCATCAATTCTTCGGCTGTCACTGCTTGCATACACATTGCTACTCTGCCGTACCCTGGGGTAGATGCAAGCAAGTTTACCCTTCAGTGAAGTTATTTTCCCTTTATTATCCTGTTGCAGAATCTATCACAGCCCAACAATTCCACAATTGATTTGCTGGCAGCCGAGCCCTGGGGCTTGGAATGTAAATAAGACTCAGAATAAAAGTGATGTGCACTGCAGCAGCTGACAGTGAGTGCAGGTACTTCATCAATTGACCTGATTTCTTGAAAATCTGCTTGCAACCTTGAAACTTGCCTGCAATTACAATCTTTGCAATAAAATATTAGTCTCCATGGTAATGAGAAGTACTTTCCTAACATATTTAGAAGAAAGAAAAAAAAAAAAAAAGTGAGGGGATGACAATATCTCTGAGGAAAATGAAATTTTCGGTATCATTTCACAGTTGGACAGCTTCCTGCAGACTTGTCAACAGATTAGTAGCATTCTGCCCATTTTATACATGGGAAAACTGAGTAATTAATAGCCCTCAGGCCTTCCTTGCAAGAAGGAAATTTAATGAGCTCTGTAGCAGTATCAGAACAGAAGGGCACATAAACGGTTTGCCTGTGTCCATGCAAAAGAATTGCACTGATGGAAGGATGGGCCTGTCTTACTCTTTGCAGGATCTACTAAATGTTATTAAAAAAATGCTGCTCTACCGGTTTAAACGTTACAAAATTGTGGGTTGAAAAATGATCTCTTTGGAGCAGAGATTAACGTATTTCCTACATTTTTGTACAATGTCTATCACAACAGGAATCTGACCCAGAGGCCCTACCTTACCAGAAAAGAAACATGAATTAGGGTCGGGTAGGCAGCAGAAGAATAAGAAAAAATGTGGTAGGCTCTGTACAAAGCCAAGCACTCAGCAGCCAAAATATTATCCAGACAGACTTATGAATAAGGGGCTATGTTAGGAGCCACATGAATTAGGTTCTAAAGCTGGCCATGAAATACCTTTCTGAATAATTTCCCCACAGGAAACAATCAAAACAACGGACAAAAATCTTCAAGGCCAGGAACCAGGCCAGAACTAAAGTCAGGGTATGGAGAGAGATGAGAACAATCTTTTTCTCCCTAGTCAGAGAGGCAGAAAGAACCACAGCATTCAGAGACGATGGCAGGCTGCCTGGAGGATTCATGTCAATTTGTCTTCAAAAAGCCTTCCAGATGATAGCTGGTTTGCTGAGGAATTCAGTCTTGTTTCTCCTTAGATGGAGTTCTCTTGGATAGGCAGGATTATTTTTTTTCTAAGACCTCAGAATTCCTAACAGAAAGAAAAATGCCATGTTCTAATCCGCTCTGTTGGGTTGTGTTTTCTGCTCTTGACACTGAATTGCTGTGCAATCATGGGTAAGTGACTTTATCCTTTATCTCATTATTCCTCAGCTTCTCCACCTCTAAAGTGAGAGGCTTTCCTTTGCCAAGCAGTCTAGAAGAAGAAAAAAAAAAAAAAAAAAAAAAAAAAAAAAACAGATAAACTATTCCTTCTTAAATGTCTTATGCAGCTATAATTACCATTGAGCAAAAAGAAGAAAAATGTTATCTACAAATCACAGCTGGAAATTATCTAAAAGCAACCACTCTAGATTCACTCCACAGTAACTCATATGCTCATATGTCTTAAATTTCTCAGTTCTTTCTTGGGTAGACACAGAAATTTAGGCATCAATGTCTGATCTCACACTTCCAGCCAGACTTGTCTATTAAATGAAATGATTTTAGTAAGAATACTAGCTTCATTTCACAAATACCAGAAACGATAAAAGTTTAAAATCATTTCTGGGTTTTATGCTAGTGTTTCTGTCTGATGTCTTGGTCTGCAGCCTGATGTTATCTTATATCTGCATGTTGGATGATGCTGCTCAACAGCTTTGCTTCAAACACTGATGCAGTTTTAAGATTTTTCAATTTAGATTTTGATTTATGAGTTATGAATTGGATTCATATGAATCATGCAATATTAACTTCTCTCTTTTTTTCTTTATATTACAGAGTGCTTTGCTGAATATATTTCCCGAGAGGTCTCTTACAGTTTTTAGGGTTAGCTTCAAAGATCATTTTTTACCCCTACATTTTATATATAGGTCTTGGTCCTGGAGTTCTTTGGATGAACTTTCAAGGTTTCATGGAGCCCATTGTTAGGTAAGTAGGTCTGTGAAAATGGAATAAAAGACAAAGCTAGACCTGTCACTGAAAAGCTAAAAATAGTTGGGAAGGGAACGTTTACACAGAAAAAGGCCCTACACAGGCCCTATTTCATTGTTTCCTCGTACCTCATATCATCATTTTAGATTATTCAGTACAAAATGTCATCATCTGAGTTACCACATTCAGCATTTATATTTCTCTTAGGCTCTGTAAGTGCGAAAAGAAGGTCCAATTTTTGTGTGTATAAGGAAAGGCAAATAATTTTCCTAGCTCTCTAATCACAGTTGCAAATGCTTTTCAAAAGAATTTATTTTAGATGCTGCTTGGCTTTCCACTAGATTATCATTTCCCTAATCTTCTAATGAATTGCCCAATACAACTTTGAGTAGTGTGCAGTAAGGTTCCCATCAATTTAACCCTAAGACAGTTACAGACATGATTAAAAGTGCCTATTTTTATATTTATTTATTTATTTATTTATGTAAACATAGATAAAAGACTTAAAATTAAAGGTAAAAATAGTAAATTACAAATTGTTTCTGACGGAATGGAGATGCTTGTACAGCCTTTGATTAGGACAAAACAATCTTTAAAATGTAAAACGTGAAAATATTCTTAGATCATATTTTAGCTCATGCAATCAGCCTGACTGTGTCTCCAATCTATTCCTCATACAGCTTGAAATAATTTTAGGAAGGAAATTTGAGTACTTTTGAAAATGATTTAAGAGTTCCACTTTCCACCTAAATTTTCTTTTTTATCTTCTGCTTCTTTGTGTCAAGCGTGGATAGTTACTTTCATTTCAACGTCTGGCAAAGAGAGAGTGGAGGGGAAAAAATGTACTGCAGTTAAGTAAAAACTTTGTGTTTTCTGTAACGTGACAACAGCTAAGCAGATGCACAGAGTAAAGTAGTTCAGGCTTAACACTGAACTTTTAATGAGTTGGCATAACTACATCAGTACTTTCCTGGAAAGATTTAAGTTGATTACCAAACTTGTTTACTTTTCCTATGAAAGCTAAAGTATATCTTATACTATTTCTGAAAAACTGCAGTGAAGAGTAGTGATAAGGATACTTATCATTCAGAGGACAACGGAGCAGGGGAATCTGTGTTATTTGCAAGTGTTTGACCTGCTAAATTTCCATTTCATATCAACAAGACCCCATTTCACAACTATCTGCATAGTAGAGCATGATTTTCATTTTCAGTTATTAACTTTTTTTTTATTAAATTTCAGTTATTCACTTTCAGTTATTCACTTTCACTTATTAATGATAATTTTTAATAATATGTATTAGCTACCTATTTGGGGGAAGGAAAGTGCATGATTAAATGTACACTTTAATGTAATTTAAGACGGTGAGCCATAATCCTTTAAATCCCTGCTAAACATTACATGGATTTAGCAACAAGTCTTAATGGATCTGCCCATTCTCATCCAGCGAGCAAGGATATCTCTGCAGGAGCAGGGCTGAAGCATCTGGCACTTGAGTAGAAGCCTGGCTTCTAAGGAAAATTTAAGTTATGGAGTCTATTCACCAGTCCTCTTCTAAAAACTTCTGGCCTACATAATCCAGACTTATCAAAGTGCAGGAGCCTCAACTCAAACATACGGAGTTCTTATGTGTTTCCTGAAAATCTTAGGGGCTGTGTAAATGAGAGCAACCTGACAGGTACTTTTACCAAGAGGTCCAGCTATCACACTTTCTGTGGGGTAGCCCAGAAGTCTGGGTGGGCCATTCAGTGGTGAACACACTCGCAACTCTGGTTAGTAGCAGGATAAACTGAATCTGGAGCAGGTGGCAAGCGAAAAAGCAAAGGGAAGAATGGAGTGGGATCTGAATGAAAATGACTCATACTGGTCATGGGTGGAATTGCAGTTACTAATGCAAGGTGTAGGGATGTGGGACACAAATCCATGGACAAGACTTTGATTCATTTCACTTCCCATGCAACAATCCTGTAACTTCTGTTTCATTTGTGTTTTATTTTTATCATTTAGAGTTTATCAAGACTGCAGCTATAGCATGAGTTTGCCTGAGTACACAGATACATGTACACACACAGATATATATAATTACACACAAACAAGCTACCCAAGACCTTGAAAAGCCTTGTAGCAGAATACCTGGGACACGGGTTGCCTAGAGAAAGAGACCACTGAACTACTTTTAACAAGCAACTAGCGCATTTGCATGTGATGCTTGTGCATGCCCCAACCATGCAACACCTAATGAGCAGCTGATTAGGTCCAGTTAGGAGCAATTGTGCTCAATGGGCACAGCCACATTAATGAAGGCAAAATCCATGGCATGAAGAGGCATCTGTTTTGAATACAGCTATGGTAAAGACTGATAGTCTTTTAAGGCTTCTGAAACATTTTGGTTGAATCCCTCATTACCATAGTCACTGACATTTTATTCACATCTGCAAAGTCACTGCAATACTTGCAAATGCTGATCCCTTGAAATATGTCTCTTGCACACTCCCTTCTTACAAAAGAAAGATTGGCCTTTGTGCAAATCTGCAATGACAGGCTTCTAAAAATAAGGATGCAATAGCCACTTAGGTGGATCAATTTAGCATGCTGAGAAAACTACAGCACAAGTAGATACTCACCTCATACATAAACCTTCCCAGAAACTGCAGATTTTTTTAAAAAATAGTGTTGTATTTAGGAACTGTTTTAAACTGGAGCGCTATAATAACCCTTCTGAAGAAACAGACAGGAGATAAATTATGCAATTGTAGCTGATTTAAATCAGACTTTGAGGGAACTCTCCAGAATGAGTATTTGCTCTGCAGTTAGTTCTTCACGTTAACTGAAACAGAACAGAAGGTCATTATAAAAGTTGCTATGTTATATGTAAAGCAAAATAATAAAATTATTAAAAAATGGGCTTATTTCAAAATGGAAAAAAAGTGGGAAGGAAGGACTTCAGTATGTGTTGTCTACATCATAAGGAAATGTTAATCAGTATTATTGTATTAACATAAGAAGCAATGAGGTGATTTATATCAGCTGTTAATCTGGCTGTGTGGATATAGATAAATTTGACCAGAACTGATGATATCAGCAGACCTAGACTGAACAAATGAAATTCCGGTTATAAAACATAGATCAAGTATGTGCAGATGTATAAGAAATGCGAGCAAAGGAGCTACTGAGTATCTGAATGGGCCATTAGTAGGAATAAATACATCAGCAAATGTGAAAATGACAGATCCTCTGCTGAACAAAATACAACGTAGCAATGTGGAAGTGACTCAACTAATATAAGGCTTGCAATCCTCAGAGTTAGTCCAGTGAGGCAAAGCTCAGCCTTGACTCTGAATCCTCCATATATTTGTATATGCTTAAATTACAAGAAATTCCTACATATTCACAAGTTTAAGCATGAACTGAATTTTAGTTGACTCTGCTGGAATTTATAGAAGGCAGAAGAATAAATATATGAGACTGCCTTTCATAACTAAGGATTTTTTTTCCAGATGGGGCCCCTCTCCTCTGAGTTGGGGCCCTTCCATTAGTAAAGGCCAGAGATTTAAAAGGTGTGTAAATATTGTGAATTCAGCAAGACTGTTGGGTTTGGAAAGACCGGGGAGATAATTGACAGGAATTTGAATTGCTGATCCTTACTTGCATTAGTATGGGGGGCTTAAGTTGGATCAGTAAGGCAATGTGACAGTCATCAGCCAGTACTTCTTCATGATAACTAATGCAGTGTGGCAAACCAGCTGTTTTCAGGAAGCGGTATAAATCTTGTCGCTTTTCATTCTAGGAGCAGAAAACCTAGAAAACATACTGGTAGGGGTTATCTCACATTTTATCTCGCATTTATAAGGCAAAAAAAAGCCATAAAGACGCCTTCCATCTCTTCCAGCTTATGGTTCCAAATTTATGGTGCTAAATTAGAGGCTATGAAGCTTAGAGATTGTGCCCACCTATGCCACTAAATCGAGGACGAAGGCAAAAAGGACAAGATTAATTCCATCTATAAGGCACAGGTGACTGCCTTGGAGTGTTTATGCGTTTATTCGAGCCCCGGGAACAAAGGGAGAAGTTTCCGTGAGCTTTGTGTGGTGAACAGCGTGCTTTGTGACAGCTGCCTGGCATTGCCCTACCGCTCCCACACCGGGGAGCACCTCGGGTGCCTTGTGGCGGCTCCCTTGTGGCGTTACGGACTCAAAGCGAGAGTTTCACGGATACTTTAACAACACAGCCTGGGAATCGCGCTGCCTCAGCTGAGCCGGGCGTGTGGCGACAGCAGATTAAGGGCGACAACCGCCACGCTAACGGCCGCCCCAACGGCCGCCCCAACGGTCAGCCCAACGGCCAGCCAGGTGAGCGGGACACCGCCCGCCCGGAGCCGAGGGGGGCGCTCCGCCAGCCCCGCTCCCTCCTCGCCCCGCCCCCTCCTCGCGTCACCGCCACGACCCCCCGCCTCCGCCGCCAATGAGCGGGCGGGGCTGCCCCGAGGGGGCGGGGCGGAGAATGGGCGGGGCGGCGGGGCAGCCAATGAGCGGCGGTGGGCGGGACCAAGAGGCGAAGCGGCGGCGGCAGCGGCCCCTCCCCCGGCGGCCGGAGCGGCGGGCGCTCCCCGCGAGGGGAGTTGGGCGGCGGGCGCCGCGCGGGCTCCGGCTCCTCGCAGGTAACGGCGGGCGGGGACCCCCGACCCCACAACCCACACACCCCGCGACCCCGCGCCCCGGAGCCCGTCCCCGGCGAGGGGGGCTCGCCCTTTTCCCCTCTCAGCGGCCGGAGCGCCCGCGGAGCTGGACGGGACGAGGGGACGCGGCACCCGTTGGGACCGTTGGGGCCGTTAGGACCGTTGGGGCTGCGGGGTCCCGGGGAGCCCGCTCTGTCAGGGCGAGCTGCGGACCCCCCCCCCCCCCCCCCCCCGAAGCCCTTTTTTTATGGGGGTCCGCGGCAGGGAGCCCCCCGGGCGGGGTCTGCGGGGAAACTTCGCGGGGGGAATGGGGTGAGGGCAGGGCGCGTTGTGGCGGGGCGCTGCTCCCTGTGACACCGCCGGGTGCCTCCCTCTGCCTAACCCCCTTGTTTGCAGCCTCTTCTTCTCCCGGCGACCTCGAAGCGCAGGGGTGGGTTACTTTGGGAGAAGGTTTTGCTCTTCTTGTGCTGCTAAAGTGGCTGCCCCGCTGAGCAGCGCCGCTTTTCCCCAGCCCTCCCAGCTCCCTGTGCCTGGCGCCGAGCTGCGGAGCGCTGCTGCTGGTCCTGGCAGCGAGAAGGGCCGCTGGTGGCACGGGGAGTACAGACTGCACAGGGGCATGGGCGTGGGGGGGGCAGCGAGCTGCCAAGCGATTGTCTTTGCAGCCCTAATGGTCGAGTGTGTTCGGGAATCCGGATAGCTGGAGCGTTTTCCTTGGTTAAGTGCGATGTGTTCAGGTGTGCAGCAGTAAAGTCGGTATAAAAGAGCCAGCAAATACGAAGAAAGTTTCTAAGTTAAGGTTTGGACTCTAGGAATTGTGAGGCTGGGCTCCGGTATGTGCTTGTCACAAACTTCACATACTCCTGTTATTACTGTAGCTTCCCATTTGTAACCTCCCCCCCTGCCATTTACAGCAGCACTCGGTAATAAAACCCCTCTCAGTACTGTGGGAGCAGCAGCGAAGCAGAGGCAGCATAGCTGCCCAGGCAGAGGGCTGGCTTTGGAGCATCGGACGACACCCTGCCGAGTAAAGGTGGCTCGTGGGTAAACTTCCAGTCTTGGTACCTTCACGCTGATACACTGCTCAGTGCTGTCGGATTGTGTGGTCGCTCTCATCTACCTCAACAACTACATGCGTGTGATGACAGTGGTGGAACTAAGCCTGTGCTGCACTGGAGGTGTGCAGAATGATGTAGTGAACGCTCCTTTGAGCCCTAATTGTATGATACTTGTCTCATTGTTTGAATTGTTGAGATTTAGGGCCCAGTGTCTGTATGTATTCCCAGTATGGACTGTATGTAAGACTAGATCACTTAACTCAATGGACTTGGCTTGAGTTGAGTTCTTTTTGCAATTGCTTATGGTTTGTGTTTGTTTTTTTTCCACTCCCTGTAAGGAAATTACAGTGCTTATCATTCTCTTAAGAATTTTATAAATGCTCCGCAGTCCCTGTTATGCCCTATATGTTGCACTTGAAAAGAATAGCAAGAAACAGATAAAAGTGACTTGCTCAACATTTTAGGATTTATCTGTGCCAGAGCTGTGGCTTGGAATCTCAGAATTTCTTGGCTTCTATCTCTGTGCATGGACCGTGAGAAATTGTGTCCTTCTTCCAAATTTGAAGTATAAAATTATGTTTTGGTATGTTCTGGTATTATGAAACACTGTGAAATAAAGATATTTGGTTGATAGAAATTTAATTTTCTTATTACCACCTCCCATTTTATTATTATTTTTGTAGTCAAATGTAAAACTGTGCATTTCTGTATATTTCTTTCAGATTTGCAACCAACATAATGCTGAAGCTCCCAAATTGGAACAAGCGTTTCACAGAATGGCACAAGCAGAACCTAATCTGGACCATGACATATCATGGGTTCTCCTTCCGTCACACTGGGCTAAAATCGTTGTGGCATTAATTTCCTTCCTCTGTTTTGCTAACAGTTATGATGGAGATTTTGTCTTTGATGATTCTGAAGCCATCATCAATAATAAGGTTTGTCTCTTTTGTTTTGTTGTTTTCTTTCCATTTGATTTAAGTGACAATAGGAAATGAAATAATGACAACAGTTTAAGTAGGCCCAAAATATTCAAATATTCATCCTAGTGGAGAACTTCCTTCTGATGGTCTTTTTTTTTTTGAACTTTATTTTTGTTTGTTTGTGTTTTTTTTTAAGTAAGCCTTGTTTACAGTTGACAAACAAACTGTCCAGAAGTGTTCCACAGAAAAACCAGAAGCGTGAGTAAGCTCATTAAAAAAAATCGTATACCTAAAGATATTTGAATAACTTGACCTGGGTTCTAATGCATAAACAAAAGAGGGAAGAAATTAAACAGTTTTATTTTTCTCCCCTTTTTTGTTACACCAAATGGACATAAGAAGGCATCCAGGGTTGCAGTGAATTTGGATGTGATGCTTAATAACACTTATTCACTGGGTACCTGCATTTCAAGACTGCCTACAGATCTAATTTTATGCTCATTTCTAAGAGTTATGCTGTAGATTTTCTAATATCCATTGATAGTAATAAGAGATATTTTCATTATTCCCTCACAGTGACAGATGAATAAACTGTATGAATAAACTGGTTGCGAGATCACTAAGTGGCTGTAGGGTGCAGGGGTTCTCCAGCTGTGGTTTATACCATAAAAATGTTATAAGAGCAAGGAAAGCTGTGTTTTCCTGTGCTCCTTCTGCAGTTAATATTCCTGTGATGGCAGTATTTTTTGAAATAGAGGCAGAATATTTTTGTGCTCTTCTTTAAACTGATTGTACATGCAACAAACAATTCTTGAAATACTTAGAAATTAACGTGCAACCCAAACAAACCTCTAGTTACAAGTTTCACTTTTACTGTGAGAAGCTGAGTGTCTTCAATTGCTGAGACCCTTCATACAGTTACATGTAGCAATTAGTGGGCCTGTGGTCATGAGTGGGTCATGGTGTTGCACAGCAGCTCTTACGCTGTTCTGGAAGGTACTTGTGACAGGTTTGAAAAGAGAAGCGCAGACTAAAATGAGTCATCCTCATCTGTTGATTCTGTTTTCCTGATGCTATGGGAGTAGAGGGAGGATAATTTACAGAGACTCATACATCTATCTAGAAGAATACAATTCATGTTTTTTGACCTTGCACAAAATTTAGAGGCAACTTAACTGCAATGTACATTTAAGAACTTCACGGAATTACTGTTTACTCAGACAAATTTATATTTTGATTGTGTAAGTCTTCGTGCCTTGAGTTATAAATGGATGGGGGAAAATACATCTGTCAAATTGGAAATAAATCTCAAAGCTCCTACAAGAATACTATCAACAAATTAACAACCTACAGTGATTTTATTTTTGGCATTTTATTTTAAATTACACAGCTCCTGGGAATGTTTCATTCTGCAAAGTTTCATTTTGGGACACAATTATAATATTTTAATTTCCTAAAAGAACAAACAAAAGACTGATGGTGAAACAAGGCAGCTTTATTCTTGTAGAATTTCCACACTTGTCATCTTTCTCCATTTCTTCCACTTTTTAAGTTTTGAAGTGTTTCAGTTTATCTAAGCAACACAACAGCCTGCATCAGGATTATAGCTGTTGGCAAAGCTGAGAAATTCATCCAATTGCTTAAATAGATTAATTCTTACCTAGTCTGTATATTGAAAAAATTGTGAGGCTTACTCTATTTTTTCATTATCAAAATCTTCCAATATCCCATGGAAACTAAATGAGATTTTGTTTACAGTACCATTTTAATACAGGTCAAATAAATATAGGGAAATAAAAAATCCACAAGAAAAATGCAGAGACAATGAGCATTTAACTGTGAGAAAGAGCATGTAGCAAAGGCAGGAATGTTCCACCATGTTGTAGAACTGTCTGATATTAGATAATAAACCCAATAAATGGGGTACGAGGCTGTTTCCAAGTTTTCTTGTTATTTTAACTAGTACACAGCTGTGTTTTTTTGTCTTCATTTGTAGAATCATAGAATATCCTGAGTTGGGAGGGACCCATAAGGATCATCAAGTCCAACTCCTGGCACTGCACAGGTCTACCCAAAACTTCAGACCATGTGCACAGTCCAATCGCTTCTTAAATTCAGACAGGCTTGGTGCAGTGACTACTTCACTGGGGAGCCTGTTCCAGTGTGCAACCACTCTCGGTGAAGAAACTCTTCCTGATGTCCAGCCTAAACTTCCCCTGCCTCAGCTTAACACCATTCCTGCAGGTCCTATCACTGGTGATTACAGAGAATAGGTCACCTGCCTCTCCACTCCCCCTTGCCAGGATGCTGTAGACCCCAATGAGGTCCCCCCTCAGCCTCCTCTTCTCCAGGCTGAACAGGCCCAGTGCCCTCAGCTGCTCATTATACATCTTTCCCTCATGGCCCTTCACCATCTTTGTCACCCTCCTTTGGACACTCTCTGGCAGTTTAATGTCCTTGTACCGTGGTGCCCATAACTGCACACAGTACTTGAGGTGAGGCCACACCAGCACAAAGTAGAGTGGGACAATCACCTCCCTCAACCAACTAGCAATGCTGTACTTGATGCACCCCAGGATATGGTTGGCCCTCCTGGCTGCCAGGGCACACTGCTGGCTCATATTCAACTTGCTGTCAACTACCACCCCCAGATCCCTCTCGTCTAGGCTGCTCTACAGCGTCTCATCGCCCAGTCTGTACGTATAGCTAGGGTTGCCCTGTCCCAGGTGCAGGACCCGGCACTTGCTTTTGTTAAACTTCATGCAGTTGGTGATCGCCCAGGTCTATCTGCAAGGCCCTTCCACCCTCATCCAAGTCTACAATTCCTCCAAGTTTGGTGTCATTGGCAAATTTGCTCAGAAATCCTAGTCCTACATCCAACTCATTTATAAAAACATTGAAGGGGACTGGCCCTAAAATGGAGACTTGAGGGACCCCACTAGTGACCATCTGCCAGCCAGATGTGGCCCCATTTACCACAACCCTTTGAGCCCTGCCTGTCAGCCAATTGCTCATCCATTGTATGATGTTTTTGTTAAGTTGTGTGCTGGACATTTTGTCCAGTAGGATCTTATGGGAAACTGTGTCAAAAGCCTTGCTGATGTACAAAAAGATCACATCAGCTGGTTTCCCTTGGTTGACTAGGTGGGTGATCTTATCATAAAAGGAAATCAAATTTGTTAGGGAGGACCTACCCCTCATGAACCCACGTTGGCTGGGACCAGTGACCACATTGTCCCCCAGGTGTACTTCAATAACTTCAAGGATCATCTTCTCCATAATTTTACCAGGCACTGACGTGAGACTGACAGGCCTGTAATTGCTAGGGTCTTCTTTCTTACCCTTCTTGAAAATTGGCACAACATTTGCCAGCTTCCATTCTACTGGGACCTCTACAGATAGCCAAGATCGTTGAAAAATAATTGAGAGAGGTCCCACGATGACGTCAGCCAGCTCTTTAAGCAACCTTTTAGCACCCTATTATATTAAGCAATGTATTTGCTTGCTTGGCAAATCAAACAGCTGTATTAGGACAAACTTCAGACACGATGTGTCTTTTTGCATAAGCCTTCATATAGAAAAACCTGACCTTTCTTCAGGTATTGAACCCTGCCTTGTGAAGGCTGCTGCTATCAAATCTTTAGAGATTATTTGCTTTGTACTTTCATATGTATGTATGGGAAAAGCATACTTAACTTTTAAACAGTTGTGACTCTTAGAGCAAACAATTTCATTTTTAGAGTAAGTCCACTGTGTGGCAAAATTGATGTAAATAACTTTCTCTAAGAAAACTTAGGTATATGAACAATGATAGAATCATAGAAAGGCTCTGGTTGGAAGGGACCTACCTGAAAGACCATCCAGTTCCAACCCCCCTGCCATAGGCAGGGGTGCCTTCCACCAGACTGGGTTGCCCAGGGCCTCATCTAGCCTGGCCTTGAACACCTCTAGGGATGGGACACCCACAACCTCTGGGCAACAAGATACGTGACTGAAGATTTCTGGATCATAAGGAAGTATAATCTAATCACTAAATCCTTCCAGGTATTCAGCATTTCCTGTATCCTGCCTGTTGAAGACAAAAGAAGGCTGATTGAAGATGAGCGGGAAATCTAGCCTTACTCATCTCGAATATTTCCAATCTCATGTTATTATGGTTATCTGTGACATAGAGAACATACTTTTAAAATTGTGCTAGTTCCTTTAAAAAAAAGAAGAATAAAGTTTCTTTCATAGTCCATTTCTTAGGTAAACATGCATAAGGAACAGTGCTGCTGGCTGGAACAACAGTTGGAGGGCTTCACTGCCACCAACAAATCCCCCTTGCAGAGTACAAAGGCTGCAATACAACCCAGTCCCAACTTGCCCCTGTAAAAGTAGGCCATGTTGATTGATTTAGTGGACTGCTGATGAGGATCACTCCTTGCCTGAGAGTCAGATTATCACCTTTAGGGTTTGTCCATACCAGTGAGGAATGGAACAGGAATTTAGGTGCTGAAGGCCAAAATTGCAGTCCTGGGAGCAAAAATACCTAAGAAATTCTTAGCTGTCACTCAACAATGCAAACATCTGTGAGGGACTAAAGAAGTTTTGCACCTTGGGGCAGTCTTCTATAGAGATGGAAATGTAGAATAAGTGAGACGTATCACACCAGGCTTTGTAAGCCTTGTCATGGCTTCAATAACCTGATTTACCTGCTTACTGTTGTTTGGATTGCTTGTTTGGACTGTTTTGATTTGTTGGTCTGTTTAAGAAAAAAAAAATAGGGAGAGAAGGTGGGGATAGACTAACTTGGGTCTGAATACAGGTATAATACCAGCACTCATACGAAAGCTGTTCATTAGCTGGTACAATTTTGTTCATAGATTCCGCCTTAAGTGTATTTAACCTTTGCGTTTGCTCTAGTATGAATTGGTACTTATTAGAATTTTCCCCAGGGAAGCAAGAGAATAAGGGGTGGGTAGAAGATAAATATGTTAGATCGAGCTTCCCAGATTGCTCTCAAAGAAAACTGAAGATGCTACAAAATCAATTTCTTTCAAAAGGTGGCTTCCTTATTTTTTTTCCTCTCTAAAGTGTATGTTTTCCATTCAATAGCGAGGTTATTTGGATTTTTCCATTATCAGCATAGTTTGAAGATAAAAGGAAAGAGTATACTTATCCTTTGCAATGTTATGGGTTTGTTTTTATTATAGGCCCTGACCCCACCCCAAATTAACATAATTCATTCATTATTAATTCATAAATCATATTTAATTCATTAACATAATTCTTGCTTTCTTGTATTAAGGATTTAAAAAATAAAAATAAAAAAACTATTTGAATAGTGTTCTGTGCAAAGTAAGGCTTCAGAAAGGGCTAATTGTTGTTTTCTATATTTAGTCTCCTTGCTTTCTTGCTTTCACTAATAGTTGACCTTTTGACACTGGGAGAAAAATGGCTATTTGTGACAGTTTGTATTTGGCCTCTTTTGAAAGATAACCTAGCCCTAAAATCAAAGATGTTTTACAAAAATATTGTGTTCTTTTATGTGCATTATATCTCAATAATTGCACCAAATGATCAACTGATATGAAATTTAGTAGAACTATGAGTATTTATGTAGTTATGCCTACCTACAGAATCCAAGCATCATGACCTTCATGATGACAGGCATCCAAAATTTGACCTTCGCTGAAAACTAGGGTGCCTCATCAATGTCAGTAGTGAGCCAACAAAACACCCTTATGTCTGTGGTAACATGAACTTGTTTTAGCTATAACTTGTTTGTGCTATGGCTGCTTTGAACCAAACTGAAATGTTAAGAATCTGATGTCTTGTTTCAGGACCTCAGGGCAGAAACCCCGCTTGGTGACCTGTGGCATCATGACTTTTGGGGCAGCAAACTCAGCAGCAATACCAGTCATAAGTCGTATCGACCACTGACTGTCCTGACTTTCAGGTGAGACTTGTCATTTAGCTCCAGGTCTGAAGTTTTTTAACACATATTGGCTTGATTGATTTTGGGGAGAAGGAAACAAGAAAAGGGACAGAGGGGGAAAAGGGGAGACACAGCGTGTCTGGAGGGAGTTGGCTGCCTTTCCTGACACTGATTACCTTAATCTCAAATTGAGTTTTAATTTTCAAATTGTTTCTTTCTCAAAGTATGTGTTATTTTGACTTTTTGTATTTCCTTTTATAAATTATGTTTTGTTTACTTGGTACTAGGAGCAATATAGTTGAGGTCACATATTGATGAGGTCACATCATCAAGGAATTAGATGTACGTTGCCTCTGCTTAGTCATGCTGCCACTTGTGGTGCTGTTGTTTTTTTCTGTTCTCTGCTTTGCTAGTGGCCTGTTGAATAATTCTCTTTTATATAAATAGTATCAATGCAATGTGGTCTGTTGCTACTAGGTTACTGAATAGTTTTCCCCCAGATATTTTAGCTTGAAGTGAGTGTCTGAGAAAAAGATACTTAGCTAATGTCTACTGCTTGCCCAAATCCTTGTACAAAGATCATGTAGCAACTGGGCACAGTAACACAGAGAACATTTGAGAACTTGGCCATAAGCTTCTTTACTTTCCCCATACAGCCCTCTGTTGTGGGACCCGCTGCTACAGAATGTGGAGCTGGCACTGCTTATGCAATTGTGTCCAGACTAAGGCAGAGACTAAGTGATTGGGGAATAAGTATTCCTGCACTTTCTCCTCAGATTCAAGGAAAAGTTTTGACTCAAGTTCAGTGTTAGTGTTTTAAGTACATAGCATAATGGATTTCACAGTCTTGTTGGAGTTTCTTCGCATTGTCACAGAGGAAGATGTATGGCTGAAGAGCATGTGTTAGTGTCTTAAACCTAGTAAAGCTTTCAGTGCATTACACAGCACATGCTTTCCTTTCTTTTCAAGGTCTCTGTGGTATATTCCATCTTCAGTAATATTCTGCTTACTTTAAAGAGAGAACTGGGTTACAGTCAGTGCTATATTCAAAAATGCAGACAAGCATGTGGAGATGGTCCATGAAATGTTATTTTTACAAGTATTAGCTTTCTTAATCCCCTCAGGTCTAACTTTTATGTGTGTCACGTTTATAATAAGTTAGGTATTTTTAATAGATTTCACTGAGTCAGATGCAGACTTGCCAAATTAAGTATATAAAATCCACTACCCTACCTAGGTGTCTATATATCTCACCTAGTGATAAAAGCACACAAAAATAACAAGATGCTTCTTCCTCTGCATTTTGTCTCAAAGTTCCTATCCTGAATAGGGTCTTAGACTGAATTTTTATTTACACTTCTTTCTGGTTCAGATACTTGCATGACACCTGTCTCTAGCCAGTCTCACAAATCAGTTACTAAGGCTTGCTATCTGACTACTTTCTGGATTGATGCTGGATTGTACCCAGTTGGTTTCCACATCATCAGTCCAAATGTGAGGACATTTCTTCTCCTAGAATATCAGTGGAAATCTGTTGCTGTGCATATCAGTTCCCTTACTACATGGATCTATTTAAAATTCCATGAAGTTGCTTGTGGACACAGTGTCTCTTAAGCCCAAAGTATGCCCTAGTAGACTGCGTTGTTTATTTGAGGCACACTATTGCATTACAACATTGAAGTTATGTTGCTGGCCAAAAGCCAGATCTAACTTACCATACGTATGATTAATACAGCAGTATTAACATATGTCTTTGGAGACGATAGGTATTATGTTAAATATGGTATCTCATGTGAATATATCTGAGTAAAATCAGGATGGTGTTTCTAGCCTGCTGTGGTGGTGAAGTGGTAATACTATGCGTGCTGGGGTTTGCTTTTATTTTTCAGCCTTTGGGGTTCTTTGTCATTTGTTTGCTTCTAACATAATCTTTTAATCAAGTTTGGTTGGATTTTCTGTTTGCATATCTCTAATCATTTATGCAATTCTTAACCTTAATGCTTTTGTTTGTATACAGAATTAATTACCTTTTTGCTGGAGGCTTCTACCCAGTTGGTTTCCATGTCATCAATATAATACTGCATTGTATTATCTCCGTGCTGATGGTTGATGTGTTCTCTATATTATTGGGTGGGCTGCAATTCACTAATAAAGGAAGAAGGCTAAACCTGGCTCCAAAGACATCTCTTCTAGCTGCTTTGCTGTTTGCTGTACATCCAGTACACACCGAATGTGTAAGTAATGAATACTTAACTCTTAAAATTCATATCTTCAGAAGTTCTTGATTATCTTGGCTAATTAGTTCTGACATAGCCTTTTACTCTACATGTTGCTTATATATATTCTTAATGCTTCTCTTGGTACTTGTCTTATTAGAATGTCATATTAGAACAATCAAATATTATAGTTAGTGCTTCCAAAACGTTGTAATTCCACAGGGCTGGACCTTATTAAGGAAGATAAATTAAATCATTTAGTTACAATAACTAAAGAAGGATAGCTGTAAACTACACGGTTTTCCTAATTACTTTGTTAAGAATTCAGTACATGAGCAGCCATGGAGAATGGAAGATAAACTGAATGCAAATGGTTAACCACTTTTCAATCCCATTTGCTTTGATAAAGAGCAGGGAGTTAAAAAATTGGACTAGGAGTATTATACAAACTCTGTATGTGACTAGTAGAATGCTTTATCCAGTTTTGAATCCATGCTGCAAGGAGAATGCTGGGAGAAAATGGAGAGGGCTCGGAAGAGCTGTGAAAATGATTAAAGGATTGGAAATCAACCCATGTCATGAGAGATCAATTTCCATGGGTTTATATTTTTAATATGAAGGAGAAGATTAAAGGACTTTTTTTTTTTTTTTTAATTACAGCCTCTAATTGCGTACACGAGGAGCAGAAATCTGATAGTAGTGGGCCCTTTAATAGTGCAGAAAAAAGCATAACAGTGGCTGGAAGCTGAAGCTGTAAAGAACCTGAATAGAAATATGGCATGTGCGTAGCAGCCAATTAAAACAGCTGACCAAAGATCAAAGTCGTTGTATGGAAATTATAGTGAAGAGGAAAAGGTTTTCTTAAAAAGCTCCTTTGCACTCATAGCTAAGAAAGTCTTATGGCCTTATGCTGGTGGAGTTGCTGGATTTGGTTCTTGATTGCGTCATGTCTTATAGTTATGAGTACATGACATATAGAATAATAGCAATGCAGGATGTTTTGGTTTTTGATTTTTTGAGTTTGGAGAGGCTAAGCTACTGGAAGAGTACTCATTTCTAATACTAGAAATGAACGCTAAATTCTCAGTGTACCTTTTTCTACATATGTGGCACTGATTTTTCACTGACAATATGCCATGGGTATTTTAGCCCTTTTTCATTCCCTTTGTACATAATTGATGGGGAAGAGGTTACAGAAAGTTAGCCTCTCAGCTAACTAGGGATATTGCACGTACCAAACACCTAGAGATAGTGCAAGCTCTGTATTTGCAAATTCTGAGGTTTAACCTCACTTTATTTGACAGTGTAGCTAAAACACCCTGCAATTTGTTCTCTGGTGTTTGCTTGCCTGCAGAATAGCTTCTTTGTTAGAGCACCTTATGTTAGTCAGACAGGCTCGTGGTATGTGTTCTCCAAAACCAGTTTTAGATGTCAAAATGAAGTAAAACAAGTCCTTGGTGCTTTTGATGTTTTGACATACAAAGTGAAATCTCTCTTGAGTCTTATCCATAGTCTTGCTATTGACTCCTTTATTAATATCCATAATTTTATTTTTCATTCCATTTGGCTCTAAAAATCTATTTAAATCACCAGGCAGTTTGTTGTTAAGACCTTGGTCATGTCAGATAAATCACAAGTGATGTGGTCTGTCTGCTATGTGAGCTTTGAAGACTTGCAAGCACTTTGGGCAGACATTGGAAGAAGAGGAAAAAAGTAGCATGCTTAGGTAACACGTCTCTTCTAAGATCCAGGAGCTGACAGAGGCTTGTAATCATTTACACGGTGAATGATAAATCTTGTTGCACGATAACAATCATGATACTGCTATGGTTCTAGCATGAATGCATGTCAGGCAGCATCTTCTCAGAGAGCATTCCTCATCATTTTAGGTGCCGTGACATTCTGGTTTTGAAACGAGATGACATATTTTGACATAGAATTGTGAGGAATCTGTCTGTTTGCTGCTTTAGTTTTTGGTGTGTGCAGCACAAAACAAACTGTCATGTACAACAGATCTTGAAAAGTTAAGTGCATTCAGAAGCTATGTAATAAAAACATCTGTCATTTTCATTTTTCTACATACAAGTAAACACTGCTGTGGCACCGTTCTCTATTTTAAGAGATGTTTATTCTGTGTAACATTTGATGGATGAAAGACATAAGACTATGCCTGATGATAATTTAAAACTGTATTTTTCTGTTTACCTGTTAGCAGTGATTATGCGCCTGATTCTGTATCTGAGATGAGAATATTGTACATTTGAAGTCATCTGAGACCATATGTGTGTTATTAGCCCCTTAATCTTTTTTATAACAAGTTAGCATTTATTTTCAAAATTGCCTCATCTCGCCTTCACTTTTATCTCCTTAGTTGAGAGCAGCTTCTGAAACAGAATGGCACGTCATTATTGTCACCTTCCAAAGTACTTCATAGGTATTTAACTGATTATTATAACTCCTCTACAATGTAGAAGAAACAGAGAAGTTATCTGGATAAATGAAGAAGTTTTTCCAAACTCGGTTTAGATATACAGGAGTTTCTCCTTTATGGCACTCAGCTGAGGCGGAGGGTAAAGCAGGAAAGAGCTGCTTCTGTGGATTTAATCCTACTCACATATCTCTACATTTTACTTTCACCCTCTGAAGCTCTTTAGAAATATCTGTTCCCTCATGTCACACTGACCAAAAAACAAACAAACAAACAAAAAAAACACCTTTTCTGAAAGGAGGGTTAGCAGGTGCTTTTAAACTAAGTGAAGATACAGTTTCCCTTTTTACTTACTTCTCTTGCTCACAAGAACCAAAGTTTCTGCTTCTGTGCCTGAATCATTACAAACAAAAAAACTGTAGCTGTCTTGCTTTGCTTCCGAAAGGCCTCTGTGTACAGCTTCTCCAGGAAACATGGAACTCAGAGCCTCAGTAAGTAAACCAAGACTGACAACAGTTTAATGACTTGAACCAATGCTTCTTGATGGTCCTGAGAATGCTCTTGATTTAAATAGTTTGGCACAGATCCAGAATACAGAGGTCCCAGAATGAGCTTCTGATTTTCTTATGTTACTACAGCTTCTGTTAGAGCAAGATGCAGTTGGAGATAGCTCTCATGTAATCAAGTAATATAAAACAAAAAGAAAAAAAACTGCTGGAGGGAGGCCTTTCAGCAGGCTAGAAGTTATTTGTTCATTCTGAGTGTTTAGACTGCAATTTGAAGGCTGCCTTATATTCTGAAAGTAGACAGTCTTGATTTGTATTTCAACAGAGTTCTCAATTTTGCAGGGATTTGGAATGTTTGCAAAGAATTCTACTGAAAGGCAATGTAACCCAAAAATCTGATGAAATGGGACAGAGTCTACATTTTCTTAAATAGTCCTTTCTTGTTTCTTAAAATAGCAGTTTTTTCATAAATTAAAGCTAAATTCTTTACCCATCTATTTCTAAGCAATAAAAAAAAAAAAAAACCCTACAGTGATAATTGTATGCATTCACATTGTGCATATATATGTATATGTGTATCTTAACCTCAGATTTTCTGAGAATAAAATCTGGTAATAGTGATTTTTTTCTTTTTCTTTTTAAGGTTGCAGGGATTGTTGGCAGAGCAGACTTACTATGTGCCCTGTTCTTTCTGTTGTCATTCCTTGGCTACTGTAAAGCATTCAGAGAAAGTAAGCATTATGTTTGCACCTTTAATTTTGTACTGTAAATTTTATCTGTATTCATACATTTAAGTGTAGCAAAACCGAAAATGTCAACTGTTGTGGATTGAATCTATTAATGTTTATACAATCTGAAAATATAAAGAAATCTGCTCTAGCAGGTATTTAATTTTAGAGGAGCTAGAAGGGAATGTTGTCACTAATTCCTGTTAAACACTATGAATTTATTTTAAGAAAAATAGGTTTTGTACTAGGCTTATTTGTGAAATGGTTTGTTGTATAGAAACATAAATAAATATTTTAATAAGTATTTTAGAAAGAAATCAGACCCGTGAATTTATTTTCTTAAATGTTTTAATATACTTTATGCCATTGTGTTGGGATGGCCTAAATGGGAATGAATTTTAGAAACCTTACGAGTAATTTTTTTAATAAACAGTAAAGATTTACTGGTATGAGTAAGCCCTCTAAATCCCTGCAATATGCAAGTGCTGGCATATACATGTTGAATATAGTATTATTCATAGAGTTTTTGTAAGGTAACAGTATTATTTTTACATGGAAAGTTCTTTCTTAGATGTTTTTTCAAATGAGCTTTTAGATCTGTTGTATTATTTGATCTAAATGCAGCTTGGCAGTTGAGATACTGTTGTGGAGAAATTATCGTGGGAGTCTATTAAATAAGTACAGAATACATCAATTCACAATTCACAATTAGGAGAACCTGTACAGAATATGCAGTCTGGTATCTGAATGTGTTCTACCACAGGAAATAGTGGAATCATTTGGTGAACCCATGAAGAACTGCGCTGTGAAGAGCTTGTGTGATATCGGTTCAATAGGCATGGCCTACGATGTTTAACCACAGTTGGCAATTATTTAGATTAACAACACAGTCACAGAAGTGCAGAGCTTAGTGTAGCCTGAGGGAGGTGAGTTGGTGCACAGAGAGCTCTAAGATGTTGTGAATAACTCCTGCTAATTGAGCTTAGCACGTTTAGAACTACTGTGCTTATTTCTGCACTTGATATCATAAGTTTAGGTTAAACTTGGTCACTTCAAATTACATTTGTAGTAATTCCTGTTCACTTCTGATTATTTTTTCCAACTGTTTCCATTCTGTCAACTGAGCTAGTAATGTCTTGATGAAAATTGGCCTTGGGACCTTGCTTACTCATTAGTTCTTTTTTCACCTATTTTACCGGCTATGATTGTGCTTTGGATGTTTCTTCTGTCAGCACCAAATTGAATTAGACAAAATATTGGCTATGTGCTTTCCAGTTTGTTGATAGAGGTAGGCCTGTATGGCTGGGGTAATTATCCTTGTTTGAACAACTCAAGAGCCAAGTTGTTAGGAGGACTACTGGAGACTCAGAAAGGAATCTGTGTTTCTTTTGATATGGAAGATATCTCAGGAATGATTAAGAATGTGATGTATACTCTGGTAAGGGATATTCTGAGTGCTTTTAAAACTTGCAAAGGCTAGTCTGATAGCTTTTAGAAGTCAGTGTAATTTTAAAAGTGTTGTACTAAAGTTCTTGTCATTGATACAGAAAAAAGAAAATGTTATGAAGTCAAGATACTAAGCAGCACATAGGTTTTGTTTGTTGTTATTGTTGTTTTTTTTAAAATTGGATGCTATCTCATAATAGTATCAGAACTGTGTCTGTTAAGCAGATTTGCTATGGAGAACTATGGTCTGCCAGCATAATTGTGTCTTTTGTCCTTCAGATCAGTTTTCAATGTTTACTGTCACCTTCAGTACTTGATTTTTCCTCAGTGACTTCTGAAAGCAGTTTCGACTTTGTACTGAAGAATTTGTATCCAAGTTACATAATTGTGTCTCTTCCAACAGCTGCTTCATTTTTGGTAGCTTGGTGACAATTTCAGGTTCTTGCAGGTATCTGGCATCTTCTAAATTAGAGAATGAAAACTTACACATCATCCAGCACTGTGGAGAGCACTAATAAGGTCCTAAGCAGATCTTGCACAGACCCTAAAGGGAGGAGCCCAAGCTTCAGAGTATTTCTTCCCTCTGAACCTTATGTGATTTGCTACAGGCCAATGAGCAGTGTGCCGCACAATAGATATTTGCATCAAGTTTTCAGGTCAGAATGGTTCTGGTCTGAAAACTGTCTTAGAAAGGTCTGGGAGGCTTCATTGCTCATCCTAGACATGTCTTCCTAAATGTGAAAACCTTTAATTTGTAAACAGAGAGGTAAGTGAGATTGTCTCCACCAGCAGTTTCCCCACAAACTCTCCAGCCTCATAAGCCAGCTGCATTTCACCTTGTATCTGTTATGTACGTGGGTATTCTCAAGCTCTAAGTTTCCCTACTTTGTGACCTTCACCAGCTAACTTGGGCATGCAACTTAAAAGCTTTTTTTCCCTGCTCTTTCTGTGTAGTCACTGGAACGAGATAGGCTTATTTCAGTGGTCACTGAGAGGGGGGGAGCTTATGTTAGGAATTTTCTGTCACCTTCTGGGGGTACATTGCATAGAAGCTTAGGAAGACTAGGCTTGTTGCTTAGGGTAGCTGCAAAAATGGAGCAACCTAGGTTTTTGTCATAGATTATAGAGATCCTTAGGTCAGAAAAAAACTTTGGAGGTCGTCTCTGGTCTGACAACTTAAGGCAAGGGCACTTTATAGATCAGGTTGTTCAAAGCATTAGACAGGTGGGTGGTAAAAATCTTCAAGGCAATTCACAGCCTCACTAGGCAACCTGTGTTTAACAGCCCTCCTGAGAAGTATTTTTTAGAAGTATTTTTTTTCCCTTTACGTTCAGTTGCATGTTACTTCGCTGGGCCTTGCGATTGGTGCATCATTTCCTTTCTCTGGGCACTTCAGAGAAGTCTGTCTCTGTCATCCCTATAACTTTTCTTCAAATGGTAAGACTGAAATTGGATCCTTCTCAGCCTTCTCCTCTAGGGCAGGAGGATGAGGGAACCAATTCCCTCAGCTTCTTTTCCTAGTTTGTGCTCTCCTAACCATCTTAGGGGTTCTTTGCTGGACTTCCAGTTTATTCATGTGTTTCTTGAATTGGGTACAACAGTGCTTCTGACGTGGCCTCACAAGAGCTGAATACAGAGAAGCAACTTTCCCTCACCCCCTGGGTACACTGCAGGTCGTATAACCCTGTGTACATTTAACCTTCTTCATTGCCACGCTGTCGACTCCTCTTCAACTTGCTGTCAGCCAGGAACTCCAGCTCCTATTCTGCAGAGCTGCTGCCTAGGCAGTCCCCAAGCTGGTCTGCTGTGTGCTGCTGTCTTTGAATTTCACGAGGCCTCTGTCAGCCTGTTCCACCAGCTTGTCTTAGTCCCTCCAAATGGCATGCGTGTTCTTTGCTGTACCCATGTATCATGCTGAAGCCCACTGACCACCACCAACAGTTTTACTTTCTATCTTTATGATCTCTTTTTTCTTTTGAGCAGGGAGGTTGGTCCAACCCATCAGGCACTGATATGGACAGTAATGTCGGTATCATAAAGGCTGTAGGAAAAGGTAACCACGTATGAGGAAGTAGCTATAGGCAAGTATGACTTTTCGGTGGTTTTATTCTATTAAAGCAAGTGCAAAACTTTAGTCTTGGATGTCCCCATTTTGATGGTGTGAATATCCTTGTTTGATTAACAATTCTTCTAGTCATTCAAAAATAATAGGATGAAAAAGGAATAATGACCTTTTTATCTGAGTTTAGCTGAGTTTGGATGTGCTTGGATTTGAGGGAGTCTCAGCAGAAACCATCTTAAGTCCCAAATGTAAGCTGATCTCACTTTGAGTATCAATGAAGAGCAAGCATTTTAAAAATATGCACGTGCAGTTTAAAGAACAGACTTAAACAATGTCTGTTAAGATGTAACAAAGAAAAAATATCGTGTTTCTCTCAGAATTCAAACTATTTTCCTTCTACTGGCAAAGTGTGGTTAGCCACAAGGCTCAGAAAGTCTGCAATACTGCCAGGGCACATTGATAGTGCTAGTCCAAGCTAACAGTTGTTACTTCATCACTTTCCAGGTCCAACTGAGATGGTAATTGATCTTTGTGGAATAGTCTTAGTAAGAAGGAGGGGGAGAACACAACGAAAAAAACCTTCTGTGCGTTCCGTTGCATTAGGCTTTTGTTTCTAATCATACATAGTGGCTTTCTGAGGATCCCCCAGAAAAATGGGATCTAGCAGTTTGTTACACCATCCTATTTCCTTTTGTTCCGCTAGATTTGTATATATTTGTACAGGTACAGTTAGTCCTCAGTAACATAAACTCTTCTGTCTCCAGCAGCATCCTAATGTTATTAAATACATAGGATATCTTAAGTCTTTCATAAAGAACCTGACTGTTCTTGCAGCAAGGCAATGTGAGATTTGTGTCCAGCAGTGTTCCAGAAATCTGTTTCACTAGGATAGATACAGTTGTTGAATTGTCATCCTTGAAGTCTTCTCTAACAGTGATAAAAGACATAGAAGAGAGGCTGGTTAGTGTTTGTTTTCACCTGATATATAAGCGAATAAATGTAAGAGTATTTTTTTTGTCTTGAGATTGAGGACACAAAATGTGTGAAGAGTATTTGGGGGAAAATGGAGGGAAGTATAAATAATACTGAAAACAAGTAGGAGATTAGAAAGGTAGAAGTTGCCAGACTGGAAAATTTCCAAAGGAAAATGATTTTTGTAAAGCTCAATATATACTGTAGGTTGCCTGTCTGATGTGGTTTATTCGTGGCTTTGATGGATTTGGGGGCAGACAGTTTCTTTTAGCCAGAATCCGTAGCATTTTATCTTTTTTTTTTTTTTTTTTTTTTTTTCCAAAGAGTATCAGCGTTTAACACACTACATAGGTTATAAATATGTTTTACTGAAGTTCTAAAATTCTGTTACTTTTTTCTAACATAGAGTTTTTAATGTTACCAGAACTCTGATAGGATAACATTTATGTTTGCAAGGAACTAATCTGTTGTTCTCATTCTGTCCGGCTGTTTTAAAAACACATCTGTGGGGACAAATCCACTGCATAGGCTTTGGAGACAGCAAGAGCTGACAACTGTTTAGGTATGTTCTGAAGGGAACTGTGGGTTATTAACTTTGTTGAATTTTAATGCAGTATCTCTGGGAATTAATAAGGACTTCTAAAACTGCTAGAGTATTCATTTTGCCTTCCTTTGTCTTCAGCCTTGACAGTGATCCAGTTGCATGTATTTGCCAACTGCATTGGTGATCTGAGTAATGTAAAATGTTGAGTTTATGATATTTGCTTCATGTGAGTAATACTTGGCATGGATCTGAAATAGGGGAACAACTGTTTGCTCATATGCTATGACTTCTAAAAATGACTTTGTACTTGGTTGTGTGTTTCTGTTTTGTTCTGTTCTTTGTAGTCTTCCATTAATCATCTGCTAGTTCACTGCTAATATAATGAAACATGCAAAGCAGACTGTAGCAATGAGTTTTGTGAATAGTGGAGGTTTTCCTTTAGTTTGGAAATGTGTAAGTCTTCTATGTGAAAGTCAGTACTGTTAAGATGAGGGGGAGTTTGTTAGCTATTTTGCAGTTGGTCAAAGGTATTTACTACCCATAGAATCACAGAATCATTAAGGTTGGAAAAGCCCTCCAAGATCATCTGGTCCAACCACCCCCCACCACCAATGTCACCCACTAGACCATGTCCCTAAGCACCACGTCCAACCTTGCCTTGAACACCCCCAGGGGCAGTGATTCCACCACCTCCCTGGGCAACCCATCCCAATGCCTGACTGCTCTTTTTGAGAAGAAATGTCTCCTCGTGTCCAACCTAAACGTCCCCTGGTGCAACTCGAGGCCATTCCCTCTAGTCCTATCACTAGTTACCTGTGAGAAGAGGCCGACCCCCAGCTCCCCACACCTTCCTTTCAGGTAGTTGCAGAGAACAATGAGGTCTCCCCTGAGCCTCCTCTTCTCCAGACTAAACTGTTTAACATTTGGGCCCTGATTTTTCAACTGTGTGCCCAACTGTTCATGTTTGAACACATTGGGAAGGAGGAGTTGCATGTGGAAAATCTATCCATTTATTCTTTTAGTGGGCAAATGAAAAACCATAACTTTCTTTCTTGTAGAATTAGCGCTAAATTTTGTTTGTCCAAGATGGTATGATTTAGGGTTAGATAATCGCTCTACTGTAGCCTCTTTGTAATGAGTTTGAGGTACTTGGAGATGTTTAGGAATGCCATTTGCTGTTGAAGTTTCATTATTAAGTGAAATGCTGAGCTGCGCTGCAGTGGTATGTACATTCAGAGAATTGGAGACACGCAGGGAGATCTCAGGCTTAAGTTAACTTTGACAATGGATTCTTACTTTATCTTCTAACACTAGGGAATTCTTCCTGCTCTTTATAGCAATGCACTTAAACATGCTTCAGTGACTTCTTGAACTGCTCCAAGTTGTCACCTGGTTAGGCCCTAAGATGCTCAGTTGGCTTTGAGGGAGGAAATGCTGAATGCCTAAATGTCTAACTTGATAATTATTGTTTTTTTTGCTGTTGCTAGCTTGACTTTAAAGTAAAACTAAGCTTGGTACTCTAAACATGTAGTATTTTTCTTCATATCCTGAACTTATTAGGAATTTGTATTCATTGACTTGTGGATTTAGGACATTGCAAGATAAGGTCTCTTAAAAGAAGTAGGATTAGCATCTAGGAAGGCAGAGTTGAGGGGTATCTACACAATAAGCATATTGCTCATAAATTTAGGATCAGTTGACTCCACACTGTAAAACACTTTCCTAGAGCAATTCTGCATACATAGTGCTTATACTTGAGTCCAGCAGCCTGAGTGGAAGAGCCCTCATGGCTTCTTCATGTCTTACACAGGTATTTCTTTGGATCCCCTTGACTTTCAGACTTCAGGTACTCGTAAAGTGGGGTCATTGAAACACCCTTTTTTGTTGGTATAGAAACAGTGTGTTTTTCCAGCTTAAAAAAAAAAAAAAAAAAAAAAAAGGCAAGTACTCTGTTTATTTGGCGTGCTTACAATCTTGTCCATCTGTCAGAGTGGCACGATGCCCACTCACAATATGGTATACCAGCTTCAACTAGGTGCAGGTGCCAACCAAAGATTGGTTTCATTTTCTAACACAAGATTCTTCTGGTGGGAAGCAGTGCCGTATTAGGGGAATGTGCTTTGTTAGGCCGATTACTTCTATTGGCATGTGTGTATCTTATAATAATAATTAGCGCTTATGCAGTGCTTTACATTTTCAAATCACTGTTAAAAATTGCTTGACATTGCTGAATGCCAGTCTTTTGTATCTGTTTTTCAGTCCTAGTTTAGTCCCGAGATTTCTGCAGGGGGGATATGGGGGGTGTCTGTGCATATTGACCCAGGAAAAAGCACAAGATAAAACATTTCTTAATTAAAATTATCTTTCTTTGAAGTTTAATCACAAACTGATGAACTTTCATAATATTACAGTTCTGTATATGGCTGTACTGACTTTTTGAGACTGCAAAAGAAAATAAAGGAACTGAGATCATGGTTTTGGGGAAGGAGATCGTGATGCTTGTTTCTCATCTTTTAACGAATGTATCTATGGAATTGTGTTTTTTCGTTGTTGTTGTTCTTTACCATCTTTTACCGTATTTGAGGGTTCCTACATAAGCTTGGCTACACTTTACATGCTGAGACATTTCTGGCGTCTGAGACTTGGAATGTTCACAACACAAGTCAGTTTCTGTACAACTTTGAACGTGTGCCTATTGAATAGTGTTTGATTATCGGTTTTCAAGACCATTTCTCCAGTTTGTCAGAGGAATTCTGTCTTCTCCTTAGTATGTTTCATAGCCATTGTAGCCTGGCAGCAGTTCTGGACCTAATCAGAATATTCCTTATTCCATCATCCAAATTTTTAAAAATACCTAATAGAGCTAGATGAAAGGAAGAACCAATCCAGAATGTATTTTCCTATTTTGCACAGTGGCCTTGAGTCTTAGTGCAGTTTTACAATGGTAACTTGTATCCATTCTATAATTTCATCCACCCCCTATTATTTCTTGCTTATTTCACACTGTCTCCAGTGGCATTCTCATGCCTTCCTGAAGTCGAGGTTTATAGGTTTGCTCTCATCCAGAAAGTCCTTTTTGCTCTCCAAGTCAAAAACTATACTTAATTTGATTTAAGTAGCTGTAATACGTCTTTGGAAAACAATGAATCATATCCTTTTCTTTTAGAGACTCATCTAGAAAATACCTTGTGGTGTTTTTTGTTTTCTGGACAATTTCAACTTGTCAGCTTGGCTTTGATGCTTTAGCTTTACTTTTCCTATCTCTTTTACCCTTCAATAGTGGACATGCAGGCACGATGGGATTTTTTGTTTGTTTGTTTTTAACTCCAAGCTTCTGGAATTTCATGCATTTTGCATGATGTCTCAGAGGTAACAGTTGAGATTACTCTGTGGTGTATAAGACCTGTTGGAGTAAATGTAATCAATTGCTGTAATTTAAAACAGATTAACTTCTCTGTAAATTCTGTGTTGTTGTTGTTGTTCACTGTTCTGCTTCTATTCTTGCTCCTTTCCTGCTGATGTTGTGTAAGCCAGCTAATTGCAACTGACCTCTTTGTGAAAAATGAAGCAAAAAGGCACAGAACACTTCTATTTTCTTGGCAATGTCCATTTTCTTTCTCACTGAGTATTGGAATAACTCCTCCTTTACATAAATTGCCTTTTCTCCTTTTGTGATGCGGCTTTTATGAATTTCATGCTGTATGAGTGTGCTATTGTTATACTTGTCCTTGATAATTTGAACTTCCTTTTCTCCCTGTTGCTTCTCACACTGCAAGTTATCAAAGCATTTGTGAATCACTGTGTTGGTGACTCTTTGCTGTATATACTTCCTACCAACTTCCGTGTTAACATAGTCTTTATTTGTGCTCAAACATCCCAGCTTCTCTCCTCCAGAATTTGATTGTGGGAAGAAGAACCCTCTCACCTGAAGAAAGTACACTTCAGTAAACTCAGTGAAGTCAGTTGACTTTGTTCAATGTTCTCCCTTTCACGCTTACTAGGGATGACTGATTGTTATTTTGTCATCACAGTCAATTAGTTTGCCTTCCATCCTCACCTCCTGCCGACTAGTTTCTTTCTACCTTATATAAAATAAAAAAGGCAGATTTCAAAAACTGGATGAGCAGTCTTGCGTTGCAAGCAGTCTGAAGAGTCGAAGATCTTCAAGGCATGTATTTAGGACAGATCCCTTTTATTCTCAGCAAAGCTTATATAAAGAATTTTGAAGCCCCGTTCTCCATGAACTGTGTGCATATTGCAACCCTGAAAACCCTCAGTTCTGTATATGTGATGTGAATTAGAGTTTCCTCATTGATTATTTTTTTTAGTTACAACTGCAACCTCTTTAGTTTAGCCATTATATTTTGTATTTCCATGTTTTGTTTTGGTATTGAAAGGTGTATAACTTCTGTCCTTCAGGAGGCTTTCTTTTCAGTTTATAACATCTGCATCTCCAATGTTAACTCTGTCCTCACCTGCAAGGACATAATTTGGGGTGGAGGGAGAAGGAACAAATGCCCGTTCAATTTTTATTGCAATGAATTTCAAACGTCTTAATATCCACTTTGCTGAAGCTTTAAGTCTTGGGTAAGAAAAAAGTGCTAGAAGCAATTTCAAAACTTGTTCCTGTTCTTCAGAACTTCTTGTTCTGAATAAAAAAATAAGTACTCAAAATAAGTACTCTGCCTCAAAATGAGAGAGGACGCCAATGTCAGTAGATCCTCAGACACTTGTGATGGTTCGTATCTTGTCAACAACTGAGTTAGTATGCTAGTTTCCCTTTATCATCGGTGAAAAACAGGTGACTAGATCCCTAAAGGGTTCTCCTTCTTTCAACCAGTTAGAAAGGAAGCCTGATGTTCTGTTCTATTCCATTCTATTCTCTTCTCTTCTGTTCTATTCTCAGGTGCCTACTTCTGGTGAAATAACCCTTACTTCTTCCATTTGCCCTCTGCGTAGACGATTATTGCAGTTCTGTTTAAGTGCTGAGGGCCCAACCTGCAGTAGGAAAGTGCGGCTCTAGAGATCAAGGAGAATAAAAAAGGGGTTCAGTCGATGAATATAGAGTTCAACTTTTGTTTTCTTCACATGGCAAATGATTCTTGTGATGCCTGTAGTGCTCATGTTGCTTGAATCGAGAAACTCTCTCTGAATGAGCTGAGTGCTTCCCTCTGTTGATTGCACCTGTGGAGTAGAGGTTGTGACAGACATGTTTTTATGTGAAGTACCCATGTACTGTGTGTGTGATAGTACCTTTGGCTGTAGTCGAGCTTATTGTTATATCAATCTCAGAAATGCCTGCTTGTAGTGCCTAAACTCAGCTACATGGTACAGTCTTTAAAGACTTTTTTTTTTATACTAGAAGCTGTAGCTACTCTTGATCTCTTAACCCCAGAGTTTCTCACCCTGCTGTAAAACTGCAAGAACTAACTGCTTCTCTGATCAGATGCTGAAATTATTGAGCTTCATGGCATTTCACAGCAGTACTAATGAAATGACATATAGCACTTGCTAAATGTAGCAGCCCTGGAAAAGCAGCTCATTGTGCCTTTGTACCTTAGGTTACTGTTAACATAGTTTGTGTGTGTGGTGCTGCTTCATGTGTAACCATTAGAAAGAATTTCTTGTTCTTGTGGTAGCTTGGAGGAGAGTGGCCAGTAATGATAGAGCTATAGCTAAGGATGATAAATGAGTCTAAATATTGGGAATTAACCTTTTCAGATGATGAATTGTGAAAACTGTGAAGCTTCTGCCATTCTAATTAGTCTGGCTAAGACATCTAGCAAACAGGAGATTTCTAATGTCTCTGAGAATAGAAAATGACTGCAATAAAAGGACAAATGCCAGCATATTGCAGGAGGTGCCCAATGATTTTCAAGTCTGTGTATCCAGATTTTGACTGATAAAAAAAGATTGTGAGTTTAGATGCTGTTTGTTTCTTTTGTTTTTAATTCTAATTTTAATTTCTAACTTTACCTTTAAATGTATAAACCTAATGGTATGGCATGCTTTATTTCAACAGATAAGGAAGGACATCATTTTTCTGTATTCTGGGTGCTGGTGAGTGTTGTACTAGGTGCAGTAGCCATGCTGTGCAAAGAACAAGGAATTACGATACTGGTAAGAATCCCAAAAATCAATTGATTTTTGACCTTAGCATCTGTCAGGTGCAGTTGTAAAGTCTACAAGGATGAATCTTCTCCACAACTAATTTCGTGAACATCTTTTTCTTTTTGTTCTGCTCAGAAAACTAGTTAATGTTTACTAAAAACAGTATTCCAGTAGATCTCTCTCGATTGTATCCCAACCAACCTGCTGGAATTCATTTTATCTTTTGTAAGCAGTTCGCATGTATCTTGTTAATTACTTGCAAAATTTAAGATTCACAGTGTTAGTTTCACTGTGTATCACGTTCATTGGCCTTGG
Source organism: Aythya fuligula (assembly GCF_009819795.1). NCBI lineage: Eukaryota > Metazoa > Chordata > Aves > Anseriformes > Anatidae > Aythya > Aythya fuligula. The sequence continues at coordinate 150,964,236 of NC_045559.1, forward strand.
TTTTGAATGTATAATCGTTGAGGTAGTGGGTCTACAAACTTCTCTCTGAAGTTTATGAACTGGAAGGAGACTGTTTTTAGGAGCTCCACCCTCTTGTTTTTTTTTGAACGTTCTAATTATAAGTAGGGTAATTGTTTATGTATTTCTAATACTGAATTTCTTATTTCCATCTCTTATGTAAACAGTCTATGCAAACAGATGTACTTACTTTTCATGTCCATTTTACTCTTGCTTTCTGTTACTTAAGTGAAGAGTCTCTTTCGGTTGATCCAGTAAGCTACCTGTAATACTACGTCAGTGATTTATACCTTTTGCGTGGTTGTATATCTGTATAAGTAAATCTGATTTGTAGCTTTAAATAACATAGATAAAGCAATCAGAAGAATTATTTGCAGCAAGGACCTTCTCAGCCTTAGAAAAAATTGTAGAAGAAATTACTGAAAACATCTTACTGTAGGACATTATTTTTTGATAAACATCCACAGGCTGATGTATTTTTCAAAGGTATCTGTGAAGAAAACAGAAGTTCTCTTAAAAAACGTAGTGTGATTATTTCTTCTAGTGGTATGAAGTAATTATTTGAGCTAGCAGACACAGAATTGTTATTTGATCTGGATTTTTTGTTTGCTGTTGCATTGCTAGGATGATGATATTTATCCTTGAGTTGAAGGGTAAAGGTCAGAGGGATAAAGGGATATATCATACATTAAAAAGATTCCTTGTAGGCTGAATGTATTTTTCAGCAAGATTCTTGCTTTCCTAATCTCCATGTAAGTGAGCCATAAGCCTTGTACCTGCCAGCTGATATCTCTATGTGGAACCATCCAACTCTCCAGCCTATCTTCTCTCTTCTCCCTTTGACTATTAAAAAGAGACTTATGGCCTCCCGGTGTCCTCACTCTTTACCTTGCTAGGAGATATTTTTCATGACTTTTTTTCCCCATTTAGTTTACAGGACATTGAGGTAATTTCTGAATGTATTAGGATGTAGGCTAAGTATTCATGAATTGTCATGGTTGGTGATTGCTGGAACACTGAGTTTGGATTTTACTGGTGACCTCGACAGAATTACCTCATTGACCTCAAAAGAATTTACCTCTGGATATATTTTTTTTTGTTTCTGGGGGGGGAAATATGTGCAAGTATAGTCCTTCAAAGAGCTGAATATTCTCTAGTTTTATGTGTAGTGGCTAATGTTACATAGAACTCTGCTTTTCTTTTTCAGCAACTTCCACCGTGTGTATTGATGTAATTGCAAGAAAACAAAGCCTGATACCCATGTAAAATCTTTCTTAGCCTTTGCTTGTTGTGACAATTTATGTACCTTTTAATATTTTTGAAACCTGTCAGTCAAAAGATACCATGCTGCACAGCAAAAAAAAAAAAAAAAAAAAAAAAAAGTCTTAAAAAAACTCCACCTTACTTGGACAGAAGCCTTACCTTTTGACTGAAGCATTTACACTGCAGAACATTTAGGAAAGAAAGCAGAGAGCAGACAGATAGGTGGTTCAAAGCTGTTGTAACCATACATATGGGGTGTAGCTTGCTGGTACGTGGTATCCCTGGTATATCCTGGTATCAGATGTAGCAGGTGCATTTGCATTATAATAATGTGATGTTCTACTCATCTGAGCTCAGGTTGTTAATTTCTTATTCTGCCGTTGTTACTAGCAAGGTATCTATTATCTACTTGTTTGAAAGCAGAATTAAGATGTATGATAGTTCATGGTAGAAGTGGAATATAAGGTGCATTTTTTAAAATCGGTTTTGTGTAGCTACTTCGTCTTACGTTCTTATTTTTCTTTTGGTTGTATAGGGTTTGAATGCAGTGTTCGATGCACTGGTAATTAACAAGCTAAATGTTTTGGAGTTCATTCAAAAGTTAATACGTAAGGACAAGTTGTTGGAGGTGAGTCCTTAGAGGTTTTCTTCATTCTTGCCAATCAGAGAGTCATGTACAAAGATAAAGATAAGACAAAGATAAAACTTCTGGCAGTTTTGTTTTTGCTGAGAGTTAAATGAAAATGAGAGGTATTTTCAGTCAGCTAAGTAAGGCAATGGGCTGTGACATCTCCTCAACATGAGTGGTAATGGAATAACGTTACAAATGCCTTGAATACAGAAATCCATTCCATGCTTCTCTCAACAGTATCTTAAAAATGTGGTGTGGAAGAGCTGGCTGCTTGATGCAACAAGTTCTGCAGGGTCAGAAGCTAGAATACCAAACAGGAGACGGTTCCGAGTAGCTTGGGAACTTGAAAGTGAAAATATTTAAGCACAAATAGTCATTAAGGATTGAATTTTTGACTTCTGTTGGTACTACTCTATCTAATATTGGCTCAAGTGGAATGTAACACCTAGTATTTGTTGTGAGATCTTGATCATAAGCAAATCACAGAAACATTCATCTTTAGGTGAACAATTGGTAACAACCAAATAAACAGCCTACTAGAACATCACTGCTGTTGAACAGCTAAACCATTTGCCTCTCCGGTGCAAGCTTTAGCAAGGCAAAGGAATATTCATTGGAGACTGCATTGGTCAGTGGTTTCACTGTAGACAAGTCTTGCTCATATTTCTGAATAACACAAGTCCTACAGGACTTTTAAATTCCTTCACAGAGAGTGAAATGGAAATGTTCTTGAGGAGCTTTGTGGGGAAATCAGTGAAATTGGAATCTCTAGAACTGAAACAATAGATTTGGGCAAGAATGGCTGAGGGATGGAGAAATACTTCAGGCAGCAAATAAGAATGCTGAAGAATTGAGTTGTGTAATGGGACTAATCAACTAGCATGAGGAAAAGGAGTCAAGAGCTGTAGAGAATTAAAGCAGATCAAGTTCAGAATTAAAGTGTTGGAAATGTGTCAGAGGTGAACATTTTTTTGGAGGATTACTCTTGAAGCATGAATAACTCAAAGCATTGTGCTTCTGTTTTGTGACTTTTAAACAGTGATGTCTGGGTGAAGAAAGCATTGTGTGTCTTTTTTTTTTCTTATTGTAATAGGAGTAATTAATTTTAGCTCCTACCAACTACAAGAATCTGTTGTGGGCTTTTCATTGAAGTGTATTTAAAGTTTGTTTTGTTTTGGTGAATGTCAGGTCTTAAATTCTCTTACTTGCAGATTTTTTTTCCTCTTGATTTGAGAGATAAGTTTCAGTTTCATGCCAGATTTAGTTAACTCTAAATCAAAGACTGTAACATATGGTAACGCTTCTTCAACTTCTTAAATTCTGCTTACTAAGAGATTTTGTGATTTGTGAAATGTGGCCTTTGAGGAGCTGCATGAGGAGCTGTTAAATGAAATGAAATCCGGAATAAGAGTTTTTGTTTAGTTACTCTGTAATAAGACATTAATTGTCACTATGCTGTTTTCCTTTGTAGCACAATTTTGTTGCAAAAACAGTTTTTAGGAATGATTTTCATTGTATTGACTTTGGTTTCTGAGATGTGCAAAAATAGCCATTTGAGCACAAAGGCTAGCTTATGTAAAATCAACAACACAAACTTGTTTCCCTAGACATTCAATTAAGTGTTTTATGATGACTCCATTGTCAGCTACAAATATTAAAAGTCCGTCTGAATATTGCTTTTAAACTTATTTTTTCTATCATTTTAGAGAATAAATACCTTCAGCCAGGACACTGTCGGATCTCTTACTTTATGCAACAAGCCTATTTTTTTCTTAGTCTTCAGAAATAAGTAATATTGATCTAAATAATTGCATATTGCAATCATAGGTAATAATAATCAGCGTGTCAGCTGCTATGGTGGACATAGAGAATTGATCATATATAACTATTAGATAGGCTTTTTACAATAACAGAAGCATACCAAATTAAGGAAGGAAGGTAGGAATAAAGGAAAGGTGGAGATCACATAACCATATTTTTCAGGATCCAGTCAATTTTTCCATGTAAAAATCAACAGTTTATCAACATTTTCCTTTTCAGACACATTCAGTGGGGAGGGAAGTGGTTCAAATGACCCCTCATTTCAGAGAAGCTCTCACTTTCAATCTTCTGCATCTCTGATGACTTACCAAGGCTCCGTAGGTTAACTTCAGCCATCAGGATTCAGGCAGCTCTTAGGGATCCCTGCAGCACTGTAACACAGGGACTCAGAGAGAAGCCAGGTCCTTTACTTCCCATCTGAGTTAACACTGGCTAGCTGGGTAGGGTGCTGGAAGACTGGGGTTGCATCTTGAAGTTGTGACATGGGTATCATTTTAGTTCATGATTTTCTTTCCAGTCTCTGGAAAAGGGTAAAGAACTTCTGTGGCACACAACAGTCTTTGTTTTTCTTTGGTTGTGTTTTTTTTTCATTTATGAAACTGGTGCAAGCATGAAGAAGAAGAGTTATAATTCACAGGGAAGAAACAGAAGTCTGTAAAATTTAGCTTCTATGACATCACTTCTCTGTGTGGACTCAGATTTCTTGCTTTTAAGTGAATTGCCTTCTTTAGACCCTAATGTGTATGTTATAAAACCTGTAATGTAAATCAATGGAGTTAATACTATAGATAAAACTGGATTATTTCTTTTATAGCTCCTGGAAAATTTTAACCTGACCAAAGTGATTTTGGTGCCTGTGTGTCATTGGCTTTTTAATTGCATTTGATTGTGAAAAAAAATATTTTTTCTTTTCCCACAGCTTCGAGTTGTGCAGTTTTCTTGCACTCGTGTAATTTTACCCCTAAATAGACCTAAGTGGAGAAAAACTTTTGGTGACAAAAGGTCAATCAGAGCGATTTAAAATAAAATTCATGGGAAAACTGTCCTGCATTAATCAGTTTAATGTGGTATATACCAAAGACTACATTCTTCACAAATTCCCTGTCAAAAATTGATGTGTGAAATTATATCAACTATAAAATTACTGAGGATTTGTAGAAGAGAATTGTTCAATAAAAGTTTTCTGATTGAAAACGAAATGAAAATGTTTGCAAAAAATATTTTGCAATTAATTGTAGTAAAACTTGAGACCTTTCTTGTTAACTGCAAAAGAAAGACAAACGTCAGTTGACAGCCTCTTTTTTCTGAGATGGTCACAAAAAAAGATGTGAATATAGGCAGGATGAGAATAAAATATTGTTTGTTTTTATTTAATGTTATTTTTCTTTCCTTCCTGTAGAATGCCGGGCTGTTAAGAAAGGGGCTGCTTTTCAGGATAACTCTTCTGATGTCTGGAGGGGCTAGTATACTTTATATCCGCTGGAGGATTATGGGCACAGGGCCACCAGCTTTTACTGAAGTAGACAACCCAGCTTCATTTGCAGATAGTCTGTTTGTGAGAGTAAGTTATGAAGTTGTTTTCGTTTTGTTTTTTTCTGGCAAGCTCAGAGCATTTGTCTTTGTCATCAAATTAAATTTTCTGTGTCTCAAAGAAACAATAAAGCGGGCAGTCTAAACATTTAGAGATGTGTGATGAGTCACCTTCCCTTGTGCTTCTGTGAAGATTTTTTTGCAATTTGAGAAAAAGTAAAAAAAACTATTCTTTGCATTCAATTTAGCGTGCTCTGCACACATTGAAGTACATTTCCATTTATTCACTACTTGTCTCATGCATGCAAGGGTTTAGCTTTTGCTGGGTTTCTTCCTTTTTTCCACATACTGTATTTGACTCTTCATCTGTTCTTTCACAATTGAAGAAAATAGCATAAAGTTCTGGTCTGGTGCATTTGGAGTATGTATTGGCTTTATACCTCTGTATTAAACGTGGCTTTGGAGATGAAGACTGAAAGAAAGGTGTTGTCTTTTGACATTTCCTCCTGTTCTGGGAAATTATTCTTTCTACACGTGGGTATTGGTTGCACAACATAGAACTGCATTTCCCTTCTCTGAATAGGAGAACCACGTAACTATATTAAAAATAATAATTTCACAGCTGTAAAGTAAGTAAATATGCAATTAGATGTAATATAACAGTATTCAAGGCCTCTTTTTGTATAAGAAACATTTTACAATAGCAGAAATGATAGAAAACAAGAACTAAAGTTTCTCCCCCTCACACTTAAGTTTAGTATCAAATAAACGTTTGTTTTCTTTTTGACTGACAGGCTATAAACTATAATTACTACTATTCATTGAATGCATGGTTGCTGTTATGTCCCTGGTGGCTGTGTTTTGATTGGTCAATGGGCTGCATACCCCTCATTAAATCCGTCAGCGACTGGAGGATAATTGCACTAGCAGCACTTTGGTTCTGCCTAATTGGCCTGATATGCCAAGCTCTGTGCTCAGAAGACAGCCATAAGAGAAGGTAAGAGACAGTGATGAATTTTAAATGCCCGGACAACTTGAGTACAGTATTATTTTGTTAAATTCAGTACTGATAATTTTAACAATTCAGTGGAACCAGTGTCTAGCAAATGCAGTTCAAATAAATATTTATAGCTGTCATTACAGTTTATCCCAATTTGGGCCCATCACTGTACACAGGCTAGTGGGAAGCAGACTTAGAGGGGGAGGTATGGATGGCTGCTTTATTTTTCTCCTGAAATGGCATTTTGAGATCCTTAACACTGTAGGTGGTAAAAAGTAATCTCTGCTCAGAACAGAATAGTCTGCTGTTGCTCTTGCTGCTTATAAGTCATCATCTCCTTTAATCTTCTCTCCTAATAATGAAAGAGAAAGGAGATATGCCTTGAAAGGAGGTAGAAATGCTGCATATACTATTAAAAAATAGAATGCTGACCATGAGGAAACAACTTGTACTTTATCAAAAGAAACTACAAATTTGTTGTAAGCTATTCTGTCTTATTAAGGTCTTCTTTAACTTCTGTTAACTTTTGTCCATTCCCATGGATTTTATGTATAATTAATTTCTAAGCTCTTTAACGTTTTTAGCAGCTCAGTCATAATGAGGTCATCCTGTTTTTCAGAGTACCAAATATTTTCTTTTTATTTCTGTGGTATTCTGTAATTTAATTTCTTTCCCTGTGTCTCCCCAAAGGCTGTCATCCCACTAGACTTCCTTTCCTCTATTCCCATAATCATTTGCATAGATAAAACCATTTTGAAGGGGGTTTACACTTGTTACAAGTGTCTTCATGTTTTCTTTTAAATACTCACTGAGCCAATATTGCTGAAGAGGTGTTGTTTGTTTTTTGTTTGTTTGTTTGTTTGTTTTAGTAAAAATAAAGACAAAAGTAAAGTGAAAGCCAAGGACAATTAGGGAGGAGACGAAACTAAGAAGTACCTCACTCTAGATTTGTCATTTTGTCATTTACATTATAGTATAGAGACTTATTTGTAATAAACTGGTATAGAAAACTACCAAGCCTGTGGCCTGACATGGACATAGGGTTCCTACTCTCAGTTGTCGTAAGTTTTCTATAGACCATGAAGAGTTACCTGCTGAGTGTTACTCATTCCTAACATAGATACCTAAAACAGGGAAGATGAACTCCCTTTGAGAAGTGCCTCTCTCCAATGACTGTGGAGAGTGTAGATGAGTAACTTTCACGTGGTTAAACACAATGGATTCTGTTATTGATTTCTTTGTTAGGAAAGACAACACTCTCAGTGGGAAATGTACCTAAGTTCTTTAAGTGACCTATATTTTTTTCCCTGTGCTACTGACTTACTAGTTACAAAACTAGACAGATAGCTTTTATCGTTAGTTTTTTTTCCCATATATTTTTAATAGGAATTCTGTAATTAATGTTCAATGGGTTTATTTTCTGCTCTGGAAGCATGAACACTGCTTTTCTGGGAATTATAGCTAGAATTCTGGGAATTATAGATAGAAAGAAGTATTAAAATGTTATTGAAACATAATCTGATTTTGTTATTTAGCTCCCATGGGCTGCTTTTGAATGCCCTGCTCCATATGCACATTTCTGTTTGTTTTTTTTTAATAAGGTTTATATGTTAAGTGGAAAAGGTATTCTATTAAACTTTGTTGTTTACTTGAGAATCTGTTTCTTGTTTGCAGGATTCTTACACTGGGACTCGGATTTCTTATTATCCCTTTTCTTCCTGCAAGTAACCTGTTCTTCCGTGTAGGATTTGTTGTTGCAGAGAGAGTCATCTACCTCCCCAGCATTGGCTATTGTATTCTGTTTACATATGGATTTACTCTCTTGAGTAAGCAAGCCAAGAAAAAGGTATTATCAAAACAATCACTAAGGCTGATGATGAAGTGTTTCAGTTGAATGGTTTTGTTCTTACCTTGTTTCTCTTTCTTTAAGAAAATTCTTGCTGTCGCAGTCCTTGGAATCTTACTGATAAACGTTATGCGCTGTGCGCTCCGCAGCAGTCAGTGGAGGTCAGAAGAACAGCTTTTTAGGAGTGCACTGTCTGTGTGCCCTCTAAATGCAAAAGTAAGTCAGTTGTGGACTTTGAATCTTTCTTTTTTTTTTTTTTTTTTAGAAAGTGTTTTGAATTTTGGAGTGGAAGAGGTTGTGTGTAATTGAAGTATTGTGGTATAGTAGACCTCAGTCTTGATTGGGGCAAAAATATGATATATCAGACACCTAAATTATGGTGTTAACATGGTCAGTACACAGTGCACAGTCAATACCGACAGTGCAAATTACAATTTTCTATTGTTCTGAACTTGTAATTCAGAACTTGGGGGTGGAAGTGAGGAGGGGGAGGAGAAAGGGGAATATACCTCGGGTAAAAGCATCCAGTCAAATCAGATGTGCTAGGAAAATCTCTTAAAAGAATTGTATGCATAATTGCAGATTATTACAACAAAATATCAAAGAGGATGTAAGTAAGTTGAAATGTATTCACCTGAATAATTCCTATGCTATAATCTTCTTTCTGTACCTTCCAGTGGTGCGTATAGCCAGCACAGCTAAGGGAAAAAGAAGCATATCATCTGCTTAGTTGCAGGACATGGGATAAAATCTTTGTTCCTACTTCTGCTCTTTAACAGCAGCTGAATGAGCTAGGTAGTCTTCAGACACAGGCAATGAGGACAGCTGCAATGTCCCTTGCAAATCTTAGTGAGGGAAAAGGTCTGAGATGGGACTGGATAAGATGTTTCACTGCTCTGAGCATCGGTGTAGCATAGACTGCATCTAGCCTGCCATTAGAGGTGAGCTCTGCAGCAGTCCTTCGATAGCTGAGGCTGGGATCTGTTGGAGTGTACCACAGAGCCCTGATGTTGTCTGAATTTTAGGACATGCTATCTTCAGTGAGCCTCAGAATAGGAATCCACAGCTTGTTAATAACAACACGCAGATGTTTTGAAAGATTAGATTTCTGTAACCTAGAAAATACAGATGAAGATACAGAGTTTAAACAGCCAAGAAACGCTCAACTTTGTGAAGGGAATGATAAACTTAGCACACACTGGAATACAAATAGGCATCAATGAGCTCTAAAACACGTTTATGATCAATATTTACAGCATGGTGATGTCTTTGAATAATCTCAAATTTTGATACATAGATAAAGAGCTGTAGTATTTTATTGTGGCAGTGGTAGGCAACCATCTCCTTTTTAATGATGACCTCAGTGTATCTTGTCTTCTGAATGACAAGTGCATACTATAAATGGAGCAAATGCAATCTGTTTCTTTGTGTGTAGCTCCATCCATCTGCTATGGCAAGAGTACTTTAGACAGATCCCCACTCTGCCTGGGCTCCAAGGTCCTTGGACACAAGCCACGTCTGGCTGGGAAGCTGTGTAGCTGTGTTCACACAGTGCTGTGCTTGAGCCGATAAGCTGTGTGCAAGCTACTGAACTAATGCAGCTGGTTCGAAGCCAATGAGTGTACAGGGAAAATGAGCTTGTGTTTGTCAACACTGGGCCCTCTAGACATGCCTGGACTGTATTGCTACTTGCGACAGCTTGCACAAATGGAGAGCATGGTGATGTGTACGGGGAGGTTTTTATAGACTCACATTCCAATTTTCTTTAAGGAGTCACTTTGAAATCACATTAGTAGGGAACTTTACTAGGCAAGAATGTTAGAGAGTCCATGCCTAAAAGCCAATCTGTTTTTTTTTTTTCCTTCATGGACTTCAGTCAATTTTAACCAACGTAAATGTAAAAAATGGAGCTAGGTTCTGTTTTGATCTCTTCTTGTCATGAAATTACAGACTTCCCTTAAAGCTGACTCCACGGGACTTTTCATTAGTCCATTTATTCCAGTTCAAGGCTGATGCAGACCAGAAGATGAATGTAGATAATAATATGTTTTTTATCATTTTTCTTGGAGCATCTTTAATATGTGTAAAGTGCTCATGCTTTAATTCCCCTATGTAGCAGGGCCCTAGAGTCTCCAGGTGTTTTGCAACTACCAACAAAAGCTGCAGCTCCTAATTCAAGCTTTGTAGAACGCTTTTCTGAATTCCAAATTGTCTGTATATGAGCAGTGTAAAATAAATTTACCTTCATTCTAAATAGTATGTTCTCTAATTTCAGACTCACCTTTTTAAATATCTCTCTTAGATGGAGGTGTGGAAACTGCACTAAATCAGATTCTCTGGCATAGTAGCAAACCTGCCTCCTTGACTGATGGATGCATCTGGCTCAAGGTGGTGAAATTTAGTATCATTTTTGATAAACATGGCCTAGTCATTTTGGAATGTGTTGGAAATAATAATACACCATAATGAAGTTACAGAGATTTTTGACTTTAAGTTCATGACACAGAACAGTCTGGCAGCTCTGTCTAAAGAGAATCTGTTGCATATTTTTAAATATGTAATGTGTGTGCATTTATTTATTTGATAGAGAAAGAAGCATGTTATAGCTACGTCCAGGAGTATGTCACTCTTGCTTGGTCCTATGCTTAAGTTGGTTTGAAAGGTTGTTAGTCTGTATACAGTGTATAGTATACGTTTTGAATACACTTAACAGTATTTTGCTTAGATGAGCAGAAGGTGCCTGTATTCCATTTCCATTTTTGCATACAGTATAGACTCACTGAATTCTTGGAGCTCAATGGTGGTAAGCACTAGTGTGAGTTAGAGCCAGGCCTCTTTTTTCTACTAAGGCAGATTTTGTGAACAGTTACATGGACTGTTTCCACCTGATATGTTAATAATATGTTACAGGTAGTTTATAAATTTGGAATGATTCCGTGCTAATGGCTTAGAAAAGGCTCACTGGATCTAATTCAGAATCTTTTCACTGATGTCAGTATGTTGCAACTTAATCCTGGAGTGCTTTGTTGAAGTACCGGAATATCTAATTACAGGCTATGATGAAAGCCTAACTACAGTTTTGCCATATATCAGACTACTTACTGGCTTGGGATTCATCCCCTTAGCTTTAGATGTCTACATCTGAGCAAGCCAGATAGGCTGCCCTCATAACTGTGAGGAAAAACTGACCCTTTTAGCACATTTTATCGTCACCTTGAGCTATGTGACTGTCACAGGCCAGAAGGACTGCACCCTGTTCTGTGTGTTTCTTTCCACTGATTCTGAAAGAGGTCCTGACAGCTACCTCAGATGTGGATGCATAAGGCGACATGAGATTTTGCCCTTCTACTGCTGTTCACTATTTCTAAACATTGCTGTATTGCTCTTCACTCTCTGAGCTTGGTACATGTTGTTTCCTTTTGATTTTTGAAGATTATTCCTGAAGATGTTCGTCATGTTGGCTTTTTCTGCCATGCAGTAAGTTACTGTTGGAAATGTCAAGTTACTTTTTTCTTCCCTCTTAGCAAAGCCAGGGCAATTTTTCAGAATCCAGAGACAGTTCTTATTTCTGGATGACTTCATCTAATTAATTATATAATTAAATTTTGGAAGAATATCATTAAATACATGAGAAATACTGACCGTTCTCTTCTGGTAGATTGGAAATAGCTAAATTTAAATAATTGTAAAAAGTTAACGTTCCCCATGCTACCAGCTTTCATTTACCAAATAGAATTTAATAAACACGTTTTTTCAGAAGAAACAAGTAGCAAAACCTGGAATCCTGAGGAAGTTATGATACTCTGAAAAGAATGTGCTACTAACCATTCTTTGTTCTTAATGCTTTGTGACAAACTTATACCTCTAATAGTTTGCAAAGACAAGCTGTTCTAATGCTGAAAATGTACAACAGAGTCTTAAGACTGTTTTTCAGTTCTTGGGCTAGGCTGTGGTGCCCTGATTATGTTAACTTTAAATATGGCATGCCTGTTGAGATAACCAACTTTTTTCATGGGGTATTTTTAGTACTTTCCTCTTTCCTAATTGCCCTCATTGCAGAGAATGCTGTGTTGTTATTCATCCCTTAGAAATGTTCATTTTAGAGCTATTACTGTAAAGTAATTACCTGTTTAAGTTTGATAAAGGAGCAAGTGGGCATAATGTAATGTGTCATTTCCAGTTAATATCCATCATTAATGCTCATCCGAAAATGAAATGGTATATCTGCTCTTAAATGTTTAACCAGGAAAGGAAAATTCGTTCCCAGGTTGTCCTGGGCAATATCAATCAAAGGCAGAAGAAACACGTCTGTAGAGATTAAATTTAAAACATCACACTGCCCCCTTCATTTTTAAAAGCCAGATTTTTCCCTCCCACTGGCATATTGAAAGTGTTTGTCCCCACGTTGTGCAGATAGGGGTCACAGGAGAGAGCAAGGAGAATTACAGCCTTGTGCTTAGCGGAGGGCATGTGGGTTATTGTAACCCTGGTTAAGGGGAGTAGAGCAAAACGCTCATCTTGGCATCTGTCTCTAATGGCAAAAGAAGTGGGAGACATTGCTGTCCAGCAAAAGTAACCTGCACCTTTCAAGTGATTCTGTATGCCTAAAAAAACCCTCCTGACTCTGTTTTTAAAACTTACTGCATTTAAATATATATATAAATATATACTTACTGCATATTTACCCATTGAAAATTATCTTGAAAGCTCTTTTCATCATTGGGTATTTATGTTAGGCTGAGGGGTTCTTTTGGTTTGCTTGCTATAATTTTTCTTCTCTTACTTTCTTTGTCACCAACATATTTAGAGGAGCTAAGGCTTCAATTTGTCTTGAAGGGAAGCTAGGAAACATACATACAACAAGCAACTCTTCATTTTCAGGAGTATTGTTTAGAAATATCACTTCCTTTCATGCAGAAACTGTGTCTGAGGACAGAAGAAATACAATGTAAATGGTCTTGTTATTGGTTTTAATACTGTAATACATCTTTCTAGTTCAGTTCACAAAATATGTATGTACGCTTAATATTTCATTTGATGTTTTGACTTTAAATAATTGATATCTTTTGGATTTTTGCAATACACACAGTTCTGTTTACATGAGAAAAATATGCTTTCCACTGCTGCTTTAGATAGAAACGGATGTTAAGAAACTGAGGAATGAGTAGAATCAGAAAGTGAAATGCTGACTGGTTGTTCATAACACAAGATAGCTAAAACATATTTTTTGAATTTTTTTCTTGTATGCTCTGCCCTCATTCTTTTAATCAAATTTTTTCTTGCAGTAATACTTACAATTTCTGAAAAATGTAAAACAATAAGAAAAAAAGGCACTCAAAACTATTTTAGAGGAAGAAACTGAATGTAGTTTTAGTTTGCTGATATTGAAATGTGAATTCAGGTATTTTAAGGGGTAATATACGTTACTGAGTGAAATCTTCCTTGATTTTTTTTCTGTTTTGCCACAAGTTATCATTTATCTAGGAGTACAGCAAAATTTAATAATCTAATTTGCTTCACATAGATTTTGAGTCTGTAAACTTCAGTATATATAATCACAGCTATCCAGTTTGGTAAGAATGTAGTCATGGTGTGCTGAAAAAAATTCCCGAAGACATAATACAAATAATACTCAGTCCTAAGAAGCATTTTTCAAGGTATATCATGTTACTGTAATGACTCATTGGAAAGCAGTGCCATTCTATTTTTTGTCACAGTCAAGTGATCTTTATAAATGGCTATGCCTTGATATAAATGTACCATTCTGTTGCTTCTTTGGAGTGGACCTTGTCATATTTTTATGAATGTACAAAGGAAGTCCCTGGATTATTTTGTTTTCTACTTGAAAGCTGTACTAGAGCTTTTATTAGATGCTGAATTTGTGTGCCTTACAGGCTAAGGAGCTGTTTCTGTGAAAACTTACTAAGTCTTACAGCATCTTTGCTATCTTTAAAACCAGTGAAACTACTTTTTCACTTATTCTAGAGAGCATGGAAAACAGTTTTAATTTGATTTATTGATGGCATGTTACAGCATAGTCACAATCACGTAGAGGTGGAATTCAACAACTAAATACTATAACAGTTAGATTGAAGCATAACTTTGTGTGTTGGATCAATGGGTCCCAGGTATTGTGCCAAACACAATGAAAATTAATCCTCTGATGGACACATGAGATTAAGTACTTTTTTTTTGACTGTATAACATGAATTAGAGTTATCTAAGTGTATTACAAACCTATATTTATGTACTTCAGTCTGAAGTAATTTCTGCATAGTGTTTTTGAAGAGATTTAAATTAGATTTTCGAGGTATGGAAAAAATTGCAGTGTGAGAGTTTTTTAGATGAGGCATACAACTTAATTTCAAATAGTAAGGTAATTTACAGAATGAATTCTGGTCTAGTTGCAGAAAAGTGTTTGCAGGACTTTGTACTCAAAACACTTTTATTTCTAAACTTCAGTCTTCCTCTGACCATGTAATGTAGTCTTAGAGTAGGATACAAAATGTCTTCCAATTAAGATTTTTTTTCCTGAAATTCCTACCTAATCCTTCAATCCTTATCATAAATTCAAATGATAAGGATCTTCCCTGTAGTTATCCCAAAGCCCTAGATCCTCCCTTCATTCTCTGCTTTTGAACAGTCAAGGTCTTCAACATGATGCCACACATGATTTATTTTTTTCCAGAAATGTTGTTTGATGCATTATTGTATCAAGACAATAATAATTGGGTCTTTTGCAGGGCTGGGGTGAATGCTGGTTGGCACTCTTTGTGAGTTTTCTTTGTTTTGAAATATGGAGCTTAGCTTAATTTTTCTGTTAATGTTGATTTTTTTTTTTAGCTTATGCTGTAGTGAAAGCAAAGTTTAATCAACACATACTGCTGTAGATTTTCTGCTATGCTGGATTTGAATGAGTCAGCCTTTCTCTTAGTCATCTGACAAGGAAGGACAAGAGGTGTCCATATAAAAAGTCTTAGGGACAGTGTTGTGATCTCATTTATAATATCAGGGAGTGAAAAATCTTTCTTAACTAGCTAGAACAGGTAAGTTGATTTATTAATTTATTCCTCAGATTTTATCTTGCTATTTTCATTGTCTGTATTGTCCAGTCTTGAGATCCACCTACAACATAAAGCAGTAGTGAATGACAAAAATTCTGGCTGTAATTATTTGGGGTAAGAATTTTTAGCAACTTGACTCCACAAAATATCTGAATGTATAGCATCTGGCTAAAAAAGTTCATCTGCGTTTTCAGGTGCACTACAATGTTGGCAAAAACCTGGCTGACAAGGGAAATCAAAGTGCTGCAATCAAATACTACAGAGAAGCTGTAAGGTATTAGAATTTTTACTGCTTTATTGAACTATCCTAAAATTGCTTTAAGGTTTAACAGGGAGAAAATGCTTAGGTATTCATTTTCATGTTCTGCAGTGATGCAGAGCTAACAATTTGCATAAAGGAATGTGTCTCCCATACATAATAATAATCTCTTAAATTTTACATTTTAGGTTGAATCCTAAATATGTACATGCCATGAACAACCTTGGAAATATTCTGAAAGAAAGAAATGAGCTCCAAGAAGCAGAGGAGTTGCTGTCCTTAGCTGTACAAATACAGTATGTTTAGAACAAAGCCAAGCAGTATTTTGTACCAGCTGAGCAGAAAGGATACAATGGGATCTTCTGTTCAAAGTGCTCAGTTGTCATCTCTCTTATTTTTTTCTCCAATTTATTCAGACCTGATTTTGCTGCTGCATGGATGAATCTAGGAATAGTACAGAACAGTTTAAGAAGGTTTGAAGAGGCAGAGCAAAGCTACTGGACAGCAATTAAGCACAGGAGAAAATATCCAGATTGTTACTACAATTTAGGGCGGTTGGTGAGTATTTTTGAATGAATTATTGCTGTTAGAGTAATCTGTGCGTGCATATATTTCTGCTATGTTGTTAAATGCTGATCGTTATTCCAGTTTAATTGATTTGTAGTTCAGGATGATTTCCTACTTTCAGTAGCTTTTTTCTATTGCTTTCCTAGTATAATCCCTTTCTTATCACATTTGGTAGTCCTACTTTCCATATAAAGACATCAAACCAAAAATATAGATTGTGATCTTTTGTTTAAGAGAGATCTTTAATCATTTCTCAATATCAGACTGCTTTACAGTCATGAGCATATTCCAACAAATTGTTAGGTAGTAGAACTATGCAAAAAAAAAAAATCATTTTAGATTCATGGAAATTTACTTATTCTCTTGTGTAGAAAATGCTAATTTTCTTTCCCACTTTATTGGTGCTTATGTATCTGACCAGCTTCCAGAGAAGAAAAAAAAAAAAAAAAAAACATAAAAGTGAAAAATTATTTTATAACAGTCTATCTTCCATGCTACCCTAGTATTCTTTTTACATTTCTTATTTTTATCTGTAAGAGCAAGTTTTACTAGAACAGAAAGAGAGAGATTAATAATCTTTGTGCCTTTAGTCCATAATTGAAAAGTCAAGTAAATCTGAGTGACATTACTGGAGTTTTCTTTCTTTTTAGTATGCAGATTTGAATCGCCATATAGATGCATTGAATGCATGGAGGAATGCTACAGTTCTGAAACCAGAGCATAGTTTGGCTTGGAACAATATGATTATATTACTTGATAACACAGGTATGAACCAATGGAATATTTTAATGAGTAATTCAGTGTCTTTCAAAACTCAGTTTTATCTGTATTTATCTAAAAGGAGTTCTACTTCTTATTTGGCTACCAAGACACTCTCCGTAAAAACTAGAATGCTTTCTAACTCAGTGGTTTTAAAGCATCACTTGAAATCCAGCCCATCAATTGCATTTCTGATCCTCATTTGAAATGACATCATTTTGCAAGCATGTTTGTATTAGAGACCAAACTTCAGAACTCTCAAATCTCTGCTTTTGTTCTTCTAAAAGTGTTATTTGTTGAAAATAAAATGGAGGTTTTCTGTTGTCTTATTCTGTAGGCCTTTATATTTATGTGTCAGAGATACCTGTTTTTCTTCAAAAACACGTATAATCAGCCCTTCATACAATATGTGTGCTTGCAGTATGAAAAGTAACTAGTAAGGCTGTGTTAAGATGCCTTCTCTTTTTCCACTGCGTGGCTCCCAGGCAATCTAGCTCAAGCAGAAGCAGTTGGAAGAGAGGCCCTGGAGTTAATACCTAATGATCATTCCCTTATGTTTTCTTTGGCAAATGTACTGGGGAAATCACAAAAATATAAGGTAGGTAACTAGAGCTCTCTGTGTGTTGTTTTTTTTTGTGGTGGTGGTGGTTTTTTAACCATATATACTGTGTATAAACTGTGTGTATCTCTGTAGAAACGGTGTGAGAAAGTCATTGCGGACTGTGACTTCGTCAGGATTCAGTGCCCATTTCTGTCACAGAATTGTTGTGTGACTCTGACCTAAATTCATCTCACCTTATTTTAGATGTTGTGTGGTTGGTTTTTTTGGAACATTGATTGCTGCCGTAAACTGTCAATGGTCATTGAAGAGAAGTAGGCTCTTAAGCACACTAGAGGGCAGTTAGGGTCTTGTATTGGTTCACTGGTTCTCTCCAGAGAGAACCTCCCCTGATTTAAAGTCCTTGGTTCAGGGTCCAAAATTAGATGTGATATGTTAGTTCTGGTGTTCTTTCTGTGTAAGGAAGCAAGGTTTCCCATTACCCGATATGAATTCTAGCCTCATTCAGAAGCTATCTAAAATGAAGATATCACAGACTCTCTAATCCCAGGTTGAGGATGGGATACCTAAGTGACCACAGAATATTATGGTATGTTCATACATTGAGCAATGTATTGAACTTTCCCTTGAATATAGTTGGCCAGTTAGCAAGTGGTACTTCAGTATTAACTACTTGTATTTAAAAGTAGCAAATGTAATGCAGTTGAGGTCAGAGAAATATTTTCCAGAAGGAATTGTATGAATATTCAGAGAATAAATCATACATAGTTAACATTTTTTGTTACTTTAATTGACTCCATAGTCACCGATGTATGCATGCGATAGGGAGAAATAAATAATGGAGCAAGTTTTTTGTATTCCTCAGAAAAACATCATTTATTGAACTATGACTGCTGGGGGGAGGTTGATGGCTTTTTGATATGTTGAAATGTTAGCAGTGCTGAAGGAACATCCTTAGTGTAAAAGAAGTAAGATTTTTTGATATTAGACTTCATAGACTTGATAGAATGGATGTGTTTTTTCCACCAATTACCTTGTCCACTAACATTTCCAGTCATGTCCAAATGTGGAGTGATGACCTGTCCACATGTCAGAGGCCCTGGCAGGCCTAACACCTCCTTTGGTTTGTGTTGGTGATGCTGTTACCCACGGCATTGCATTTTCTCTAGACTGTCACTTTCATTTTTTGTACACTCTGTTACTAGTCTCTTTCCACCTGAAGCTGTTATAAAATATATTTTTAGGTTACATTAACAAAGTTCCAGAAGGATACAAATTAACATCCAGAATGTATAAGGATAACATTATGGAGGAGTTAATTGCTAGTATTATTTTGATGAGTCATGAATATGAAAGAATAGAGTATTGTACAGTTATTTAGCAAGAATAATATGCAGCCTGACAGAATAAAGAATGTTTATAATGAAGTAAGGAGAAGAAATAAGTGGAAAACTAGGTAGGAAACTTTCTCCAGGTATAGGAAAAACAAGTCTGTCACAGTGGATTTAAAAAATAACAAAGCAGGTAGTGCTTTTGATGGCCAGTTCTGAGAGGTCATTATGCTGCATGGGAATGCATTGGAGACAGTGGAAATGATGGTGGGAAAAAATGAAGCTTTCAAGGCAGCATCCTGAATAAAGCAAAAGGCGCAGTGGAGCCCAGGGAAGAAAGGAGGGGGCCACTGACAGTTTTAATAGTTCAACAAGGAGTAGTAGGTTTGTGTAGAGCAAAATATAACTTATCTAGTAACTTGAAATTGATGGGTTATAATAGGGAGAGCAAACTAAGGGCATTGGGAAGTGCACTTAGAAAATTTGATGATAGCAGTAGCTGTATTTTGTATGGATTGGAAAGTAGAGATACAGGGTTGCTTTTGTTGTTGGTTTTTGTTTATTTTTAAGTGGGAGAATATACAATTAAGATAAAAAGAATGGGAGATTAAGATTTCTTGTCTACCCCTCCACATGTAAAAACAGAGAGAAGTGGATGGCTCTTTAAGGATTTTTACTGTGTATGGGAGGGGAGGGGAAGACAGGGGATTGGAGGCTGTCAAGGTGATGGAGGTGATTTGCAGAGGGCTGCCTGGCTGTGTCTGTTGTGTTGTATAACCTCAGGCATTTCATTTATTAGGTTACTTTTTATGTGTCTGTATAAAAGTTGATACTACATTGGCTCTGTTGCCATAAAGTAAGATTTGGTTTGGGTTTTGTTGTGTGTTTTTTTTTTTTTTTTGGTTTTGTTGTGTTTTTTTGTACTTCATATTTTAAAAGGCACAAAATTGAAAAGATTTTGCTATTATGAAAGAGTTCCTTCAAATAAGTACACAGTATTCTTCAGTTTCAAATGCTCTTTTCATTAGAAGATAGATTTTCTAAGACCAAAAAAAAAATCCCCCAACCCGTTAAGATTTCTGTTTGTATCTATTCATGAATGATTTATTGTTTCAGAAACAAAAGCACATACAGGATGAGTTGTTTTGGTGTTTTTGCTTTTTTTTTTTAATTAACATCTGTTATGTCAAGTTTGATTTCTCATTTAAGTACTTGTTGCAATGGACAAAGAATCAAACTATCTTTAGCTCTTTGAAAATATGTATGCTGTATTTTTGTTATGTATACATCTATGCTTTTTCTGTAAGAAGTATAACAAATTGGAAACATTCAGCATTTTTTCTATTTGAAAAAAAGCCAGACAACAATTTTGTGCTGTGGCCTTGGCAGCAGATGGAATGCAGTGTGCTTTCCCAAAGCCTTTGCTATACACAGTGTGCAAGTTTCTTGACAACACTTGATTTAAAGCTTTGGCAAGACAGTCATCTGAAATATCACCGGATGTACTGGAATGTATATTTACACCATATATCCGCAATAATATGAATGTGATGCACCATCAATAGCCTTTAATCAGACAGTATGCTTCTACAAGCAAAGCAGTGGCAATAAGAATGTTTGCAGAGTGTGGTTGGAGATACGTACAGTAATGAGAGTCAGTCAAATCTGAGCATGTGTTTTATTATATTTTCTGGGAACACACTGCACATGTTGTCCCATCATACATCAGCAGTGAAAGGGTGAGTCTGTACACTAGATGCTTCCCCTCTTTGTAGCTGACAACATTCAGGTATAAAAATGCAGTAATTGGACAGCACAGCTTTCAGTCTGTTGTTAACCTGTCCAGTAAGGAAAGTGGAAGTTTACTTAGTAAATTAAAATACTAGGAATTGCAGTGGAAAAATTACAAATTGTAGGACTAATGACTACTGCATAGTTTCAAGAGCCATTCTGCTGTTGATTTTTAGGTTTGGTTGGGTGTATATAAAGAGGTTACCTTGCAATACCACAAGGCTTGCCAAATGTTTGAGTCTTGGGGTGTTTCTCAAGTGACTGAGTTAGAATCGTAGAATAATTTTGACTGGAAAGGGACATCCAGAGGTCATCTAGTCCAATCCCTGACCAAGCCAGGCACCAGGACATGCAGAGGGACACCCAGCTTGAAAGCAGCTCTGCAGAAAAAGACAGGAGGGTCCTGGTGGACACCAAGCTGATCATGAGCCAAAAGCTCTTTTTGCTGGTGCCCAGTGACAGGACAAGAGGCAATGGATGCAAACTGGAACAGAGGAGATCTCCTCTGAACAGGCAGTACTTCTGTGCTGTGCAGGTGATGGAGCACTGGCACAGGTTGCCCAGAGAGGCCGTGGGGTTTCCTCCTTGGAGACGTTCAAAAGCTGCCTGGAGATGGGCCTGGGCAGCCTGCTCTGGGTGGCCCTGCTGGAGCAGGAGGGTGGGACCAGATGGCCTCCAGAGGTGCCTTCCAACTGTAAGGATCCTGTGATTCCTGCCCATCCATTTGTCCATCCTGTTTAAGTGTGAATGGTGGCCTTCCCCTCCAGTGTACTGACCAGTCCCTCCAATTAGGGGCTATCTGTAATGTTCCTGATAGAGTGTTCAGTCCCATCACCCAAATCAATGCTTTGGGTCTCAAATAGCCCAGTTCATCTAGGTACATCAATAGTCAGGTATGTGAGAATGCTAGAGCTGGTGATGATGCCAGGGAAAAGCAATGCCAAAACTTGCAGTGTAGAATCATATACTGCATAAATTTCTGGTCATCTGGTTCCCTTGTTCACTCCTATCCACATAGGCCTTCCACAGGAAAAAGAAGTACAGAAAGGATACAGAAAGGAGATACAGAAAGAAGTACAAAAAGAACTACAAAAGGATTTGTTGAGAACCTAAAGTCTCCTTGACCTTACAGAAAAAAAAAAAAGCACTTTCAGCATCAGCCTTTCTTGGGTTGAGAGTGGCAGCCTTAGCTGTGCTCTGGAACGCTTTGAAAGGAGAGTGAACTTTGGGTTTGAATTTGGACATAGCTCTTCAGTCACTCGAAGTTGAGTCACTGACATCAGAAACTTCTCACCTGTGGGACCCTTATGGAACTTATGTCATGCTCCTCAGAAGAACACAGCAGAATCAAAAATTTGGCCGATAGATTTTCTTTTTTAGCAGAGCCTGTGTGGTGCTGTGTAGTTTTAAATAGCAAAGGCTTAGCGCAAAGGAAAGGCCTTTTCCCCAGGGTTGTTCTCAAATACCTGGGATATTAAGTGTGTGCACTAGAATAGGTAATTTTATCTCCAGGTAATTTGACCTGAAACTAAATGAGCAACTTTCTCTAAAACACAGCATAGCCCAGAATCCATGTGAAATTGTTTATCTAAAGTATCTATTCTTGTATGCAAGTGAGTACATATGGTCCATTTGGATTGGGAAATATCTTTCTAAACTTATACAGGAAATATGCTCTGGAACAAAAGTGTCTGTATCAGCAGCTCATTTGGTAAAATAAAAATGTCAGCTTAGGGAATTAACTTAGCAGTAAGTTGTTCTTCTGAATATTTGGTGAGAGTTTGGCTTTTCTAAGTACTCAGACGTCAACAGTCCTAAGAGCATACACACTGCAGCTGGGAATATGGGAAAGGTTGCTTGGAAGAAACGTGAGAAACGGTTCAGTTGGTTTGGTTTTTCAATAACAGACACTCTGCTATTCTTCATAGAGAACCATGTTGAAACATCTGTATGAAAGGTTTTTACTGGAAAGCTCCTGCCTGAAATGGTAAAAATTGTTAACGGGAAAAGGTGTCTAAAAGGAGTTTTCTCAGATGCTACATTATATTATGCTTGTTTTGATTGAATAAATAGGTAAAACTTCAGCAGGTAATGCTTGAAAATAATATAACTGAGGGGGGGGGGGGAAATTAAACTGCTTTATAAACTTCACTAGTGCTTCACTTTTCTTTATTTTTTTATTTTGGCTCTCAGCTAACATAATGTGAGCCTGTGAAATCTTGGCACTTATTTGTACCACTGTCACTTTTCTGGAGGCTACAGCCACCTGAACTACAGGATCGTGCAGGCTTAGATTATACATACTGTGGCATCGTCTAGATATGGCACAGTTTGGAGTTTCTTTCAGTTACAATTTTGTGTACGTTTTGTATTATTTTATATACTGCAAGAGTAGACTGTCCTGTTGACTTGTTCTTCTAAATTATTCAGGAATCTGAAGCGTTGTTCCTCAAGGCAATTAAAGCCAATCCAAATGCTGCCAGTTATCACGGTAATTTGGGTAAGAGCTTTTCTACATCTTATCAGCTGCATTGTTTATTTGCTTCATATTTGTTGTGTTTTAAAAGAAAAGGCAATCTTTTGAGCCTTCTTCCTGCTGGGCAGATTCCTATTTTACTTCCTAGAAAAACTGCCAGCCAGAGAAGAACAGGGCACTAAACCAGAAAAGCCATCACATGATATGACAGATCAAGAGGGCTGCACAATCCAGCCCAGAGGTAGCTGCACTTCAGTGGCTGCAAATTGGTTCATTTATGCTACGCTTGTAACCCGCAATGAGCTCACCAGATAAGAGCTGCCATTTGTGGCTCCAGTGTAATTCATTCCTTCATCATTCCCATGCCAGCTCTGCTCCCAGGCTTTGCTCCTGCATTTGGCAACAGAACAAGCAGCTACTGTGCCACCAGCCAGTGAGAGACCCTCACTGGAAACAAATGCCTTAATGTTGTTTTCCAAGTGATTGGCAAGGCTGTGCATTATTCAACAATATTGCTAACGAAATTCTTCACTGACGTTCCAGCTGTGCTTTATCATCGCTGGGGAAATCTTGACTTAGCAAAGAAGCACTATGAAGTCTCTCTGAAGCTGGATCCTATGGCACCCGGGACCAAGGAAAACTACAACCTCTTAAGAAGAAAATTGGAGCAATTGCAGAAGAAAGGCGGTGCCTGATGTTTCTTTTCAGGTTGTCCGTGCATGCTGTTTACTGTTAATGTTACATGGTTACTTTTGACCATGTAAAGGATTCAGTCATTGTTTCTCAAAAATAACACCACCACCAGCAATGCACATTTGAATGTCCAATTATGCCCTCCTACAGATTCTAACATTTCAGCTGGAGTTTGGAGGATCTTTTTTTTTTTTTTTTTTCTCCTGAACTGCTTTTAAAGTCCCTTAGGACACTTTTATAGGTATACGAAAGCGATGCAGATGGATTCACAGCTGTGAATAAATAGCAATATTTGCTTTCACTTGCAATTTGATATCTTCATCTGACTTTTTAGTAGCAGGATGAATATCAGAAGGCAGTTTTATTTCTGAAAGTGTTTCTGGAAAAAAGTGCAATTTCCTGTTTAAACCCTGATCTGTTCAAGTATGAAGAATATCTGTCCACTTCAGTTTTATTACTGCTTTCTACCGCCAGTCCTGCGGAGACAGTGGAAGAATGGATTCTCTCCAGCACATCAGTTTGCTCTTGTAATTTGAATTATGCCCTTGTTCTTGTTTCTGGCTCCACCATTTGAAGTGTAGGATTTGTACAGGTGTAAATGAGTGCTGTAAAAGGTTTGTCAGCCACTATACTGCTGAGGTATGCTTGAGTGAAGAAAGTACTCCTAGATTTAAGGCAAAGATTTTAGCAAGCAGCAAAGGGGAGAGGACAAAGTTTAAAAAGACAGAGGGGTAAGCTAAAGTGTCTGTTCTTGCAGGCCAGCCTCATCTAGCACAGACAGCTTGGGCCACCAGTCAGCTCTCGCAGCCAGTTGGTGGTCTAAACACAGAATAGCATCTACAGGAGCTAATTCCTGTGGCTTGAGGCACTGCAGTGCTTTCTGGTTAAGGACATAACTTTTGGCTCCTACATTGTTGGTAAATAAAGAGAGAATTTCTGTGGAAAAGTAACTGGGCAAACAACCTGACCATGGCTACTGAGGTATGAACTAGAATGATCTGATTCCATTTTTGTCTCCCATGGCTCATGAGCTTGCGAAAGAGACAGTTAAATAAGCATAGCTGTTAATGTGTAAGCTGATCACGTTGGTGCGGGAAGATTCAGAGATGGTACCCATTGATACAGTGTCACTTTTCAAAATGTGTTATGCTTTAATACATGTTTAAACTCTGGCTGTCCAAAGTTGTTTGTCTTGTGCCAGTATTTACATTCCTGCTTCAGGAAATCATCACATGTCTATTTTATTTGTTTGCTTGTTTGCTTGTTGTATTTAAGGTTGGAAGATTGCTATCAGATGTGAAAACTATGGAATTTAGCCTCTCTTTTTGCATTCCTTTGTTCTTTCTTTTTTCCCCTCATAGGAAGACATTGATCAATGCAGTGTTTGCAGCTTTCCTAAGGAGTCCAATGGTTATGTTATAGGACATTGTTGAATGTTCCCCATACACAACTCATCCATGTGTGGAACCACTTAAAATGTTGAGGGAATGCCTGCCATAGGACAGTATGCCGTGTGGCCTTGCCAGCTGACTACCATATTCTACTTCTGTGTCTTGAACCTATAATAGGCTAATTTTAAATTTTTTTTTTTTGAAATGACAGTTGCTTCAAGAAGCAATGTCTACAGAGCACAATACAATACTGCAGAGCTACCCAAGCATCCTCTGACAAAGCTCATTTGGTAAAGTAGTGCAGCTACTTTAATGTAATATTCTTTCCAGACTAACTATAAATCAAGACAGCAAGGCTCTGGCAATACAATACTGACCACAAATTTGGCTTTGAATGAATGAATATGCCGGCATTGCACATACCCAAATTGTATGTTGTCATACTAATTTTAGTTGAGGTACCAGAGACATGTGTTTGTATTCGTGCAGTGTTCTGCTAATGCACCCTATCTTTCAGCAGGGCTAATTAGTTCCTGTAGGGCCCCAAGTTGATGCCTTGTATCCACTCCTTCTGGTTTCCAGACAGAAGTTTCAGAAAGCAGTTTCTGAATGTCTTTATAGGATATAAACATGCTTTTTAGTAAGTCTCCTTACTGGTCCAGCAGAACACTGCACCAGTATGGTTAGTCATCTTCTGATAACCAGTATAGTTCAGTCACTACCAACTTTTGTACCCAAAATGTGCTGAAATTGATACACTGTTCAGTACAAACAGCACACTTTTAAGGCCTGGCATGCATCAGATACAGAGAACACGTAACTACATCAGTCACAAGGTATTAAAGGGCTGGGATCCGGCTGGACATGCTAGTTTATAACAGAAAATAGATGTTTAATATAATCAGGTCTTTTCTGTATATTTGGAATATGACATATTGAGTTTAAATTATTATTCTCATCATGAAGTTCATATGTATATTTGTGCCTGTTGGCTGCCAGGTTAGATTTACAAAAATCCAGTAGATCAATATTATGTATGGAGTATGAATTCTTTCTAGCTCATTACAAACCGAAGTTGTTGCAGAAATTCCTCTGTGGAAATCAGTTTGTCCTCCTACTCATGAGTCTTAAATGGAAGCGATACACCAACAAGCTGAATACCTTGTTGGCATTTGAAAATGGTGTTTACTCTTCAATACAGACAATGGGATTTATTC
The DNA here is from genome assembly GCF_009819795.1 of Aythya fuligula. NCBI lineage: Eukaryota > Metazoa > Chordata > Aves > Anseriformes > Anatidae > Aythya > Aythya fuligula. Next base: position 150,990,452 of record NC_045559.1, read on the forward strand.
TCAATTGTTTTTTGGGCACCTATTGTGTTACTGTGAGGGGTGGGAATATTTGTTTTATATCATTTTTAGTGCTATAGAAATTCAATGTAATTACTTCTATGATGGTAATAAGGATACGCTTATGATTGTGCATAATGTTGACGTAAATTGGGTTCAAAAAAAGCAACAAACAACTGATTTTTCAATTAAAAATTTCCTAAGACTTTAAGAACACTGAATCATAAGAATGCTAAGGATTTTTTACTTTGTCTTCAGAATTATTTTGAGAGTGTAAGTAATACTGTAAGCTTTATTGAAATGTTTATATTATCATCACTTATCACTTTTCTTGTTTTCTTATACCTCATAACTGACTCCTGGAATAGTGCAAAACCAGGCACCCTGGATAAAAAGAAAGGTATAGAAAAGTGTCCGATTCTGTATGAAAATCAAGAAACATGGATGCTTTTTTTTTTCCCAAAGCTTTCTTGTTCAAATATAGTTCTGAAGAGAGAAATACAGAATGATTCAATGCACAGAACGGAGTCAGAACAGAAAAATGTTCACACTGATTGCTATAGATGACAGCCTATTTTCACCAAAAACTTCCAAGAGAGTTCCCTTATTGTATGTTTCTCTCATGTCTAGAATAATGTCATGTACATGAAGTTTCCTGTTGCTTAATTTCATACTTAAAACTTAGAGATGTGGATTGTGTGTATGAGCACTCAGAAATAAAAATCTTTTATTTGTTAAAAATATTGGGCCTGTTAATTGGAAACAGATTCCTCCATATTTTAGACATCTGCATCTGAGCTATTCATCCCAGTTTTTCTGTATTGTCAATGGGAATAAAACAGGTAATCTGAAATATGATTCATCTAAAGAAAAAGATGTGAGGCATCCTGTGCTTGAAGCAGTCATTCCTCTTCACTAACTTCAAAGGGCAACTAAGATGATCAGCTCACATATCTGAAGAAAACCTCACTCTGCTGCTTTCAGATGAATTGATCTGGTCCTCTATACTTCTCCTACAGTCCATCCTTCGCACCAAGAATATTAATAGACTGGCATTGAGGCAAAGTGGTAGGTACTTGCCTTGAGAGTCAGAGCTATACTAGTTAGATGAGGGGATGGGATAAGACAAATGAGGAGGGATTTGGGTTCTGCAGACAGTTAAATTTATGAAACTGATACAGCAACTGAATGTCAAATCTCTGCCTATGTTAACAGAACATTTGGGTCTAGCTCTACATATAATTAGCTTGTCTGCAATTACAATAAATGGTAAGAACTTCTTGTTAAATTGACTTTTTGCTGTGGTTCGTTGCTTTGGAAGCAATCTAAAGCAACTGTAAATTTACAAAGATGAGATTTTTGTCTTAAATTGAAGTTGCTATTTCAAGCTATAGCTATCAGAATGTCAAATGTGATTCCGTGTTCTGATGGGATTTTTTTGCATGTTTTACTTTAAATATCTTTATTTGGTGGTTCCTGCATGTATTCTTCATTTCATCTGAGCACATGTACATTTGCATACCTATCATTATGTGTTTATCCTCACATGAATCTTGACTTGGCCCAGTCACTGGAAGTGCTTCTTTTCACAGTTTGTGGTAAGTCTCTACCAACCGTGTGTTTGAGGGTGTGCTGAACCCAACAGTGAGGTCACAATTGAACCTCTTATGTAAAAGCAGAGGTGGCCAAACTTGTAGGATTTCATGTACCACCAACCTAAGCTGCAGGTACTGTGAGTAACAGCCGCTTCAGACCATGTGCTGGGCTCCACAATAAGGTGAAGTGTTTTTATGTACCAGTAACATACAAACACAGCAATTTAGATGCTTTGAGGAAAAAGGACTGTCTGCCCGCTGTGAAGAAGCTGATGCATTTGGCTGTACAGGCTGTAGAGCACCGGAGGAGAGGTTACCTTGATATCAGAGAGCCGCGGGGTGGTACGGGGCACGGGTGTTGGTGTGTGTGATGGTCCGTGTCGAGTGGTTCAGGGCTTTAGTTTTGTATTTGTTAGAAAAAAGCCCCTGTAGATGTTGAAATCAGCAGCAGGTCAACTCAGGACAAGTTTTGAACCTTACGTGTTGTGGGGTTGCCAAGGGTTTGTTCCAACTTAGTTTCAGGGGAACGAGAGGCAAAGACAGGGGCCATGTAACAAAGCTAAGCTTTACTATCTTTTTCATCGATTTAAACTGTGATAACGATGCTTGTGTTTGAACTGGGGGGGGGGGTGACTCGAGGTCCTGCCGCAGACCGGTAACAAACATTTTCCCTTTGCCTTCACTGAGCTCGGCCGGGGGCCGCCCCTTTCCCTTCCCTCCCCTTCCCGCTCCCCGCCCCGCCCCGCCCCGCCCCGCCGCCTATCCCCCGGGACCGGCCGCGGGCCGCCCACACGGGACGCGGCCGCGGGCGGAAGCGGAGGCGCCGTGAGGCGAGGGCAGCGCTGGCGGGTGGGTGCCGCGCGGCAAGGCGGGGGGGGGGGGCGCGTGACGCGGCCGTTAGCGGCCGTTGCCCCGCGCCCGCAGCAGCCAATCAGCGGGCGGGGAGGGGAGGGGAGGGGAGGGCGGTTGGGCCGTTGGGCGGGCGCTGAGGGAGGCTGCGGCGCTCGGCTCCCCGGCGAGACCTTGTGAGGTTTAGGGGAGAGTTTTGGCCGAAAAACCATGTCTGAATGTGAGGGAGAAGCAAAAGAAAGCCGCTTAGGTGTGGAAGATGAAGAGAAGCTACCAATCTCCTCACAAGTTAACGCTTTAGAGCGTTAATTGCTTTGCCTGCATTGTGTGGACTGCATATATCTTTCTTTTTTTTTTTTTTTAAATCTTGGCTAACCTCCTGAGTATTTCATTTCACTGAACTTAATTTCTCATCCTTCCCTGCATCCCTTTCCATTTTAGAGAGTTGTAAACCTTCTGCTTCTGACTTCAGGTTTATTTAGCTGTGTCTGTGTTAACTTCAGGCAATTAACTTCCTCGTTTTTGGCTTTAGGGTTTCTAATTTTCTAGTGCTGTAACTTTCGCTGTCCTTTGAGAATACGAAGGCAGCAACTTGTATAGAGCTTAACTTGCAGAGACGCAACTAGGAATATCAATCCGCACAACCCGTTTTCGTGTCAGGCCACGTGAAGAGTGGACCTGTCTTTTTATGCTTTCTAGGTTAGAGTTAAGCACTCAGTCAACCCGCAGAAGCAATTTCCTGACAATTAAAATTGTTCACAGCGTGACATAGGCCATTAAGAAAGGCTTCAGGTTTAGCATATCTGAATGGGCTTATTTCCAACTTTCTTTTCCCCTCCCCTTAAGAAATGCCTTATGAACCTAGACTGCCTTTAAACCCTATGTATCCTCAGCCAGCACTGATCTCCTCTCCCTGTATGTGAGGTCCAAGTTATGTTAAAATGAATGTGTCTTGTTAGCCAAGCGTATTACAGCATTCTGTTGCCATCCATAAGTAAAATTAAGCAGAACGAATACCTCAAAAGCTGAACTGTCAAGGGTGCTTACGTGTTAAAGAAATTAACTTCCAATACGTTGCTTATGTCTGAGAACCCACATGCTATTGCCAATGAATATTAAGAAGTTCATTTCTGTGGTACAAGAACTTCATTTTGCTTGGATTCTTGTTGCCTGTTTGTTCCTCGCTTTCCAAGTTACTGTGATGTTCTCCGTCAACTTTGCAAACAAGTTTCTTTGATTCTGTTCAAGAGGTTAAGGCTATGGGAATATCGAACAAAGCTTTGCTCGATTGCAGAAGAGAATGTGTCACATCAATACGTGTCATGTTGTTTGATCCTTACAGTTTTTCTTTCAGTGCCTTCTTTACGTGTGTGGTCAGATTCAGGGTAGAAATGTTGCTCTGAATACTTGGTTTCCTGCAGTATCTGCTTTTTATCCTTCATAAGGGATCATCGCTTCAGTTCATGGTTTCCTTAGCTGATTTCCAACTTGGAAGGCTAGGTGCCTCCGGAGAGTACAGAGCACAAACCAGGTCTGTTTTTGCACCAGACATCCTGCTGTCTCTCCCACCCACTGTTTTGCTGAACACAGCCTCTTCGCTGGAAAAGTGGTGTCTGGCGTTGGCATTAGTCCTGCTCTGAGCAGGAGGCTGGGCTTGGTGACCTTCAAAGCTTCCTTCCAACCAACCTTCCTCTTATCCTGCCTATATGTTTTCGTGACTCCCATGATAGTTAGTTACCGAACTGTCTGTTTCAAAAGAATTTATTTCTCAAAGGGACTTGCATCTGACTGCTGTTGTAACCCTATTTTTCCCTCTTCTGCTGTTTATATGGTTGTGTTTGTTGTTCTTAGGGAACTTCAGGGAAGCGAGAGGTTAGGTGACTGCCTGATTTCTGTCTTAAGTTTGTGAGTGTAGGTACAAGTACAAAGGTGCAGTCAGGAGGGTGTACTGGAGTGAAATATGGGAATAATAAATTTATTATGATATTATTATGATATTATATTATATATATTGTGGCATTCACCTTCTGGTACTAGCTCTGGTTCACTTTTGCTCACTGATGGATTATCCAAAATATTTGTCTGTGTAACCATAAACAGCACTATAGCAAAAATATACCTGATTTCATTGTAGTTTGAATGTCATCACTTTTTTTGGAGCAATGTACTTTTTTTTTTTTTTTTTTTCCTTCTAACTCGTGTCCTGTTTTATGTTTCTCATGTTGTAGAAGAATATGCTCCTTGGGCTTAAATCTGGTCAAATACTTTCATAATTCTTGCTGTAGGTAGAATTCAGTCTGAAGCTTGCATGACACTTTCAGTGACATGAACTGCTTGAGCAGAGAACGCTTGCCATGATAAGATGCATTTTTTATACGAACAGATTCTACCTTTTCTGTATCTTGTAGAGTATATTTTTCTCGTGCTTCTGACAAAGAGGGTGAGTATTAGAAAGATAATTAAATAGGGGCCAGAGTGAATGTATGAATGTAATGTTACTGAGTTTGCAGATATAATACCTTCATTCTCTCTCTTTCTCTCTGTCTCTTGTGCGCTTAATAGCTTTTTTTCCTTCAGGAGCAGAACGATTAAAGCAGTAGTAAATTACTGTCCTTAAATCAAGTCTGTAGCTATTTAGAATTCTCTGTTCTTTTTCACTACAAAAGTTTAATTATGTTTTATGGACCATGTCAAAAATGGCTCTCTTTTCCCCAATTCTGAGCACCAGGTAATGCTAAAGAAGGACAGACTTTACCGAGGCACTATAACGTTCTATTGATTTACCATTACGGTGTTTTTCAAGAATGCCTTTTACATTAAGATTTTGGTCATTTTCATTTCTTTTCTGAGTTTGTCAGCTATTTGCTTTTAACATCTCAAGAAAAGCATGCCAAATATCATTGTCACTTCTGATTTCTCTGTCTCACTCTCTCTGGAATTACCTGCACAACAGCTTTTTTCCTGCAGCGTTTTGTCTGTAATTGCTGGTGACCTTTACTAACAGCTGAAGGTACCCATGTATTACTGCGTTTCTGACAGCAGTTCTTGCCCATGTGGAATCGTATTTTCTCATCCCTTCCCTAAAGCATTGCCTTTCCCACTGTTACCTGTGTGCTTCCAGTCTAACTAGAGGGGACATCATGCCGTGTGCACCACCCTTCAGCTGTGGGAGGCTTTCTGCATTAGCACAGTGTTGCAATTCTAAATATGTGTATCATCAATTAATAGCAGAGTAATTGCAAGTCACTCTGTCATCTTTCCCTCCACTCGTCTTGTTTGGTCTTACAAGAACCCCACGACTTTTTGTCATAGTATAAATAAAGCTGAAAGGGACCTCAAGAGTCTCTAGTCCAGCCTCCTGTTCGAAGCAGGGTCCCCAGTGTGGGCATGCCAGGCTGTTCAGGGCTTCATCTGATGTGTCTTGATAAACCTGCAGGGATGGAGGCTGCACAACCTCCTTGGGCAGCTTGCTGCAATGCTTGTCAGTCTTCTTCATGAAATCCCTTTCCTTGAATCACGTCAGGGCCTGTCTTGTGCCAGTCTATGCCTATTGTTCCTCAAACCCACTGTAACCTCCTCAAAGGTGTGGGAAGGCTGCTGCTAGGTCATCCTGCCTGTCTTGGTGGCTCTCCCCTGAACTCACAGCAGTTTATCAGTACCTTCCTTGTGCTGGGGGGCACAGAGCGGATGCAGTACTGCAGATGTGGTCTAGTCAGTGTCAAGTAAAGGGAGAAAATCACTTGTGCTTGCTGCCTTTCATGCTTCTGTAGTCCAGCAAGGTGTATTCATGAGTTAAAAGGCAGGGAAGATAAGATACCATCACTGGCACGCCAGAGGAAGCATGGATCCCAGCCAGCATCACCCGGGCTGACACGCTGCGCTTCCAGCCAAGCTCTGGCTCTCCAGTGACAGTCAGGAGTTTGGATTTACTGGTAGTAAGGAAGGAGACATCGATGTTCACTTCTCACCACCTTTAAAACTCTCACCGCATGTATTTTCCATGAGTCTCAAGAATGCCTGTTGGCATTATGGTACTTTCTGGTAACACTATCGAGGGCAGTTCGAATAGTGTTTTGGCATGATATAAAAGCCAACTCTTTTCTACCAAACATTTGCTTCTGAGCTAGCCTCAGTCTTCCATAATTCCTCTCTTGGATCTCTCTATACCCTGGGTATCTGGCTGTAGCTCCACTGTGGCCATCTGCATCACAGGGACTACTTCTCTAAATATCTAGTAAAATACATCACTTGTTACATTTTGCCTTCTGGTAGGCAGACCAGTTTGTACAGCACTTGAATTATATACGCAGGTTTTATTGTTTCTGCTGACAATTCTGGTAAGAATTGTGTGCTTGTATCTCACCAGCACTTCCTCCTTCAAAATGGATCGTGGCAGTGTGTAGAGAGTATGTTACTACTTCTGATTTGCAAGGTGGTTTCAATCTGATCAGGTTTTGCCTCCCCCGCTTCAGGAGCTGAAATATTTTTGGTGTGGGCTTAATTTGATGTGCTGAGACTACTCCTGCTGAATCTGCAGCTTTCCTAATAGTGTTTTAAAAAAATAAAAATAAAAGTCAAGCATGTATATACATGTAAGTCTCTGCAGAATTGGAATATGAATCCAAATCCATAATAAAACTATCTTGACATTACCAACATTAATATTTATCCATATATGGATACCATATATGTTCTTTTATATTTTTTTTGCCCATAAATAACATCGTTTGGTTTTACTGGGTCCTATGGGATTCAAAACAGTGCCTTTCTTAGGTTCTGCAGCCCACAGTTCTTGTATTACACAGTGCTGCTAGAAGGCTGGTATTTTCAAGCACGTAGGTTGAACAGCTCAGCCATTGCCATTTGGTTTTGGAAGAGCACTCACTTTGTGATTGCGTCCTTCATGATGTCTGCTGGTGACGACAGTTTAGGTTTATTTTAAGCTGTTTTAAAGGATGGAACTCGTTTTTAGTTAATTTTTTCCGCATGTATATTTCTGGATGTTAACATATAGAATATGTAGAAGCATGAAGCAAAAGCTGGTTTTAATTGAACTTGGGGTTTCAGTGTACCAGAAACTCCAAAACTTGACAATGCAATATAGAAGCAAATTATTCAGGAGAGCTTCAGCATCAAACCATTCCTACGGGCACTATAAAGTGAGATTTATTTACCCAGCCTTAATTATCTACTACTTCAGGTGCAAGACTTGCATTTGAAATGTGAGTTTCATTTGTAGCTGATGGTGATGTAAAGAGACGTGAGCTGAATCCCTCAACTCTTAAAGCCTAAGTGACCAGCATAGATTCCTGACTTTAGAGTATTAAATGCAATGAATACTGCTCTCTGGTTCATAAGAACTTCTCAACACCATTCTTTCTAAGTTCTTTTAAACCGAACCCAAGGTTGTTTAATTGCATATGTGGATACTGAAATTTAGTGTTAAAATCAGGGTGTGATCATGATCGTGTCTTGTCCACAGTGAGATATTATTTTCTTTCACTCTCAGATTTCAAGATACAGCCCAAAAAAATGTATTCTATCCACTCTGACTTCTGTAGTAGGAGTTTTGTTGTTGCTTGGATCTCAGAATTGTGTGAATTTCTCTAGAAATCAAAGGTAACAGGTTATATTATTTCCCATCAGGAGAAGTACAGCCCACATATATAGTAATTGGACTGAAAGCTAGCATGAAAGTAGAAATAAACCAATTTTGTTCAAAACATTGCTGAGAAAAATAATATTGGAAGTGAGATTATAAGTAGTAAGTGAGAAATAAGGGTCTTGTTTCGTTTCTGTGTTGGAAGAATGGTGGCTGTGGTGGCTTTGAATGACATTTAGATGTGCTGACAAGTGTTTCGTGTTAGTCGTGATATGAGACTAAGGCCATGCCAGAATTTCATTAGATAATAGCTTCATTAGAAGAAATTACGGGTTACTTTAATTTATAAGGAAATGGCAGATAGGCCAAAGTACATAAAGGGCCCTGGTTCAAGTTGTAATTCTCTTGTCCTTAATTCCTTTTTAATTCTTTAACTATTTTTGTCTTTTTAAATCTAATATAACTAACTGCATAACCTGCAATTCACTGTGGGTGCTGTAATAGGACATTTCAGATTCTGGTAGCACATAGCGTGCTTTGAGCTCGAAGGCAAGTGTTTAAGGCTGCTAATGGTTGGTCTAGCGGCTTTGTTGTGATTCCTAAACAAGAATTTATGAAGTCAATTGGTATCACAAGAACACAAGTTTGCAAATTCAAGTGGTTTGCAAGTCTAGAAGTGTGACTGGATGATGTTGACCAGTAAAGAACCTGATTCTGTCAACATCTTTACAGGTTTGCAGTGAAGTGATATTTATTTTACAGGATATTGGCTCCTTCATTAGGACCTCTATAATTTTAGCTTTTAAGACACGATGTAATTGCCCTCCTCTCTACTACCTCTTTTTTTGGTGATGACATTCTGCTGGCCTCCAGCTTTTGCTTCTTTTCCTGTGCTAAATGGGTTATGGAGCTATGCACTGGCAATAGTATGTTGAATGAGTGCCAGAATATGCTCTCTTGTTTAGATTTATCCAACCCAGCTCACCTGGAACAAGTTGTTGCGTAGTGAGGCAGCAGGTTCTTGGCAGTGTTACCATCTGGAAGAAACAGGAATCTCGTGGTGGTCGTGAAAAGCTCATGGAAAAGGAAAAGGGATGTAAGGAGACTTGAGAAAGGTCTAAATAGTGTAAGCATCCATAGTAATAACTTGCAGATGAAATTATTGTGGTGCTGGGTGTTTGTCACAGAGATTGGATCTATGTTGGGAATAGGATTTGAGTTCAGATTGGAATCAGTACTGGAACGATTGGGTGGGAAAACTGAAGGCAACTGACAGATTTAAGCAATAGCACTTGGGCACGACACATCATTGGATGAGATGATTATCAGAGGAAACAAAAGAAATGACTTACCATGGTTGTCAGCTGAGATGTGATGAGCTGAGTTGGTCTTGGACTCCTAGATAGCAGTAGGAGAAGGTTATAGGTATAAGGTTTCTTTATTCCCCTGACTGCATGCCTGAGCAGGTCATAGTGCCAGCACAAGGGGGAGAACACGGATATGAGTCTCCTTTTTTTAGTGTCAGCACAATCTTGGCCTTGAGTTATTCTTCAAACAACAAACTTATTTGGGGCAAAAGAAAGACTCTAAAGAGGATGTGACAACCCTACAGAGAGTTAGCAAAGTGAAGTGAAAAGAGATTTCCACTCAGAGATTACTAGGTGGAAAACAGAATCTTGCAGTTAATGTCTGCATTTATATACGTTCAAGAGTGTATATCAATTTCTATTGATTTTCTTTGAGGCAGTATTTACTGGAGCCAACAAAATTGAGATTTTCTGTAGAATGAGCAAGTAAGGATCCGAGCTCAGTGTTGCATAATATTTCTGCCGAAAGGGGATGGAGTGTGGCAACATGTACTTTGAAAGCAGAGCTTTAAAAATACATCACCTTGCACTGTGCTGTTGTCTACAGCACTGCTCTGTGTCGTGCTGCACGTGAGGTGTGGAGATAATGTTCAGTAAATATTATGTTTGGATGTGGGAATAGGAGAATAAGTAAATTAAATTTAGATGGCATTGCACAGAGCTAAGTCTGCACTGTATTAGGAAAATGTATAAATACCTGAGAAGCTATATGAATGAGAGAAATGTTTTGACACAATTTATGGAGTGGAGCCCCAGGCTTAATTTTGCCTTAGCTGAAAATTACGTAGGGAATAAATCCCAGCAGGACATTTATCATACACATACACGTTTCACACATCAAACCACCAACCTGCTCCAAGGCTGCAGTGCTTGCTGTGATGTAGTTCAAATCCACCAGCTAGGAAAACTTTCAGAATATGAATCCAGCCACTGGCCAAATCTTTCTGAAGCTCATTTCAGACATGAAAAATAACATAAAGTTATAAGCTTATGAACTTCGGCCAGTTGGGAAGAGTGTCTTTGGGGAAGGTGATATGAAGGACTCAAAAAGAAAGGAATCTTTTGACTTCTGTGAACTCTGTGAGTAACGAGACTTGTTCTCTTAATCATTGTCTTTAACAGGAGTGCAATTCAAGAGAGACTGAGCATAAAAGAAGGGCAGTTAAGGAACAGTTAAGAGATTAAAATATACTTTAAGTTAATGATTTATTTCTTTTGATTAAACTCTCCTAGGGCACTGGACTATATTCTGTGTTTGTAGTTCCAGACATAATAAAGTTCTTAGTAATGTGATTATTTAAAGTTAGGTAAAGCTTCAGAAAACCTGCTTAACAGAAACAAAACATCTTGGAGAAGAAAAATAGGTGCAGGAAAAAGACAGAAAAGGTTTTTGGTGTTTTCCCATCTTTTTAGTATGGGGCTTCATCATGAGATACGCTTGCTGGCTGTTTTTTCCTCTCCCTTTTGTTCTTGTTTACATATACCTTTACTTACCGTGTTGAAATATCAAGAAATTTAGGTCAAAATATATCTGAATCCATCTGCTTATCTAGTCTGTTATTTTACTGCTAGGAGACACTGTATCTTTTAAGTAAGTATGCTTAATGACAATTTACTACATTAATGGGTGGCACCAAGTATCTTTAATGTTGTACCTGATTAATTTCTACACAAGTTCTTTTTCCAATTTCTCTGTATCAAAACAATGACTTAATCTCTTTAATTTGTCCAACTGTAGTCTATATTGTCTTACATGTAACTTTGGTTTCAGCATTTTTGTATGTGAAAACCCAATTAGGATCCATCATTTAGCTGCCTTTATCAAAAGCTATATTATCATCACAGTCACAATGAATATAAGAAGTATTTATTCAACAGTTCATCATCATTCAGCTTTGAATATTGCTAGCTATCACAGAATAACAAAAGGTATTATCGTTATATTTTTGATGTAAGAACTTTAAATTCACGTTTTTTTTGTCTGTCATATGATTTAGAGCATAAAGTTTGTGACTGGCCTTTAAATTTTGTGTTCATCAGTTATGTTTTAATTTTAAATTTGTCTTTTTGTGGCTGACCTTCAATGTTGATGCAACCTAATTGTAAACGGGGTTCTTCAGAGTGGTGCAGCAGACACATGACCTGGTAGATCTGATATCAGAAGAGAGGAGCAGATGATATTGCCTTCAGGATAATTTGCCTTTCATGACTCTGCCAGATCAGGTGATTTGGTCTCGCATTGAACAGGTCAAACAAAAAATTATCTCTTGGGCTAATTTTCAAGGCTGTATATGGGGAGGATTGTTTCTTTGACATTCCTTCCACCCTGCTCTACATCTCTCCGTTAGCCCACCGAGAACACCAGCCCAACCACGTTTTATCACCTGGCTTTTTGTTCTAGGTAGTAGTGATGCTTTAGGAGTGTGTTTAGGAAAAAGTGATGGGAAATATTTTCAGTGACAGTGGAGCAGACAGTCTTAAGACTATTTCTGATACGAGATCGAATCATTTAACTTCTCAGTAATCTTGTAGCTTTGTGATCTGTAAAAACTCAGCAGCGTGTTAATAACAGCATGCACAATTACTATTTGCTTCAGTATCTCTTCTTGGATCCCAGCTTCTGATTATTTCTGTGTTGTGGGCAGAGCTGCTGCTGATGTAATTTGTGTAGCACAATATAATTGCTTACTTAATTTTCTTTCTAAGAAATGTGTTAGCGTTTTTTTGTTTTGTTTTGTTTGGTGAAGACCTGTGGCCTGAGTCTGTACTACAACCGTATGCATGTGTAACAAGTTACCTGTGAATCTCCAGTAATTTCAGTCAGGTCACGTGTGCAGAAAACAGTCCATGGAAATAAATGCATGTGCAAAATGTTCTTGTGCATCTAGAAGACTAACATAAGCAGTTGCGCCATTGACAGCTTGGAGAAAGCCTGCAGGAGGGTATAGATTTTCAGTTAATTTCTTCAGTTAATCAGTATCGGTGATTTACCTCACCACTTCCTTGCTAACAATAGAGCAAATAAAACATTTTGCCTATGAGCCAAATATTGTTTATATTTTTAAAATCTCTAATAGCAAGTATTTCAGAACTTCTTGCGATTAAAATCTCCTATCTGTGAGCTGAGAACAGTAGTGTTTGAGAAGAAAAGTACATAAAATTAAGAGGTTTGAGTTTAGATGCAAATTTATAACAGCTTTTATGCTCAGTATGCAAAATGAGATGGTTGTCATGCAGGCCCTGAAGGATGAAAGTCTGTGTTGCTTTTTACTAGAGGAGCAGAAGCCTCCAGCAGGGAATGGCAGTAGTGAACTTTGCAGCTGTTCCAGCTGTGGTGGTGGAGTCCTGGGTCCTTTACTTTGCCTTCTGTCAGTGCTTTATCAGGCCAGAGGTGGGTAACTGTGCCAGAGGTACACATGATGCAACCAAGAGCAGCTTCAGGATTAAGAACAGTCTTTCAGTGCACCATCTCCTAGAAAGCAGAAAAATTAGATTTGTGCCCTCTACTTGGAGAGCTCTAACCCGTGTCTCCTTGGAATATTTGATCTTGCTGTTACTTGGCCTTTTGAAGCTGCATCAAAGCACAGAAGGCAGGATCCGTGGGGTCAAAAAGCATTCGATGTAGAACTTCGGGATTATATCTGCGAGTATATTTGGTAGGAGATATGTGGAATGGGTGGGAAGCCAACGTTTTGTTCTCTCTTTTCAAAGCTATTGCTATTTGGAAAAAAACTCCAAGTAATTGCATAGTGTACTGTCTCTAAACAGGTTAAGAGCAGGATGTAGAAATCTCTTCTTGAGGTGGCAGTAGATGGGATCTAATGACTGGACCACAGAATTAAGCTCTTTCTGTTCTTCTGTGTTCTCCATAAACCTAGTGTTCCTTTCCATGCATAGCATATGAATTAATCTGCTGTTTATCTTTACTCTTTTAAAGGAGAGCTAAGAGATTGCCTAATCCATTTCCTTGGCAAAAGGCAAGTTTAGCAGTAATACTGTTGTTTCTGACAGAGATTTGACTAACCTGCTGGATAGTTGATAGCCCTCCTGGATGGTCTAGGCTCTTCTTAAGCACTGTGCTTACCAGGAGGTAGATTAGTTCTAGTGTCTCTATTTGGAATTTAAGCTCGCTGGCTCTTCTGTAAAAGTGGATGTAAAGCAAAGCTTTCTGCCTTTTCTCTTACGGCATGCTTTGATACAATTAAAGGCATGACCTATTTGCTCTAAAATAAATGATCACAGTACAGTGTTCCCTGCTGCCGCCGCCTCATGATTTCTTGGCCTATGATTGTCCTCTCTCTTCTTTCTGTCCAATTGATCCCATTCTTAAAAACTGTGGTGCCCAAAGCTGCACGTACTACTCTGTGACCGGGTCAGAGTTGGAGTTTCTATTCATGTACCTTCCTAATGATACACTTGTTTGTATATAAACATTAGGGTATTTTTTTCCAAGAGTACCACGTTGTTGACTCATGCTGAGTTCATGATCATTATAAGTGCCAAATCTCTTAATACGGAGCTGCTGTTAAGCTAATATTTCCCCAGATTTTGTTTACGCAGTTGAATATTCCTGGCTAATCTTAGAACTCGGCACTGACCTTACTTGAATTGCTGCTGCAGAGGCTTGTGAGGCACAAGATTAGCTTTGTGCATTGTGGCATCACTTGCATTTTTCATGTCAGTCAGTATTTTCATTACTAGTATTTCCCTGCTACTTGAATGAGTGTAACAAATTTTGTGCTTATTTCTAACCTACGTGCCAACAGTTCTTGTTAAATGATGTTTTTTTCTGGCTTGCTTATGAGAATATCTTGAGTAACAGCGCCAAAAGTTCTACAAAGGTCAAGATAAAAAAACTACCATAGAAGAAGACAGATTGGTTTTCAGCATCCACGCATCTTACCACCTGTGGAAGAAGGAAACTCTAACTTGTGTATATTCTAAATATTCATTTTTATTACTGGAAGGTCTACATCCCTTCTTTCTTCCACAGAAATTCATGTTGGAAATAGTGGGTGGCTCCATCCACATGCTGTCTCCTAGGTCTGTCTTGGCAGCCTTTTTCCTATCAGCTTGTATGGTCACCAAATGCTTGCATGTTTGGAAGAAAAGAGCTCCCAAAGACCTGATTGTTAAATTATTTTGCTCTTTTCAAAAGGGGTAAGGAGTTGTAAAACAATTGGCACTGGTTTGTTTCACAGAAAGCTTTCTCTCTCTTTCTCTCTTTCTTTTTTTCCCTTTCTGAAATGCTGAAGAAGCTGGAGAAGAAGCAGAGTTATTATATTAAATAAGCCATGCGTGTAAAACTTGTCTAACTCCATTAGTCCACCAGACCTAGGTAGTCTCTTTTAAAAATTATTTGTTTATGTTAACATCTGTTAATTGGGAGAAAAGCTCTTTTTTATTAATGATTCAGCATTCCTCTTCTCAGGGTTCAGCTTTTTTTCTGCTTTCCATGAATTTTTTTCCATCAGCATTTTGATTTGGAGATACTGTTCTCTTTTGATCCTGGTTTACTTAGGCTTGAATTGCTTGATTGCAGCATTCAAGGTTGTGTTGCTTTCTTTTCTTCTTTGATGACTCAGCTGTCAAGTACTTGTCAGTTGAAAAGTAGCAAATGCCTCAATGGAGCACAAGGATCTCCTCCAAACGTTGTCTGCAGATCCTAGATAGGTGTTCACCTGAAAATTATTCCTCTGTCAGTGTTAACCTTTCTGTACCAGCTTTAAAATCCACAGTGGCAGGACTAACACCTGAATACCCACACCCATAGAAGTTCCTGTAAACTCAGTGAGAAAAAATATGGACAGACAATGTGAGTTCTGGAAAGTTTGTTGTAGAAAACTTATAATTAGCGGAAGGAAAGTGCCAGTTTTAATGTGTTTTTCAAAGTGAATTTGAAATATCTTGACCACATCTTGTGCAATATTTCAATTTTCTGATAAAGAATTTTCTTCTGAAATAGAATCAAAATGTTCCGAAGGCTCTGAAGTATTCCATTCATTTGTTGTAATACAGTAATTTCGATCTTTGTATAACAAGCTTATGACTCTTCTGAAAGTTCAGGATTCCTTTTTTATTGGAAAAGCTGTATTTAAAAAAAAACGTAGCACAACTTTAATCGTGTATCAGTTGATCAAAATGCCAGCCGTAATGCTGCTTGGGTTTTGAAATAAGCATCAAAAGCTGAAAAAGCTTTAATTCTCTATGCCCATTATCTGACGTTTAGAGTGAATAAATGCATGTACTTTCATATTAAAATAATGAAGTATGGGGTTACTAATTGTGACTGTCTAGGCATCTTCCATGAATTTGTCATGTCTTTTATTGGTTCTGTCTTGCTGATAAAGTGGGGAGGAGGAGGGATTAAGATTAATTACATCTTCTCCGAGATTAATTTTTTTTTATTTAGTATCTTGGAGAACCAGGGAGCTCCAAACAGTAACACGCCTCTCTCTGTCTATTCTTAGTGAAACCATCATGATAACTGATTAATACAGCTGTCCTAGGCTGGATAGAAAAGTAGTGATTAGCCCATACAAAAATTGCTTGCAATTAACTAACTTCTGGTTTAGAAGAAATGACCACTTAAAGCCTTTTTGTAAAATAGGTGTGGGATTTGGCTTGCTCAGAATATGGGAATACAGAAGAATTTTTGCTTTGCTTCAGGTCTTTCTTCACCTTGACTAAGGGACAAAGGCTTTTAGAGACCTTGAGTTCATTTTTTAAATGACCCATTATGGTCAGTTAACTGATAATGTCTCATTTAGCCACTAAAACCATCTACGTGCATCATTTCCCTTGATTTCTATGGTTCCACTTTTATTTGAAGTATTTCTGCCTTAAAATCAAAGCGCACACAACTGCAGAGCATTGTATACGGCGTTATTCTGGTGACACCAGGTGTTGAAAGTAAAAAATGTAATGCATTATGTATTCAGAAGCATGCCTGCGTTAATTGATGGTTATCTGGAAGTAAACAGTCAAGTAGGGAAGCGCTGTCATTTCGCAGTGCTTCGAGTGATCTGTTTTAAAAGAAACGTTCACGTGTTGAAAATCAGAAGCAATGTGTTATTACTCGTCTTTTTAAGCCATATCAAAAAGACAACGTGAAATTCTTGTATGATTTCTCTTCTTCCTGTGTCTTAGGTAATGCGCTGTTTTGTGATTTGCAGTGCGATCCAGTATAACTAGTTAATTAGATTATTTATTTTTCATAATTAGCATCACTAAGTGATTATTTGCTTAACACAGAAGTAAAATTAATTGAGATTTCCAAAGGTCCCTAGATGCCTGCTGTCAAATCTGGGATAGATTTGTTCAGAATAATACCGTTACTATGCTTGAGGATTTTAAGCTGCCATAGATTGCTGTGCTACATGATATTCAGCAGGGCAGTGGCATTGGGAAGACAGAGACTGACTTGTTCAAGAACAGAAATAGAATTCCTTACTGTCAAGTTGGCCCAAGCAGTTGCTTAAGAATAATTGGTATCTTTTCAGCAGTGTAGGGATAATGCTTAACTTTAATTTTTTTCAATTAACTGAAGTCAAAAAATATGATACTTGCTTAATCTGTAAAATCAGCTTTCCATTGTGAAGTATATTAGATCTGGAAGCGAATGAGTGTTCACCCAGAACTACTTCTTGAAGCTCCCAGACCTGGGTCTAAGTAGGCTGTTACTTAGACCTCCTGGGCCAAGACCTTTCAGGGGAAGCCATCCATTTTTAAAAGCGTGGTGCTGAATTCTTCATGGTATTTAGTGGAGGTTCGTTTGTTTAGTCATAAAATGAAAACCTGTTCCTTGGATCAAGCATCAATAGCCTTCACAGCTCAAGTTTTCTAAGAAAAGCTGTTAGAACGTCTTGCTGGAGATGAACTTCAGCAAGATGGAGACGGGTGGGTAAATGGCAAATTTTATGGCTGTGGGAGAAGCTTTTAAGAAATGTGTTCGGCTCTGTTTTCCTTCTATGAATGAAGAAAATGATCAAAGCTCAGGTTTATGAAGTGGGTTGAAGGCATACAGGAATTATGATGTTGGTGCATTTGTAGTCGGAGGAAAGAATGGCTTTCTGCAAAAGCATATGAAGGAACCCGAATGGCTTTTGGGAGCACCAAGCCATCTCATCTACCTGTAAAGTGGGGCAGAAAATGCAAAGCTGCCCCCCTTGGCTTCAAATGAAATGCATATGTAGAGACACATTTTTGGTCTGATTTTAAATGGTGCAAGTATCTTGTCTGTTTATAAATCTGATATTTATGATAGACTTTCCGCTGTAATGTAGGGCAAGGTACCTTCACAGTGTCACAGAAGCAGTTGCCTGTTTTTTTTCTGTGAATCAGCTGCCAGATTCAGTGACTCAACTGAACTTCTCTTACTGATTAAGTTTCTGCAGAATCTGAGAGTTTCATTCAAAACTTTAGAAAAGATTAGTTTTTGTATTAAGCCTTTTTTAAAAAAATCTCCTCTAGTGAATGTCTATTTTGCCTAATAATCCACTGTGGCAAAGCTCTAATGGAGGTGGCAATGATGGGGAAAATCAACAGATGACTTTCCTTTATTAAAAAAAAATATAGGTTTTCTCTTCTTTATGTACACGCATAAATTGTCTGATGTATGTGTAGATTATACCTGGATAAGGGCCTTGCATAACACAGACTACAACATGAATAAATTCAGCCAAACAAACCTGTCTATAATGATCCATGCTGTATGGATCATCACTGGTGTCACCTTTGTGACCACATGGCTATGCTCCATTCTGCAGGATTGACATTTCCTAGAAGTTCCTTACATGCTGTCCACAGCATCACTTGTACATGGCATTCAACTGAGTGACTTGTATTCTGATCTGAGCTGACCTGAGAACAGCCTGGCATCTCTGTGTCTCAGGTGAGACTTCATCACGTTATTGCTACCACATGAGATGAAGTTGGCTCTTGGAATCTGAGAGGTGATCAGAAACCGAGGTCAGATGGGTTGCCTCACAGGCTGGTGAAGGCATCACCAGAAGCAAATCCAGAAAGTTTCTGACCCCATGGCATGCAGAAACTCTTCACTCAGAAGCATAAAGTCATAGGACCTGCCTTTCCTATCTTGCTCACCCTATTCACTGACACTGCAATTGGAAAAAGTAAGGTATGAGGAAGTGAATTGGTGGGTACTCTGCTACTGGGACCTATCTGGAAAGGTGAGATCCCAATACAGCAGAGAATAAAGCAATAATTATCAATTATTGTCTCATTTCCAAAGCAAAGCATGGAAAAGGACAAACAGGGTTTCCATTATCACTTCTGTCTCAGGTTCCACTGCACAGGCAGTGGATACTAATTTGGCAGGTACCCTTTTCAGGCTGAAATCTGTGCAATTCCCTTTGGTCTGCTCTGTTGACTACTAATGTAGCCAGTTTTGCTGTGCTCATTACTAATTATTTTGTCCCATATCTGAGGCATGCAAGGAGGCTGTTGTGAGAAATTAAAGCTCGTCTGAGGATATGCTACTTTATACTGGAGGCTTAAAACACTTTATACTGGAGGCTTAAAACACTTTTGCTTGGGATCTGCTCCAGTCCACAGCTGGCTACATCTTAAGCCCTTGCCTGAGGCATTCAGCACTTGCTCCAGCCTGTTATACTGTGATATTTACTTGTCTGCCCTCCATGCCTCTTTCCCCAACACTAAGTCTAGATCTGATGGAGAGATGTAGTCAGGCACTCTCTGAGATATTTGAATGCCTTAAGGTATGAGTTTTTTTTCCAATACATGCCTAAAGTAACTTGGAAGACTTATGTCCCTAGAATGTTTTTTTTAAATGCCCCTACCCACACTAAAAAAAAAAAAAAAAAAAGCTTTTTCAGCTACTTTTTGCTGTCATTGCAGATGAAAAACATGTGGTTTGTACAAGTACGATCCTTCTCAAAATTACTTGGTGCTGGAAAATATGAAACACACTTTCGGCGCGTGGGACCGAACAGTCATTAAATGCAGACATCTGCAACTGCAGAAAAAGAAGTAATAAACGCTTGCTGTAAGATAACTCGCACAACTGTATGAAGAATGCATGTATGAAGAGTCACAGTCTGCATTTGCAAGCCAAAGCCATTTCAGCCCTTTTTATTTTTAACCCTGATAACAAAGTAATAAAATTGAATGATTGAGGAAACGAGTAACTTTCCAGTCTTTGCATTTATGCCTTTCACTGGTGTTTCTGAGTGTGGATGAGGTCTCTTGCGTGCAGTTTTCTAAACAAGATTTTGCCAATACCTTTGTGGTGCCTCCTGTGTTTCTCTGAAATACTTTTGTTTGTCCTGCCCTCTTTACAACAGTGTCATGTTGGTGGCTTGCTCAGGTGTCTGTTGTAGCTGATGGAGATGCTGCCTGTGCTGGTGCAGCTATTTCTGCCCAACATCAGTGTGTTTATTCGTGTGAGAAGAGGAAAATTTCTGATGAAAGGGAATGGCTGGAAAATGACCATGTGAATTTCTGAGGACTGCAAAACATACGTGATTTTTCTCGAGTATTTTCTCCCAGTCTACAGCTTGGCTTTGTTCTGTAGCCATTGTGCGACTGACCAAAGTACAGTGTCTTGCTTCGTTGCTTGCAACTGCTGAGTCCCCACTTTATATCAGAAGTTCTTGTCAGTGCTTCTTAAGCTTGTGTTTCTGCACTTTGTATCATTTAAAGCCATCTTACTTCGATTATGCACTTCATTGGACATCTAATATGTCTATGGCATGACCCACTCTTCCTCAGGATGCATCATGCATGGATCTGATAGGCACACAACTGCTTGCTGCAGCAGGGCCACTAACAAATAAAATAGCATCAGTTCCCAAGGAATATGACCAGTAGTTTCTCTGTGCTGATTACTTCTATTTTAATGTAGGCCACTGTAATCTTCCCTTAAGAAACTCCTTATTCATATACAACTCTTCCCTATGGCTTGCTCCGGAGCTATTTTCATTGCATATTAAATTAAATATTTTGTTGTACTCCAGGCCCATTGTGTTAGCCTTGCCTAAGGAGGAAGCAGGTTGTTTTAATGACATTAGTCTGGCTTTTTTTACTTTCAAAACCACGTTGAATATTATTCGCCTTCTCATTTACTTCCACTACTTGGTTCTGTCCTCCTTCCTTCATCAAGTTAGTAACTGAAATTCCTTCTCAAAGGTCACTGAAAAGAGGCTGCACAGCATGTATAAAACTTCTTTCATCTGTATAAATATTTTATTTGTAAATAATTCTGTCTCGTATACATGTCTATATAATTCAGATGAATATTATATATTGTTTTCTATTACAGCTAGAACTCTGGTTTAAGATGCCTTTGGTTAAGGCTTCTTTCCAGGGATCCTGGATGTTGCCAAGAAGACCTACAGTTAGAATAAATTCTACATGCCATAGTAAAACTAAAATAGCGTTGCTTTTTCTTTTTGCAATTGCAAAGATATATCTCAGTAGGAACACCATGTCAGGTAATTATTTCCATCAGTATTTCTTGTGAGCCTCTTGTGGTTCCAGGAGAAGATTTAAGAACTTCTATAGCTGGTTTTGCTGATTCTCCAGTAAATACAGACCTGTGTTAAATTTTGCATCAGACTACAAAACTTATTTCTGCATCAAGAGACCACATCAGTCCTTACCGGAAAGTCAAGGTTTCTTTCAACACATCCTTACAGGACACAAATTGGTAATTTCTTGTCTTCTTGCTTGTCTTTGATTCTACCAGCCAGGATATTTGAGGTTCTGGTCACTACATCTTCTGGATCTGAAAGCAGTTGCTCCAGTGCCTTGCTATGAGCCATTTCAGGCTTTTTGGATGCCCCCAGAATATATATTTGTTTCTTCCATGTAGCATATAGCAGACCAATAAATGTATTTGCTTTTAGATAAAGATGCTTTCGCAGTTGATGAAGAAAGAGACAAGGTATGTTTCAGATTTCACTGCAAGATTTTGCAAGTGCTTCTTAGAGAACAAAAAATCAAGATCAGGAAAGTTGAAATAACTCATTGGTTTTCTTTTCATGATGATCTGTGACTTTTTATCTTTTTTTATTGTAAACTTAGTACTAGTTTCTAAACAGAAGTGATATACCTCAGTGGGACTGAAGTAATTACAGACATCTGCTCATGGTTCTCTGTAGTTTCCATGTGGGGATCTGTTTTGTTTTGTTTTGCCTTTTAGTGTACTAGAAAATGATGGAAAAGATTTATTACTAAGATAGGGATTAGCTCTTTATTTTTGACTTGAAAAAGGCCTTTTTATTAAATAAAACTACCTGATATGCATACCTTATCAAAGAAAGGCTTGCATATTTAATTAATTAGGCAAGTAAAATAATGGCAGTTAGTGAATTAATCTGATTTGCTTCATTTCCAATATCTCATGTGCTAAATATTACGCTTCTCCACAAGTCTGATTCATGGACTGAAAGGAATGAAGCCTCCCTTCTCTCTTAAAAAACAGAACAACATTCATAACCTATTTCTTAGCCTTAAAAAACTTGACCTGAATAAATTAAATAAAGTGAAGGGAAAATATTTCTGTATATCACAGAAGGAGGATCTGCTGAATATTTTTTTTCCTCATTTTCCAATGTCTGTACAGTGACTGTCTCCAGATCAGTGGTCTGACTTGCTTCAGAGCTTTATTAGCCAGCCAGTAATTTTACAATTCCACTTTATTAATATCATAATCCTCCAGCTTTCCACGTGTGCGTGCTCAGTAACCTCATCTGTGCTCCTCCAAATGTCAAGAAGGGCTTCTCCTTCTTCTGCTGCGAGTTAGTGGCACGCATACGCTCATGTTGATACATTTTCATTTATATCGTCTGTGTGCCTATACCATGTTATCCACAGCCCTTCTGCATGACCCTGCTTCAGAACAAGCATGCTTGGCCATCACCCCACGCTGTCCGTACCCTTCCTGGCTGAGTTTTTAAAATAGTGTCTGCATTTAACTCTGGTGATTCCTCCGGTACAGCTGGTTTTAATCTTTCTCTCTCTTCTTTTGTGGGCCACTGGTATTTTCCAAGAAAAGCACAGTTCTCTATAGAAATTTTATGTACATACATAAATGCTATAAAAGCGTATGAATTACCTTTCCTTGGCCCTTAAAAGTCACCCATCATTTCCCAAGGAATCATAGCCAGAAAAAAGCAGCCTGTCGGGGTTTCCTTAAGTTTCATTTCTACCAAGTTAGTTGGTTTGTGTTTCAGTAACTGGCCTACACTGGTACATGTAGGTGCTTTCCAGGATAAAAAAACAAGCTGAGTACTACGTGCCCCTACTCCTCCAGCTGCCAGGCCAGGACCTCTCGCCCTCATCAGTCTCATCATGAGGCCTGAGGTGGCACCACCTGGATGCTAGCAGAAGTCACTGCGTGCCACCTGGGCAGCTGGAGGCTCTCAGCATCCTTCCCACAGGGCCAACAGGAAGGCATGCAAGGGCCTCCAGAGCAGCCGGCTCCTGCTGCAGGAGGCCACGGCTGCTGAATGCTGCTTGAAAGCCTCCTTTCCAAGTCAAGCCACATCCCTGAGGGACGAGGGGAAGGAAACCTCCGAAGAGCAGATTTGGCTGTGCCGTGACCAGCCGGGCATCTCTCTGCTCCTTACAAAGCATTATTGTGCAGTGGCTTCCCCGTCCTGTTCCAGCACCGCTTTGTGGCGAGGCACCTTGCGATCTAGCACAGACCTGATCTTTTCCCCCTTCCATTTTTCTCTCTCTCCATCTTTTCAGCACAGAAAAATATGTTCCCATGCTTAGGTACTCAGAGTGTTTGCTGCGTTTCGCAGGCTGAGATGCTCTTCCCGATCCAAAACAACTAACTGAACATTCTGGGCATTGGCATGTAAATCAGTGTGCTGACCTCGCTGGGAAAACCCGTCCCAGCTTCAGACTGTATTCTGAGCCTCAGGATGTCGGCGGTTTGAATCAAGGCGGTATGCCCTGCATGTCAATGACAGAAACCACTTCAAATTCACTGTGGTGTTTGAAACCGTACAGGGAGCACAGCTAGCATAATGGGGCTGTGCTATCAGAAATTGTTCTCTACTTTTTTTTTTTTTCCCATAATGGTGATCTGGTGTTTAAAGTAAATGTTCTTTTTATTTCCTCTGTCTCCTTTTGAATAGATATAACAGCTTAAGCCTCCGTGTTAGGGGGGTGGTTTGACACCAATGTGTAGGTAAGCACCACCATGCCACTCTCGCTCCCCCTCCTCAACAGAACAGGGGGAGAAAAATACGATGGAAATGCTGGGACGTCTTGTATGCACCATGACAGTCACTGCCTCTGGGTTGGAAAGCTTCTGGGCCACAAGTCTGTAACCCAAGCACTGTCTTTGTGTCCTGTTCTTAGCTCTTGATGAGGAATCTGTTGACCACTATCACGTGTGGGATACGTGGCTCATTTTTGTCGTGGCTTGTTGTGGTCATTCTTATGTCCCATGTTTTTATAGAGAGCTGTTTGTTTGTGTACGTGGAAGACAAATGGTCCCTTCTGTAAAACCTTTACTTCTATATGTAGGTGATATGCAGGAGCCCTGATAGCTCCTCTTCAAGCTTAACAACTTCCACTTGTTTGATCTGTGTCCCAAAATAACAGCTGTGGACTCCTTTTCTCCGTGCTCTGCCCTGAGCTCAGTTTAACTACTTCTACAGTCCACAAGTGTATGAGTTGTGGTGTCAAAAACTTGATACAATAAGCTGTTAGAGGCTTATACATGTATAATGATAATATTATTACTTAATAATAATGCTATGACAAAACAGTCAATAATACTGATCTAGTATCATGGGTGTGCAACTATTTCTTTTTTACCAACACAGTTTGTCCACGTCCATTGACTTTCCGTTGTCTTCATGCTCCTTTTCTCATCCTCCTTACGTGCTTCCAGTCCCCTCCAGTCTCTGCACTTTAACATTTAGCAGATTAAATGGTCTAAAAATGCATCCGGCGTGTTTCTGCAGTGTGTCCCGGCATCGTTTTGTGTGTGGTGGCTTTAGCCGATTGCCTTTTAGAGCCCTCTTTAGCAGCTCCTAACTTTTACTTTGGGAATGAAGCTCTTCCAGTAACAGTAAATATATATATAATGAGGTTTCTCTATGAAATAGAGCTGAAAGTGACTGGAAACGGTTTCAAACAGATAAAAAGCAAATGTTTGCCCTGGTGCCGAGTCAGCGTGAGGAATTAGAGCAGCGGTGTGATTGATGCCTGTCAGGAGGGAGGGCTTCCGTGCTCTGGCTCCCAGTGCCAAACATCAGGATACCCAAGCTTAAGTGTGGGCGTATTTGTTGGTTTGGGGATATAAGCTGTCCGAGGGTGAAAGGAAAAATCTCGGTGAAGTGCCGTCCCAGGTAGTGCCCGGTAGTGTCCAACGTGGCATTGGTTACCATAATACCGTTGTTTGTTTTCACAAAGCAGCACCTCAGAGTTTCTGAGCGAGCGACTGCTGCGAGGAGACCGTAACCTCTGGATTTCAAAGGAGCCATCGTTTCGCTGCTGCCTCTGTGGTTAATGTAAGAAAGGTGTCTTGCCATAAACTTTTCCGAGGCATTCAGCAAGGTTGGAAAGGGGTCGGCCCGGGCAGGAAGCCCTTGTCTGTGCTATAAAGAAAATAGCAAGTAACAAAATGAAAGCATCAAAGGACCAACAGGATGCAGTCCCATGAGTCCTCTCTGGCATGTTAGTCCTGCTTGAAAGTTAGCATTGAGTGAAGAGTGACCTTAAAACTCGCTTCATTCAAACAGACTGGGCTCAAGTTTAAAGTTCAAGGCGTTTTGTTTTTTCACCTGTTTCCTACAGTTTTAAGAAACTTCTGAAGAATTAATGTGTAACTATATCTGGTCACTGAGCCAGCGCTAAGCATTTTTCTCAAGGGAAAATAATGTTACTGTATGGAGGGCGAGAAATGGATACTTTCTGAGCTGCAAGGAAAAGCCTCAGCAAAACAAAACCCGAACCCACCGCTACCGCAATCACAAAGGGCCCAGGAGCCAGCCTGACGCACGGAGTGCTGCTCACTTCAGTTTGGGAAGAAGCTGGTAGGACCCCATCATCATCCGAGTCACAGAGGTTGTGCCACCCCTGCTTTTATCTGAACCCAGCAGCACCTTCTGCCTTCTCCATCCTAAAGCTGTTACTTCATTTTCTGATCTTTGCCTCTCACCCAGCGAAGGGAGCAGCAACGGAGCCCACGAGCGGGTCAGCCGGTTGCCTTTTTCCTAGCTGGAGGAGGCGACACGGATCTCATTCGCGTTCCCCCACATCGTTAAATTTTAATGATCCCAGCATGAATATTGCATGAAAGTACTTTCTGAATGGGTTTGTTTTGCCCTGGCAGCTAATACTCAGCGTAAAGTCTGATTTTTATTTCCTTTTTTATTTTTTTTTCCCCTCTAAGGTAGCTCAGTAGAGGGATGAAGTGTCAAACCGGATTAAGTGAGAAAAGGCAACTTTTCATTGGCACTGTAGGTTATCCGTTGAAGCGATGCCGTCTGGAGCTCTTTTCAGCTGCTCAGTGGAAGTCTGTGAAATGACCCTCAAATAAAATTCTGCTCTTTACTCTCCTTGCCACAAGGTGGCCAAAAATGGTTTGAAAGCACAGATATGAGTGCTGGGAATTATGCTGGTGCCTGGAGCAGCCTGCCCAGAACTCAGTACGCAGCGTGCGGGAGATTGAATTTATTACACAGAAAATTATATCAATTTTATTTATCAGGAGCTGCGTTCAGAAAATGTTTCTACCAACTCTTCATTTCACTCACTTCCAAGCTCAGGCTCAGTTTTGTTTTTTAAACTAAACAAAAAGTCAGTGTGATCAGCTTATCCCAAGCAGATGACAGGAAGATCCGTGACCGTGAAGGGGCAAGTGAAGTTCAGCCGCCAGCCTTCTCCTGAAGCCACAACGGTGGAAGTGCTGCGAATTTGAGGCTCAGAAGGCACCAAGTCTGCACGGACTGGGACTGAGACTTCCAGTTCCTACTCAGTCTCCGTTTAGCCTGCCTGGTGAATTCATGCACTTAAATGTTGGCACAGGAACACGTACCCAAACCTGGGCTAGTGAGTTTTGTTGTTGCTGATGTTGAGTTTTGTGGGACCAGCACTTTTTTTCATGCCAGGTGCATTCCTGTAAATCCCTCTGAAGGGAACGTTTCCAAGCAGCCGGACGCTGCGCAGTCAGAAACGTGCGCTTCATTTTCGCCAGTTTCAGGAGTTGTCTCGCTTTTCCCCGAAAACTTTTCGGAAGTTTATCTTGAGATATACAGTAGGGAGAGATCTTTAGTTTAATGGAAATGAAGCATATCTTTTCCCTACAGATGCACCACTCGGCATTGAGCTTTTTATGTGTGTTTTACATTCAGCTTTTTATTTTTTAAGTTATTAACTCTGACAAGTAACCTCTTGGTTGTGAACAATTTAATTCACAACTCATTTTTCTGATTCAAAGTGAACACGAGTGCCCTAATCCCCTAATGGGAATTAATTGCATGTTTCAGTGTTTAACTCTGATCCTTTCTCAATCTCCACTGGGATAAGTTTCTTCCTGAAAGATCTGTGTTTGTTATTCAAAACACAATCTGAAAGGTAATGATTTTTCTTATAGAAAGGAGTCAGACCAACTGAATATTAATGTCCTTTTTATTGTGAGGGAATGAGCTGCATCCAAAAAAACTCATTTATGTCATCAAGGATAAATTACCCTGAAGTATATCTGATAAAATACGGGGGGGAGAAGTGGTGTAGTCTTTTTCCTGAATTGAAAGCTGTTTGCCAGTAAATAAAGGCACACACCACTTTTTTTTTTTTTTTTTTTTTTTTTTTTACTGAAAAACTGTATTCTGTTAGAGAAAAACTGTTTATTCACCAAGGGAGGAATTGCTTTGCTACTGGTTAAGAGGCTTGCTTATTTTAAATGACACTCCTCCAGGCCAGTACCATACCATTTTTGATAGCCTAACTATCTAGCAATTTATTAAAGTAAGACTAAATAGCTGAAAACACATTAATTTTCTTCTTTCAGTTGTTTTTGTTTTTTTTTTTATATTTCTTTTCGAACTCTGAATTTTGTTTAATAACAAATGGAGCTGCATGTGCTCCTCTGGTGGGCAGTGGCTGGCTGCCCTGGTGGGTGATGCTGAGGCAGGCTCTGAGCAGGTACTGACTGAGGGCAAATTCGGGAAAAACTTCATTTGCCCTGCAGAAAGAAAGGAGAATGAACAGGGCAGAGTGTGAAAAATAGATGAGGACCTATGAAAGTATGATTATTTTTTTCCTGTCTTTCAGGAATGCCAGTCTTCTACCCAGTTTAAACCAGTTTTGAGTGTTTTATGCTGCTAGGTAAATTTTGAACAAAATTGTTCAGGGGCTGTTTTCAAGAGATGGCTGGCACGTGTGCAAAACAGCGGCTACAGGCCAAAGTGGCTTGAAAGACCTGAAAAGGACTTGGGGCTGTGTCTGACCTGCCCTTTCTGCCAGCAGCCATCATTTAGTTTTGGTAGCACTGAAATACGGGATCCCCCCTCACCCACAAGATGGGTGAGAGCAGTTAGGCCGACACCATCCCCTGGCCTGGCCTCGTCAAGTCAGCCTGTGAGGTTTGTCAGCTAGGAGTCATTCAAAGCCCTGAGGAGAAATTGGTGTTTGTTCCTCCCGTCCCCTGGATGGGCGAGACAAGCGTGTCCTTGTGCTTGTGACAGCAGCTTGGCAGCCCAGCCTGGCTCTGGGGGTGACCCCGGCGGCCTCCCCAGCTCGCGCTGGGCGATGCTGGTGTCTGGTGGCCTCATTCACCTCAGCCAGCGGCGGGACCACAGGCCCGGGGCTGTGGGAGCCCTCAGTGTGTCCCCAAAAGGCCTCACCAGCAGGCTGAGCTCAACCTGCTCCCCTGCCAGGCCACCTGGTTGGGTAGCACAGGTTTCTCAGGCCTGGGGTTCAAGGTTTTGCGTTCCCCTCCACAGCCAGCAGCTGCTTTTCCTCCCTGACAAGCAGGGGGGAAATCACCCCATGGCTTCACCCCTGCAAGTTTTAACAGGTGGGATTGACCACAGCTACTTTACCTTAAATGCAGCAGGGCGATATAGTAAGGTGTTTGAACCTGTTTTGTTTTGTTTTAGGGTGTGCTAATTGGAGCTTGTTCCCATCGCTGGGATGGCTCCCTGGGTGCCTTTAGGTATGTTACTGAGCGTGGCACCGTCCCCACTGCATGCAGCATGGCTCCAATATAATCACGAGAGAAGGGGGGGAAAAAAAAAAAGAAAAAAAAAAAAAGAAAGGTTTGAAGCTTTTACTCTGTCTCAGCACTGTGTTGGCTGCTGTCGTGGCATCCTTGGAGAAACAATGGGATGCCATTTGATTACAGCAAAGAACTTCAAGAGGGATGTCCCCCTGCTGTCTGTCTTTCTACAGTGTTTGACTGAAAAGTTTAAGGACCAATCTGAATTTTTAGCACGATTTTTTAAAATGAGATCAATTTTGCATGTGCCCAAACAGCCTCGCACGTACACCCCATCTCGGCGTGCATGCGTTCCTTTGGTCCGTGCTGCACTTTCAGCTGGCCACGTGTGTAACATCCACCTTTTTGTCTTTCTGCTGCTTTTGCAGGTACAATGGCTCGTGTCTTTGTGTACGGCACACTTAAGAAGGGCCAGCCCAACTACAAGCACATGATAAACACCGCCAAGGGGATAGCGAAATACCAAGGAAGGGGCCGCACCGTGGAGAAGTACCCTCTGGTGATCGCAGGGAAATACAACATCCCTTTCATGCTGAACATCCCGGGCACGGGGCACCACGTGGCCGGGGAGATTTACACCGTGGACGACCAGATGCTGCAGTTCCTCGACGAGTTCGAAGGCTGCCCAGACATGTACCAGCGCACGACGATGAGAATCGAGGTGGTGGAGTGGGAAGGGAAAAGCAGCGCGGCCGGGAGCAGCGTGATGGAGTGCTTTGTGTACAGCACGACCACCTACCAGCCCGAGTGGGTCCAGCTGCCCTACCATGACAATTACGATTCCTCCGGGACTCACGGCCTCTCCTACGTGCTGCGCGAGAGCAGGGATTAAGCCAGCGCAGCCCCGCCGAAGGCTCGGTAGCGCGGTAGCACCTTCCAGGAAACCCGTAATGCCCTTGTATTAAAACCCGAGATCTCTTGTAACCTCCCAAACCTGGGTGCGTTGGCTCTAGCGTGTCATAGGCCTGGAGGCTGGCACGCAGCCCCGGCTAGGCACAGCCTGCTGCCCCCACTAACACAGCCTAACTGGTTTCGCATGACGCCTGAACCACGCGTATCTGTCTGCGCGCACCCCTCTGGGGGTTTGGGTTTTATCCTCCACCACCCCCAGCCTCGCCTCAAGTACGGGGCTGAGGTGAGTGAAAGGCAGATGAACGCACTAATTTCTTCTTACCAGAATTGATAAATTTATCACGTGTGTTCTCCAAGGCAGGCGGCGAAATAATGATGCTGTTGCACTAATAGCTACAACTGATTTTTAAAAATTGTATCTGCAAACAAAGTAAAACACACCTCGCATTTAATATTGCTTTGTGTGTGGTAGGCTACTGAATGTAAACAAACTGGGCAAACAAATGTGTCTTGGGGGAAGAAATGACCATACCGATAGCCTGCACTTCAAGGAAAACCTGAAATTGCTGTAGAAATAGAGGGGAGAGAATTTAACAATGACTATTCCTACTCTGTGATGCAATGTTTTTCTGAACTGGAGATGATTATTTTTAAAACATGTTTAGTTTTATGAGAAGAGATATTAAAGAAATATTAAATATTAAAGAGAATTACATTTCAAGTCGTATTTTTAATTTAGCATCCTACTAAGCACTTTAGGTACTATTTCAGTTTAATAAGGGACGGGGGGAGCTGGGAGTTGGGGGCCAGAGAAAGCAAACCTGATTTCAGCTGCCCACCACAGTGCACCTGCAGCTGGGGCGGGCACAATGTCCAGATGACTTTTAACCAAGCACTTTAATGCAGAACTTGCAGTCAGATGCAGTCTGAAATTCTTACCGGGGGGAGATTATTACTCACCTACTCATATTATAATATTAAAGAAATCCCCAAAGGACCTGTATGTGATTATTGCAACATTTAAAGTGCCAAAAAAAAAAAAAAAAAAGACAAAAAGAAGACTGTTGTCCCCATGACCCAACCACTGGTGCTGGTTTCTGTACAGTCTGGGGAATCTGTAGCTCTCTCCTGTGCCTTGTATTTCCTTCAACCGTGGTGTTTGGGGCATAGATATTGTACAAAATACAAAGCTG